>NC_022033.1:8744283-8760280 GCF_000317375.1 Microtus ochrogaster | reverse complement strand
CTCTCTCTTGCTATCAAATTGAGGTAAAGATAAGGGCAGATTGGCAGGGGAGCTGGTAAAATAGCAACCTGGGCGTCTACCCAACTTGTTTCCTTGCTAGATGGCATCTGCATAGTAATGCCCACCTGAGTCCTGCAGTCCGTCCCATTTATGACTCACACAAACAGGGTCCAAAAGCAAGAAGAGGCGGCGAAGCAGCAGGACCACTTAAGTCACACTAATTGTGGAAGGTGGCATGCTTCTCACTCCTGGGCAGGCTGGGAACTGGAGAAGAAAGCCCTCGGCACTCGGTGTGCTGAGGTGTGATTTCCAACACAGAAAATCCTGACATTCCAAACCGTCGAGACCTTTAAAAATAAAAGATGTGCTGAGTTTCCAGAGCCATTCAGTATTCATGAGGCTCCGTGGCTTGTTGTACGGCAAGATGAAAACAATACTCAGTAGATTCTCAGAACTGACATCTAACTGTAAGATTGATAGAGGACGCAGTTCTAATGCGTGTGAACTTCAAAACCAACACAGAAGCTTCAAGGTAGCTGAACGCCGTTTCCAAGCCCACATTTCTTACAGGGAGGAGGCCAGATTCTCCCTCAGTTTTAGCCTGCATCTTTAAAATGAATTGTGGTCATCACCCTGGTTAGGGCAGAATTCCTGCTGAGCCTCTAAGGACAGCCAAGGGATGGTTTCGAGGATAGAACTGATACAATTTGACCTTCAAGGTAACGGAAGGAATCATGAGTGACCAGACATCACTATTCGCTTCTGTTAACCAATGCCAAGGGAAATGCCCAACCTTCCTGGTGGTGCAGGGTCACAAACTAAGCACATCTTGAGTGTTGCCTGGTAAATGTTGGCTTCATCTTTACAGCTTCTGTCTGCTACTCGGGTTTATTTATGTATTATTGCACATGTACATATATGTAGTTATAAATCATATGTAAGCTTTGGTTCCAGAGTGTTCTGTGTAGATAATGTTATGCAGATACCCACAACTCTGTAGCACGCAGTGCACACAGGATCTGGAATTTTCACAGCTGACTTCAAGTAAGCATGTGTCTACCTCTTCCTTTTGAATCCCTGGCAATGGAATGGCGCTCAGGGCAGGACTTGGTGTTCTTTCGAATCCTCCTTCTCTCTTGTCCTCCATGTGCTCCCTCTTGTTGGTTGAGCACTGGGCCACGTCAGGTACAGAGCAGGAAGTGCAGAGAAGTCTGACATGATGCCACATTACAGAGTCTCGCTCTCCTCCGCCCCCTCCCCCCACTCCATCTTTTCTTTTTTTTTTTTCTCTCTGAGAGAAGGACCTTACTTTTTCGGTTTCCACATTGCTTTGATTGTATCACAATCCACTCAGGGTGGAAAGGACTGGCCAGTGTTTTGTGTGAGGGGTATTTTCAAAATAAAATAAAGATTCCATTTCTATAGTAATCTTTGTACGAGGGCCAGTGATAAACACGCTTTACATCCACAACAGCCCTGAATTACCTAAGAAATACCAACATCAGATAAACAACAGATTAGGAAAGTAGCTTAGTGGTACTGGCATATACAGGCCTGGGTTCTTCAATGTCCAGAAGCTAGCTTTCTCTCTCTCTCTCTCTCTCTCTCTCTCTCTCTCTCTCTCTCTCTCTCTCTCAGCAGATTTCCCCTTCCCTTCTTCATGTCTATCTTGCCCCTTCTGCACTGGCTGCCACGCCAACCTCATCTCTATCCACAGTTCCACTAGGAGCGGAGCGTGTGCCCTTGGGGTCCTGGCTCACCACCTCCTGCACTTTTCTTGCCTCTTCTACAATATCCCTCCTAGTTGTTCTTTGTTGTGTGTTCTTTGTCTCCCCCCGGGACTTTGTTATTTAATTCTAGGACAGGGACCAGATCTACCTCTCCTGTGTCCTAGTTTCCAGACTCCAACCAACAACATACCTGAAATGCAATGTGTTAAATGTTTCTTTCAATATAGTGAATTAAGACAAGCACGCAACTTGCTTTGCCAGTGTTCACACATGTTCTAGAGCTCGGCAGGTGATCAGCACATGTGGTTGAACCATTGAGGAAACACATTTGAGATGGAGTCCACCATGCACAGGAAAACTGATGCCCCTCCTGAGCTAAGAGAAGTTCCATCTCAAGCTGACAGTTAGAGAGACTCTGCCTCCCATCCTCAACCAGAGGAAGGATGGGTATCCCTTGCATCCTGTTGACCAAGGTGTCTGTCCTGCATGGTCCGCAGCTGTTCAGTCCAAAAGAAACACGTAGAGGTCTACATTAATTATAAACTGTTTGGCCTAGTAGCTCAGGCTTTCTTCTTAACTAGTTCTTACCTCTTAAATTAGCCCATAATTCTTGTCTGTGTTAACCATATAGCTTGGTGCCTTCATCAGTGAGGCATTCTCATCTTGCTTCCTCTGTGTCTGGGTAACAACTGCAGACTGACTCTTTCCTCATCCCAGAATTCTCCTGTTCTTGTCATCCCGCCTCTACTTCCTGCTTGGCTACTGACCAACCAGCATTTTATTAAAATACAAGTGACAAATCTTTACAAAGTACAAAACCATTGTCCCACAGCAGCATCCTGAGGAAGAGACAAAGCTGGCAAGCCAGGAGGCACCTCCTCTCCAGCCTTCTCAGACCTCTCTGATTTCTCTCTGACACCAGAGGCAATGAAGCTCTTTCCCACAGCAAGCGTGAGGGCTGGGGTCTCTACCGCCACCCCTAACCTATTTTCTTTTGTCTTGTTGGTATGGTATATTTGCCTTGCTTGCCTGGGAAGTGGTGGCATTCACACTGGATGTCACCTGTCCACGGTGGGGACCTTCTCAAGGGGCTGCACCTCTCTCTGATTTGTCACCTCAAAGAGCAGGCGCCAAAGAGGTAGGATGGCCCTGCCGAGGTGAACACCTGGAGTTGGCTTTTTTTAATTAAGGCTCCACATTGTAACCAGTCAATGTACATTATTGGGAGAGTGAATGTCAATGCCATTGCCTTTTCTTTTTCTCCTTTATCTTTGTCAGTGATTCAAAGACATGATTTATGGTTAGTCTCCGACTTTCAGAGTCATCCATCAAGTCCCGGTTTCACTACAGGGCTGCACGCTGTAAATCATGCCGAAGGGTTGTCATTCATTCCCCTTAACCCTTCCAGGGTGTGCTTCAGGGTCGCTCTGAGAAGAAAACTTTCCAAGGCGGCCCTTGAGGGGATTAGGGAAATTGTTGGGGCTTCTGGAGCTTGGGGCATTAATTGGCTTGACCTGGGTGAGGCCTGGGGCCCAACCTCTGCTGGCCATTGAACACAGGAATGCACCCGCTGTGTGACTTGAGAAAGGCACGGTCTTCCAAATCAGCCTGGTTCTGTTTGGAAGTGTCTGCTGTGCATACGTGAAATGCCGAGTTTAGGAATCAACCACCAGCCAGTCCCAACTGTGACCTTGCGAAGACTGTAGAATCGGTGCAGAGTCTTTAGCAGCTGCTTCCACCAGGCTTTGCAAACGAGTAGCCCTCACCCCCACCCGGACCCCTTTCTGTCGTTCTCTAGCTCTCTGTAGCTCTCTGACCCTTTGCGACACTCTGAAAGGTGGGGTGAGGTGGCAGGAGATGAGATGGAAGAACAGAACACACAGGCAGAGTAGCAGGGAACCGAGCCTCACCCCTCCCCTTCCCCGCTTATGGTAATGATGGAATTCAGCCCAAGCCTTGGACATAGGATGTGGCTAACAGAAACAAAATTGGAGGAAAGACTATCAAAGGGTGGGGTCTCTCCTAATGGAAGCCTGCGCTGTGTAACGAAGGGTCCTTAATGGCCATGTGAGGCTTTGTGTCTAGGCATGAGAGTCCTCACTCCGTGGGCAAAGACTTCCTTTCCGAATTAGGTGTCTCTGTGTTGCCCAGGTAAGCTGATCAGAATCAGTCATGTTAGCAAAAGCCAGACAGGAAAAAAAAAGTCCATAAACTATGAAAGTCTGTCACCGTCCAGACGTGTCTGTACTGCTGTTTTTAACTTGAACCCTTCCTCAGATGGTGTAAGGGGCACAAGCAGTGCAGGGCTCTGGTGTTTTCAGAGTGTGAAGTGTCCCTGCTGTCTCCGCTTCCCCAAACTTGGGTTTATGCAGTCCCCAAGAGGAAGCAAAGGCGCCTCCGCGTGCCACAACACGGCCCAGGGTGCCTTGGTCACTGCCTACCACTCTTGTTTCCCAGGCAATCCAAAGGTCTTATTTTCCCTTTCTTGGAAAGAGCACATGGATCTCTCGAACTTTAAATGACCCAGCACCATGAATCCCCACTAACAGCCTCGGCAGGCAGGTAAACCGTCGCTGTCCTAATATTTCACAGGAAACACCTTTCCCCTCCCACCCACACCCTGCTCTGAGTCAGATTTACGCAGTATACAAAGTGTCTGCCATCCTAACTGTGGGTGACTCTGGAGCAGGGAGCCTGCAGATTAATGTCCCCATCCGCGGTGATGGATTCTATTCTTGTGTGTGTGTGGACCAAGAGCGGCACCAATGGACTGCTGGTAGGCCCAGCTCGTCTTCAAGAGGAATGCCATTCTGGAAAGGCTCTGCTGTAAGGTCAGCTGCTGCTGCTGTTCAAATCCTGTCAGTAACCCGCCTTCTGCTTTGCTTGCGCACTCCGTTATTACCGTTGATTAAAGGATTGTCCGAGGCACTGACAATGAGCGTGAGAGGGGCTCAGCTCTGGGAATTCAAGGACAACATTAAGGGCCCCCTTCCCTTTGAGGAAGTGAGAAGGATTCTCTTTTCTCAGTAGTGTCTGTGTGGAATAGCCGACGTGTCTGAAGGTCCCATTCAAAACCAGTCCACCTCCTGGGAGCATGTGGAGAATCCACAACTAACTGGTGTTTTCAAACACTTAGAAGACACCAGCCAGTGAAACGTGCCATCAGCTTGTCACCTATCATGTGAAGCCACGAGGTCCAGTTACAGCTGGACTGACCTCCCGCCCCATTTACCTGAAGGAACCCTGGGTTATAGGCAAGAGCCTGGAAAGAGACAGAAAACACCACTCCATCGTGGAGTCCAGCTCTGTGTCTGAGCGGAACACACCGATGTGGTTCTTTCCTTCATGGTGTCTGCTTAGAAGCACTCGGGGGAATTACTCACCATTTAAACACATGCACGAGCAATACACACACAAGACAGACAGACAGACAGACAGACAGACAGACAGACAGACAGAGACAGACAGAGATCTGATCTCACAAGGTTGGGTTCAGAATTTTCTGACTAAATTGAGGTCATTCTAACACACTGAAGGTCCAGATGGCATGAGGTTTTTTTTTTTGTTGTTTTTGTTTTTTTGGTTTTTTTTGCACACCAATTTTGCACACACAAATTAGACTGTGGGTTTACAAGCCTGTCTTGCAGCTGTGGTCAGTTTTAGTAAAGTATCCAAGTTGACAACACCAACCCTCTGTCCAGAAACCAGCAACTAGCCCTCAGTACCCCAGGTCCCTGGTCCTTTCCCTGAAGTGTCCTTTGTACACAGAGAGCTAGGAGTGTGTGTGTCCAACACAGACATGTGTTTCTCCTCTTACCTCTCCTCTCCGTCTCCACAGTCCTCCCTACCTTCAGCCCCAACCACTTTTTGTTTCTGTTTTGTCAAATAACAGTGTGACTTTGTCTTTGACATTAAACAGTTGTATATACTTTTAGCTGGGCTTTGTTTACTCCATCTGTATTTCCAATCAGTGAGGAAGGCTTACCAAGAGGTTCATTACTGATTTATTTATGATATATTTATATAGCAAACATGGAACTGTCAGCAGTCTCTGGCTAAACACTGTTGACAGACATTAATAACATATGGTATAGCAATGGAATTATGATCTTTAATGTTTTTGTAAATTTACATCTTCAATATGTAATTTGGGGGCGCGTTTCTTAGGTAGGCGGTACAAAAGAGGAGACATTTTAAGGAAACTGGTTTCCTTTGTGTTCGGAGCCCTCGGAGGATCCTGGGGGCAGCATTGCTGCCTTCCCTGTCTGTTTAACCGTACAATTCAATGGAAAACTACCAATTCCCAAGGCTTAATTTACTCTTATGAATCTGAGGCCTCCATATTGGCTCTGTGGGAATGAGTTCTGTCTCTCTGGCCCCCAGTCACCACCCAGTGTATCATTTATCCCCACCTCCCGCCACACTCTTTGCTGGGAAACCGAGCTTTGGGTATTGAAATGTTACCCATTTCAAACAGAAGAACTTGGACACCCTTTTCTGCAAAATGCTGTCTCTGGTATGACTACTCCTCCTGACAGTCACCCATTCACACTGAACCAGGATGGACAGAAATTTGAATTTGTGGTCTCTAATCGGCCATTCTTTGAGCTTGAATGGTTTTCTCCAGATGTGGGGAAGGATATTTTTCAATTTGGCTCAAAGGATTGATTATACATGTTTACAAGAATGCATATATACATACATACACACAAAAACATAAACATACATGCACATATACATATACAAACACACATACATACACATGCATATACACACATACATATATACATACATATACAAACACACATACATACACATGCATAGACACACATACATATATACATACATAGACACACACATGCATACTCATTTCTAGGCTAGTTGCACAGAAACTAAGCAGAAAGGAAAATTCCTTTTGAGCAGTAATTGCTCCACATTTCTGATGACACAGTCGTGTTTTCCAAAGTCCACTGCTTTCTTTTAGAAATGATGACCAAGGAAAAGTACAATTAACAGAAGATAAAAGGGAGAGTTTTCTTGGCCACTCATTGTCTTGGATGGGGCCCCACAAAGAGCGGAACCCAAGACCTGTCTCCTAGGCAAGGGATGCTCAGGTGTCAGTTCCATGTCACAGCTCTGGTGTTGTGGGAAGTCCATACAGTGTTAATGACCTGTGAAGAACCAACAGTCATTTAACTATCGCACGGTTTTCATGTGTGAAGACCACAACCGCCGTTCATAGTAATCAAGATGACTCACCTGATTCGGGCATCTGATTCGGGGTCCTGAATGTATCCAGCAGACCCTCGCCAGCAGTACTTAGGTCAGCATTTGATAGAATAGCTAGGAAAGGGTGTGTGGGTAGGGTGGGATAGGGCAGGAGCCTAAAGATGTCTTAGAATATTGTCTCCTCCACCTCCCTCGCATCCCGGAGCATGTGTGTAATGGTGTTTGTGACACAGGTGACAGGAGGAGTAAATGCACACAGCTGGCTACATCCCCCAGGGTCTGATGACACACGTGCAGGAGATAGTAGCTATTGGCTCCTAGAAGAGAACGGGAGATTCAGATGAAGAACACCCTATCGTGCTAAGGGAGTTCCCCATTCACCCCAGCAGTGTGAAGGGTCTAGAAGTGCTGATTGCCAGTAACATAATCAAACACCAAAATATTTTGCTTCAGATCAGGTGACAAGTGCCAGGCCTGGCAGGAAAGGAGGGGTAGGCACGAGGGGAGAGTGAATGGAAGGGACTGGTGGAGAGCATGCACTATGGTGACATTCGTTTCCTGTCCTGTGAGAGGAACATTTCAACCACATCTCTACCCCTCAACCTGGGGAGGGATCCAGGCAGAGTGACAACAGATAAAACAGCCTCATGGTGGGGTTCACATCCAGAAAACTGGAGAAACCATGTAAGGACATGTGGGAAAAAATGAGAAAAGGGTTCAGTGTGTCAGGTGTGCGACATCCAAGAAGTAGAGCTGAGAACGGCTGGGGGCATGGAGAAATGACTGGCACCCTTATCTGGGAGGAAATAGGTTAATTGCTATTTCAAATAAGGGACTGCAGTTATTTTTGAAATGCATGCTAAAATACTGATGGATCAAAATTATAAAAACAGGGACTTGTTCCAAAATAGCTCTGATGGGGAAAACAGCTGGAGGTTTCAATGAAGCAAGATCGACCGTGAGAATTCAGATCCATTTTGGATACAGTAAGGCATCATGCAGTTGGGTGTGGTTTCGGATGTGCTTGACGTTTTCCATTAATAAAGAGAAATAAAGAAGGGCTGGGCAATAGCTCAGTCGGTGAAGTGCTTGCAATGTGAGCCCAAGGACCCGGTTTGATCCCCAGAAGTCATAGGAAACAAAACTGCACATGGGTGCACGTGCTTGTGATACCAGTGCTGGGGAAGCAGAGAGACACACCCCCCACTGCTCTCCAGATGGTCAGTCTGAACAACTTAATAAATCCCAGGCCAGCCAGAGACCCTCGAAATAACAAGATGGACGGTCAGCTCCAGAGCAATGGCCCCTGAGTTTGACCTCTGACCTCCATGCTTACACCACACACACACACACACACACACACACTCATTCATGTACACACAAACACACACATGCACATATATGCACACAGCTGCACACCTGCACATACATACAGAAGAATTTGGGGAGAAGTTGAGGCCAGAGAAACAGCAAGCTTTGTAGCCAGGGCAGATACTTCTTGTCCTAAGAACAAGTTGGGAGATCTCCAGAGGGCTCTGGAGAGTGCCTTCATCTGACTTACACTGTTAAAACCTGTTAGCTTCAGATCATCGCTGCGACGAGCTATCCCAGCAGAGCTGGCAGCTTAAATCACCATTAGCTCATTATTGGACAGTTAGACTCCAAGACATTCAAAGACAGTCTCCCTGGGCTAGAATCCCAATGAAGGCCCAGAGTCCAGCTTCAAAACGCTGCCCAGACCCAGGGCTTGACCCGCCTCCCTCTCCAGGGTGGCTACAGCAGTGCTGTGACCTCTGTTCCTGGGATCAAGTCCCCTCTAACTCGGGGCCTTCTAACTTCCACCTGCTGGCTCCTCCCAAATGGTCAAAAAGATAATCTGGTCTTATCTTCCTATTATAATGCTCACAATCGCACCTCATCTGGGCGGTTCCTCTTGTCCCAGAAGGCAGCAGCAAAGTCACCAGGTTTCAACCATTGCTGCCTTACCGCAGAGGACAAAGGTGGAGCCGAGGGCTGTGTCCACAGCCACAGGGCCGGCCTGTTAAATGAGAGGCTTCGGGTCCTGAGGGGCCATCTTACACCATGTCACCTCAAGGGCAGAGGCCTCTTAGATACCCACCACAAGTTGCAGCCATCAAATATCATCTTTAGACATTGCTAAACAGCACTTGACTGAAAGCCACTATAACAGGGGTATAATAGCCATGACTGTGGGAAGTGCCCATGTCCCAGGTCCCAGCTCCATCCTGCAGACAGCCCTGATGGCTTCTGGGAGTCCCATGGATCCTTCCATCACTAACCACCTCGAGGAACAAGAGATGCCCTTTGTGTGGTACGTGTCATTCATGGGGACAGAGTGGAAGCAGAAAGGCACTGACAGACAGATGCCATCGTGTGTCTGTTTAATCTTCCCCACAGCTAGTTTCTCTGCTGTTCGTGGACAAAGGAAGTGGCTGGTATTCCTTTTACCCACTGCCTACCTCGGTGATTGGGGCATTGTAAAATCTCAATGAATACCTGCTGGCTTTGATTTTATAATTACAGTCTCACTACACCTTGGCTTCACCATTGTGGGAGAGCAACTTAATACCCAGAGCATCGCTTTCTCGCTAAATGAAATTTAAGACATCATGTTAGCTAAGTGCTTTGCAAACCTTCACACAAAAAAAAAAGACTTAATCGAAACACAGCGACTTCCCAAGCCTCTGCCTGATTCTCTGCAGTGTAGCTACATAGATACTTATCAATAATTTTAGATGCCTTCCTAATCATCGTTAGTGCTTATTGAGCTTAGTGCTCTGTATTGATCATCTCTATCTCGGCAGAAGCTTTAAGGTTCGAGAATTAGTCTTAAGCCCACTTCGTAGAGGAGAAACGCCAGGCTGGTAGAGGTGAGACATGGTGCCTGAATTACCAGAGCTTGGGTAGATGATAAGAGGGAACTGTCTGAACTTTACCTTATTTTTTTTCCCCATACTATCTCCACTTCAGGTTACCCAGAATGCTTTAATGCAAGAAATGGGAGCCAACGTTAGCAAGAGAAGCTGGCAAGACTTAGCTGCTTTCTTAATGGCTTTGGGCTTAGGGTTTTGATGTGTGATGTAGCTTGTTAATGCTCCCAGCCTTCGGGGTGTGGGGGAAGCAGACTGCTCGGTATTTGAACAGAAGGATCAGCCACTCCCAGCATTCACTCTGCCCTTCCCTCCTAATGTGGCCATGCACAGGGCTGGCAGGGATGACTCAGAGGCAGGCGGATCAAGGGATACAATCAGAGCCTTCGGTTTTTCCCCAACCTTTTCCGCGTGAATCATTGTCTGCTTCTGAGCTGGTTCTGTCCTTACATGACTTCAGCTGCTCCCTCAGGTAAACCGGTGGGCACAATTCACCTTTAAGTGAACAGAGAGGAGCAAGGAAGCTGAGGCGCCCAAGGTGGGGAATCAGGTTCCCACTTCCAGTGTGGGTTCACTATTGGCATCAGGGTCCCAAACAAGGGATCTCTGAGGGGTGGTAAGTGGGCAAGCCGGATCAGAGGTGAGGTGCTGCGGAGTGGATTTGGTGATGGACAGCACTGAGCCTCCACCCCCCAGAGTGCTGGGGAAAGGGGCGCTGCCCCTTGTCAGGTTAGGGCTCTGCCAGAGACACTGAGAACGGAAATACACACCCAACTCTTACTCTTACTTAGATCTTGGTCATTCATCAGACTTTAACCTAAGTTCATCTCATTACCAAATCTGCCGTTCATTCTGTATTTGGAGCTTTCATCTCCAGCCTCCCACCTGCAGTTTCAGTGGAGGGAGCCACAGGCCATGCAGGGTGTCAGAACATGTAAAACATGGCTGCCCCAACCAGTGCTGGGCTGGGCTCTGAGTGTAAAATACTCAACAAATTTGAAAAGTTTAGGCCAAAACACAGACAGTCCAACACGTCAGCTTTTCTTATGTTTAACGATAAGCTAAAATAATATTTTGGGTCTATGAAGACTGTGATTGACTACGTTAAATTTCAGTCATTCGCTTTTCAATGTTTTAGTGTGGTTACTGGGCCATTTGAAAGCACAGATAGTCGGTGTCTTTCGGATAGCTGCTTTAGGCCTTCAAGTTCTGCTCACAGTCTGTGTCAGCAAAGATCTCCAAAGATCTGACAGTAACCACAGGCACCTTTACTTTCTCAAACCTCCCTCTTTCTGTCTTCTTACCACCCCCCCCCTGCCTTGACCCATTAGATGCTGGGATTGCTTGGTTTACAAGTGCCTGGTGGAAGGCAGGACCCAGTGCATGCCGGGCAAACACTACCAACTGAGCCACACCCTCAGCCCTGGCCTTTCTTTGCTTTTACCCCCAAAGAAACCCACTGTGGCCATTTGCTCTCTGTGCTTCGTAGATGAGGAAGCTGAGGCTTACACGGTTAAATAACACACTTAGAGCCTCACAGTCAGCAAGGGACAAGCTCCATCCTGGTTCTGCCACCATGGTAACCAAGAGTAGCCCAGAGAACCTGACCAAACCCTGGGGGAGTTTGATGAGCATCTCCTAACATGTGCCTGAGCTTTCAGAAGCATCCATTTCAGTCCATGGAACCCCCATGTCTCGACATTTGCAAACAAGGCTTCATATAACATCACAAGAGAAGAAAACAGTTCCAAGCAGCCATATTCTGCTTCAAATGCAGTGTGCTTATTCTTTCTACATTAAACCTAGATTAAATGTGGTGGCTTGGAACATGTTTGATATGCACAGGATGTATCCCAAATGTCAAGAACTCTCTTGGATCCTTTCACCAATCACGTAAAAAGGGCAGATCTGGGCTCAGGCATGGTGGGGCACACCTGGAAACCTAGCACCTAGAAGGCTTAGTCAGAAGAAAGCTGGTCTGGATGGTGGAAGGGACCGTACCTCAGAAGCAAGCAGGCAAAGAGGCCCTGCTACGTCTTTATCCTTTCGTGAATGTGAAGCCTCACTGTCTGTTTCTAGAAGTTAAACTGATTTTCAGTGTCTCCAACCCTGCTTCTCCTTTTTATTTTGGTCCAGGGCCTAACTAAGTTGTTCTAGGCTGGCCTTGAGGCTCCTTATTCCAAGCAGATCTTAAACTTGCGATCTTCCTGCCTCAGCCTCCCTACTAGCTGGGATTACAGGCACGTGTCACCAGTCCCTGCTTATGTTAACCCCTTTACCAATTGGGTTTTCTCAGCGTGAGGCGGGAGTGTATTCATCTGGGTTTGATGCCTGCCCACATTTGCATGTAACAGACTCTTAACCTAGTGCCTGGAGTGGGGAAAGGGGATCCCTTTGATGGATACTAAGATTGCTCATATTGCCTTCATCTGCTGTCAAAAAATACTCAGTGAAGCAAGGCAGGGTGGTGCACGCCTTTAATCCCAAAATTTGGGAGGCAGAGGCAGGAAGATCTCCGTGTTCGAGCCCAGACTAGTCTACAGAATGAGTTCCAGGACAGCCAGGAGTACAGGTGAAACCCTGTCTCAAAAAACAAAAAAACTCTAACAAACAAACAAGACCAGGGCAGAGGGGATGGCTCAGTGGTTAAAGCCCTTGTGCAAGCCCGAGGAGCAGGATTCAGTTCTCTCTAGAACTCACAGAAATGCCAGGTGGACATGGCTGCCTGCCAGCAGCCCAGCCTCAGAAGTTAGAGATGGGATCCCCGCAGCAAGCTGGCCACAGGGCTAGCTTTGGCTTTGGCCATCTCCTTCCTCTGTGAATACTGCGCACTGTGGTTATGGAAACACAGGAAGAGTATCGGGCACTCTACAGGAAATGGCACCTTTGAGGAGCCTGGTCCATTTCTCTCCCTTTCACGCTGTCAGTACACAAGACCTTGGGATTTTTATAATCCATATTGATACTCTCTGTGAAATCTCCTCCACTCCAGCTCCCTGCCCTGAAGAGATTCATTTTCTCACAGGCTGCTTCTCCAGCCCTGGTGGGTAACGGTGACTGAGGGTGAACGCCTAACCTCGCCTTGACAAGGTGTGGGTCTTGCTAATTTGAATCTTTTCCTCTTTTGCTCCCATCTGCCTGGTGCAGTTTGATTTATCGACGCCCGTTTGTGGATTCGCTGATCACTTTCTTATTACTCTTCTGCCCCCATCCATTTTGCTCCGCGCCCGCCTTTTCTGCCATTCCTTAGGCCACCCCTTCCCACCTGTGCCAGCATGACAAATGATCCACCCGAACCGCTGCTCCTGACCTGGCGTAGTCTCTTCCCAGGGATATAAATGGTGACGCTCAGAGGCATAATGATACTGTCATCAGCACGCAGTTGTTCCTCTTTTGGCATGCCCTGTTTGGAATGAGAGCATGCCAGGGTTTCCCTGTCGCCCGACCGAAGGCTTAGGGAGGGAAACAAAGGTAAAACTGGCAGGCAGCCAGGGCGCTGAGAAATCCAGGTGCTGGGGGATGAGATCAGGACTCACGCAGAGCAGGACTTTGGGAGTTCAGCATATTATCCTGAGGATGGGGTGGGGGATCCCACCAGCCACAGAGAGACTAAAATCCTGAATTTTAATGGCAAGAAGCAGTAGAGGGGATCCCGGAAGTGTGAGGTTCTAGATGAGAGATGGAGCAGGCTGCGCCGTGCGGCCCATCCTGGATCTCCCGGGCAGGGGCACACTTTGAGGCCTTCTAACTTCCAGGTCTGACCTCTGACACTTGTTTAGAGTCCCTAAACCTACTTTCTCGAGTTCAACTAGTAAATCCTCACCAGAGGCCAAATTCCAGGCTGTAGCTCTCTTCTTCAGAATGATTAGAAGGGGTTGAATCGAAGAGTTAATTAAACAACACAGATACAAATATCCCAGACCCTTGCAAGACACAGATGGTCAACACCTTGTGCTTAGTTTAAGAGTGTGGGAGCTTGAGAGATGACGCCATGTGTGACATGGTTTTGTTTGGGTTTTTTTTTTGTTTGTTTGTTTTTGTTTTTGGTGGTTTTTTGGCAAGAGCAAGGACCTGAGTTCAAATCCCCAGCACCCATGTAAAACCTGGGTATAGTAACCCAATCTGTAACCCCAGAGCTGGGGAAAAGGAAGCAAATATCCCTGGAGCTCACTGGAGAGCTCCGTGAGCCAATCAATGACCTCCTGTTTCAACGAGAGACCCTATCTCAAAAGCTAAGGTGGAAAACGTCTGACATCAATTTCTGAACTCCACGCCTGCCCACACATGAATAGGCACATGTACACAGAACACACACACAGAGTGCAGCCTTGCACCAAGGTGAAGGCCACACTAATGCTCTTCCTATGTACAACCCGATGGTGGTATTGATAAGCAGGCGGGTCCTTGTTCTCTGGGGTCTAGCTGCTGCCCTTCTCTGGATTTCTTCTCTGTTGGTGGATGGAGACATGGGGAGGGCAGGAAACCTGTCTGCAGCCCCTCTCCTGGGCCACGGAGTCACCTGCATTTCTCTCTCATCCTGGGGTTGGTTCTTTGTAGAAGGAACTAGCAGCCCTGAGTTGGGGAGGAGAAAACTGAGACAAAGGGCTGGCACACAGTCAAATGTCTGGGGACCTCTCTTCCTCCCCTGTGGCATTTGACAATGCCAACACGTGCCAGTCACTCACTGGGTGCTGGGCAGTGAGTGTGCCAAGAGGTCCCTCTCAGGCCCTTCGCATTTGAGGTACTCCACACTCCCACATGGTCCATGTAGCCCTCATCCCTGTCTTACGGAGGAGTGGAGGAGCTCGGAGCGGCTGGTTAATTCTTGGAAAGTTACGTGGATAGAAAATGGTAAATTCTAGGGGCTCCCTATCTTCATTTTGCCACCTCAAGGAAGGGGAATGCTGCTAAACTGCTAGATTATATGGCCAGGAGTCTTGTTAGGTGCTTTGTTTCCTCATGCCCGGAGCTCAGAGTCGGCACTGCTCAGCAAGGGGCTGTCAGGCATTGCTGGCACCTGTCTCTGTGGCTGATTCTTGACTCTCCAGATTGCTAACTGCATGGTGGGGCTGTCCCCTTCCCCAGAGCTTCTCTCCTACAAGGGCATTTGCTACCTGTCCTACAGATCCATTTTCCCTTGGCATGATATCACCTTCTTGGAGCGTTTGAAAAAGACATTGACAAACCAGCCGCGCTGAGAGCACTTACACACATTCCAAATGTGCGCATCATTTCCCCCTCCGTTCTACGGCTCTTCCTCTCTGACTGCAGTGCAGAAAGGTCTGACGGCAAGGAAATTCTGGAAGCCACTCAAATGCCCATGAGTAAAGTGTAGGTAAATGAATTAAGAAGCAGCAATCGCATCTAGCCACAGAGACGCGCTGCCAAGCAGCATCCGATAACTGATGTTTAAGAGTGCTCATCAGAAAATCCTCCCTCCATTCCAAACCAATCAATCCCAGAATACCCAGGCCAGAATGGAATTTCATTAGGGAGCTTTGGTTGGAAGCAGTTGGCTGAAGCAGTCAAAATGGGCTTCCTGATATCTCCCTGCCTTTGAGTAACCTGACGAGAAGTCCAAGTGGGGCAAACATGGGGATGAACTCGTTAGACTACACCCTTGGACACACAGCCCTGTTGTCAACAAGCTCTTCACCAAGAAGGTGACAGACCTTTTCCCCACGCTTCCTGTGCAGGAGAAGGACCCATTTCCTAGACAGAGGAGGATGATGACAGCCCACTTGTCCATGTGTCCTGAAGTGGGCGGATCACCTTGATATAGAACTCAGTGGGAAAAAAGTTGAATGTCGATAGAGCCTCGTTTAAAGGCAGTGTGCACTCTGTGTGTGTGTGTGTGTGTGTGTGTATGTGTGTTCACATGTGGCATGTATGTGTGTATATGTGTGTGTTACTTCAGGCCTCTTCACGGAACTTAATTCTGCTTAGCAGGACAAAGGACAAAGGGGGCCATGAATATTCAAATATCTCTTTGGTGTTTTCAATTTATTCCTTTATTATTAACAATTTATTAATAAGTTCTCACTATATAGCCAGGCTGGTTTCAAACTTAGGATCCTCCTGCTTCTGTCTCTCAAGTGCTGGGATTATCATTACACTACCAAGAAGCTCAGCTTCAATTTTACAGAG
>NC_022033.1:8728782-8744157 GCF_000317375.1 Microtus ochrogaster | reverse complement strand
AAACGGGTAGTTATGCTCTCTGAGAAGCCGTACGGAAATAATAACGGCACCGGCAGAGGCAGCGTTAGAAGGTGGCGTTTCCTGAGTGACCGCTGTGATCACCGGCTTCTGCCAAGCATGCTACCAAACTGAGTCACTTAATCCTCACAGTGCCCGAAACCCTGTGAGGTGGGGATTACTGTTATGCCCAATGAACAGACGAGGAGCCAGGCCCCAAGACTTGACTTCAAGTAACTTTGCCCAGGGTCACGAAACAGTCACCCAAGACCTCCGTTTAATATTAAAGAGTCGATGAAAGATACGAAGCTTTGCTGTGGTGGAACGGAGCAGAGCAAACCAGGAACTCCCCAGACACCCCTGAGAGGCCCCCCACTCCATTACATTCCATGGGTCTGGAACTGCCAAACCTGCAGAGGCAGCTAGAAACCCGGAAGGTCTTGTAAGTAAGAGAAGGGAAACTTCAGTTACCAAAAAAAAAAAAAAAAAGAAAGAAAGAAAAAAAAACAAAGTCTCTTTTTTTTCTCATGTTTAAAAACAATAAAAGTTTTAGGGTTCACAAAAATCTGTTCCATTTCATCTAACATATGAAGTCCGTCCCATGGGATACCTAAACAACACCTTAAGTGTCTTCAAAGCTGAGACGCTTGTCTTTCCAACTATTCGGGAGCCTGAGGCAGGAGGACTACAAGTTCAAGTCTCTCCATACTCACACTACAGAGTGAGTTCAAGGCCAGCCTGGTCAGCTTACTGAGACCCTGCCTCAAAATGAAAAGAGAAAAGGGTGTACCATAGTGGTAGTGTGCTTGCCTAGCACTAGGGGAACCATGTTTTAATTTTAGGTAACCCCAAATGACTCATTTTAATACTGATACTATGATGGGGAGACCCCACAAAGCCAAAGCCTCTGAGAAATCCTCAGACTCTCATTGTCCAGGCCACCCACATTTAAACTCATAGGTGAGCTGGCCGTTGGGCCTCCTTCTGACTCCCGGTCATAGAGACGCTGTTTGCTTAAGGACTGGGCACACCCACGGGTTTCTCTTTCAGCTGTCATCTTCCCAGAATCCCCCACACAGAGCCTCCGAGAGACTGGTGCTTCAAACAAGAAATGAAAGGGAAATGACTTTGCAATAATTTAAAGCGTTACATAAGCAATGACAAGACACTGGCAGACACTTAGGTTGCTTTGTTAGCTTGGAAAAAAAAAAAAAAACGTTTGGAGAGACTTCAGTCTCATCATACGGTTTCTGCCATGGTGATTCTAGAATGGGCCCTGGTTAATGGAAGGCTGTGGCTAATTTTACGAACTGAGGAGTCTGGCTAGAACATGGTTTCTTGCAGTCCTTCAACAGAACACAAGGCAAGATTCTCAAATGGGGGTATCATGGTCATAGGGTCTCTTATCCCTGCCCCTGAGAGGAATTCCGAAATATTAAAATGCATTTTATTGGGGGGGGATGGGATTTGTATAATAATCAGTACTCTCTGTGGTCCAAAGACAGAAAGTCCAGTTTACCTTGGGATTAGAAGCTCACATATTCCCTCTGAAGGGTCAGCGGTGGACTCTGTCGAAATAAATTGATCACCAGGAGAGAAGGCAAGTGGAGACAGTCCTAGCCATGTGTGTATGAGAGCCACGTGATACAAGAGACCCCAGAGAGGGTCACGTGGTTCAGGTGGAACATGCCCTCTTCAAAGAGAGGCGGTGGGAGCTGTAGACATGTCCTTGGGGAGGGTTTTTGTGATGATCTTCGGGGAAGTGAGTAGACCCTAAGAGCCTAGGACAGAGTGTCTCTGGGCACCAAGTGTGGCATATGGGGTTCCGTATCTTCCTTTGCTGGCAGGCTTTCAATCTTCCTGCATGACTGAAATATCGGAGAGAAGAATTGCAACTGGGCTCCTAGTGGGCACATCAGACCCCAGCAAAGGGGTCACTTCAGGGAGACCTTCTCTGCTTTTACTGGTTTCCAGGTTCAAGCTGAAAACCACACATTTTAGGGTGTGTGTGTGTTCATGTGGATACACGCATGTGTGCATATCGAGGCCAGAGACAAGCCTCACCTGCGAGTCTTCGAGCATTGCCGTCCTTTTTATTTTATTTTATTTTCGAGACAGGGCTCCTCACTGGTCCGGAATCCGCCGAGTCGGCTGGCCCCTTACACTGATGAGCTAAGCTGTCTCTCCAGTGTGTGCTCTCTTCCTTCTAAGCCACAACCCTAGTGGGTGGGCCTTTATCTGTCTTGTAGTCGGGGTGAAGGTGGCACTGAATTCAGAATCTGCCTGCTTTTCTCTCCACCCTGGTTTCAGTCTCTAAGGCGTCTTCATGGAGGAGGATTCCACATTCCACCCCTCCCTGCTCCAGGCTCGACTCTTTGAATGTGTGGTTCTAACTCATGGGGCTGTTTGAGAGGCTATAAAACCCTTCAGAAGGTGGAGCCCACCTGTCTGGACGAAGCAGGCCACTGAGAGGGAGGTGCCCTGGTTAGACTGTGGAGTGCCCTCTGCAGGCTCAGGTATGGCAACATCAGCCCCCTACCCGTCGGTCGTGTCATCTCAGGAGGTTGTGAAAGCTTCAGGTGACAGAGTCACACTGGAGGAAGTGGTTCGATATAGGAGGGCCTTGAGATTTTACAGCCCAACCCTACCTCCTTTTTCCTCCCTGCTTCCCGAACAGCAGATACAGCTCCACCAGTCAACCCCACACTGTCACCACACGGCATCCCCACTCTGATGGACTGTGTCGCCCTGAACTGTGATCTGAAACAAACCCTCTGCTTCTCTCAGTCGCTGTGACAAACGCAATGACAGAAATGAACCCGGGGAGGAAGGGGCTTAATTCCATCTTCTAACTTAGAATCAAGGACAGCCAGGGCAGGAGCTCAGGCAGGAACAGTTGCAGGGACCATGGAGGAACGCAGCTTATTGGCTTCTTCTCTGGGGCTTGCTCAGTTACTTTTTAACATAGCCCAGGCCCACCTGCATAGGGATGGCGATGCCCACAGTGAGCTTCAACCCAGTAGAAGCACTTTCTCAGCTGAGGTTCGTTCTTCCCAGGTATACCAAGTGGACAGCTGCCAGTAACAGTAACCATGATACTCTTTAATGTTGATTCTTGAAAAGTATTTGGTCACAGCGACAAGGCTAGTGTCTAATAAAGAGGGATTAGTATCTTATCCCTGTCCTACATGTCGTGTGTTCTGCGTCCTGGCACGTAACATGTAAACAAGCCACACCACTGTGGACAGAGCTAATCCTGCCACTCTTACCCGCCATGGTGGACTAAAACACTCCCAGAAGTGAGCCAAAATGAACTCCCTTTCCTGAAGCTGTGTCTGTGGTATTTTTCTGTCACAGCCAAAAGATGCATAAAAAACCACTCGCCTGGGTTCAGAGCATTGGGAATTGCAGGGACAATGTTTGTTTTCCACCAAAGTACCAAACGGTCCAAAGACATTCTGTAGCCGTGACTGTCAACATCAGGTTAAGAACCCACCTCTGAGATTCCTATGGCTGAGAACAGGGAGCCGAGAACAGCCCCTGGATTTCAGTGTTCTACGTGTCCTGTGACCAGAGTGGGCCAGCTCCTCTTGAGCCCTGTGAACGAGCAATAGAGATGGGGACCTCTCCATCAGAAAGCCCAAACTAAGGTGTCATAAATCAGAGCCAGCACAGCAGACACCGGGAAAGGGAGAGAGAGAGAGAGAGAGAGAGAGAGAGAGAGAGAGAGAGAGAGAGAGAGAGAGACCTCCTGCTACATCTCCTCAATACCAAGGAAGTTAAAGCTTGATTTCCATTCTGTTAAAGTTTCACCGTGCCATACAACGAAAACTTTTAAATGAATTTTTCAAATGGCTCCAAGCCTGCCTGTCTTGGGCTTAAAACTTTGGAGAATACTGGTGGAAAATTTGTTATCGTTTTCTTAAACACATGCAAATTTGTACCTTTTGGCTCTCTCTGAAGAAACATGACAATTTGGAGCCTGAATTAGTCCCGAAAAGAAGCTGGTCCCGAATGCCTTCTGTGGCCGCACCTGGACGCTTCCGTACAGCAAGAAGCAACGCGGGCACCCAGCGTTTGTCAATGCTGAGCCGAGCTGACGGCACAGCTGATTAAACCCACGGCAGAAAAAGTGTTTAAACTTTAATTAATCAGCCAATGAGCAAAACTGAGCTCTGTACCACCAATAAAGCCTTGTACCCCACTCACCACCTGCCCCCTCCACACATGTACACCCCACTCACATCCTACACACAGAGAACTCAATGGAAACGCATCTCCTATGGCATTTGGGATACCATTAAGAATTTAATCAACAAAATAATTGAACTATTTTTTATTTCTTTATTTTTATTTATTTTTTTTGCAATTTCATGCCAATGAACAGCCTCAGTGGTTACAAGTTTCACTTCAGATTGGAATGGAATCTGAAGGAAAGAAAACAGTCAAAATGACACAGCTGTGTTGTCCTGACTTCTCGAGGAGGGACAACACCTCCTGGCAACGTGACCAGCCTGGCTTCAGAATAACTTTCATTTCTCTTACATGACGGGACAGCTAAATTCCACAGATGAATATTTCTGACTGCTCCTTACAGGTAGAACATAGTGGTAGTGGCTGAGAGAGTGCCGGGGACTGCTAACCCAGGAGTCCTGGCCCTGTGCTTTCCTGAATTCTATGTGAAGACACGGGGAAGCTTGATATAAAGTAAAATACAGCAAATGTTAGCTTTCCTTCTGCTGCTGTGATACAGCAGGAAGAGATGTTTATGTTGGTGGCAAAGGTTTCAGTGGTCCCTGGTGTAGACAGAGACTGTAATTTTGTTGTCCAGCCACCACCCAGATCCAAATAATCACAGAAAAACTATTATATATATATATACACACATATACATATACATATATATATATATATATATCATAACACTGACCAATGGCTCAGGCATATTCATAGCTACTAGCTAGCTCTTACATCTTAAATTAGCCCATTTCTATTATTTTATATTTTACCACGAGACTTGTGGTTTGTTACTTCACATTTTGCTTCTTGGACGGCTACATGGCGTCTGCCTGACTCCACCTTCTTTTTCCCTGCTTTCAGTTTAGTTTCCCGCCTAGCTCTATTCTGCCCTGTCATAGGCCAAAGCAGCTTCTTTATTAACCAATGATAATAAAACATATTCACAGCATACAGAGGGGAACCCCACATCATCCTGGCCCTGTTGCCTCTAGTCCCAAAGTGGGGTGGTATGCCACATCAGGAAACATATGTTGTGATAAAGCTGATAACATCGTGATGCCCAGGAAACAAAGCCAGAGACAGGAAGAGACCAGAGTCCCAATAGCCCCATTATTAGCACACCATGTGACTTAACGTCTTTCTATGAGGCCCCACTCCCAAGCAAGATACCACCAGTTCCCAATAGCACTAGAGGCCAGCAGTGAAGCCTTTAGCATGTGACATCTTTGGATGACAAAGGCCTTGGGTGTGTGTGACAGGCTTAGTAATATAATCCGGGAAAGTAGAATGATCCAGGGTTTGTGAGTGTAGGTGTGACCCGGCCTGCTTTCCACGGGTGTCATCTCAGATAATGCTGTACCATTCTCCCTTCTCCTCCTCCTCCTCCCCTTTCTCCTCTTCTGTCAGGTGTTCTATCTCTTAGGTGCTTGGAGCCCTACAATATGTCACTTCCTGCTCTGTCACCTGAAGAAGACAGCTCAGATGCTCAAGGCTGCTCTGATCGTCGTCTCTCCATCAATCTTCTCTCCACATAATCATTGGGGCTGCTCTGCTTTGAACTTGCTCCAATTTGTCTCCATTTTCCTGGGACTGAGTTGTCTTAAAACGCAACTGGGTTCCCACTCAGAGCGCTAGCCTTGCCCGGAGGACGCAGAATTCCGTGTGGGGAGGGGGATTGTGGCAGAGAACGCAGCTGCAGTCAGTCGGTCTCCAGGTTCCTAAGAGGCCATTTCTCACGGGTCCAGAGGAGACCTGTTTGGTATTTTTAGCATTCGATTGTCAGGCTGTGGCGTTAGAAAGTTTGTGATCGTATTACGTATTCCGGAAAGTCATATTGCTGGTGGCGTGCGGCTGTATTGATAGCCGAGTAACTGCTTGTTCTGGTGTCCACCTTGTGGAGACTTTTCCTCCTTCTGGGTACCGAAGGCAAATGGGAGAGGAACACCTGCTGGGCCCACCTGCCTGTACTGAGCTGGAGCCTGCCACCTGCAGCCTTTCGCACGAGCGCCCTCTGCTGGCTGGATGCACCGCTTGTTGGGCACGTTGGGAAGCCAAACCTGTCCTTCACCCCAACAGACAGTCCTGGCTCCAGCCGAGGGAAACATTGTTCCCATTTTAAAGACTGGATTATTGAGCCCGTGAGAAATGCTAATGTAGTCTACAGCCAACAAGGGATAAAGGATGGGAAGGGAGCAGCAGTGCCCGTAACAATAGCCAAATGGACATTGCCATCCGGCTTTAGATTCCCCAGGGCTGGAGACCTCCAATTTTAATGATGCTGCGCCAGGAGCGGCAGGGACACTGGTTGGCCCGTCTTGCTGCCTGGCTGGAAAGCAGTGGCCTTCGGCTCTGCCATGCAGTTGCACACTTCTCAGTCCACATGGCCCCCACTGGCTTGCACAGTGAACTCTGGTTTAGTCCATCCTGTAAGGGTCACAAAACCTTGTGAGAAGCCGGGCGGTGGTGGCACACTCCTTTAATCAATCCCAGCACTCGGGAGGCAGAGGCAGGCGGATCTCTGGGAGTTCGAGGCCAGCCTGGTCTACAGGACAGGCACCAAAGCTACAGAGAAACCCTGTCTCGAAAAACAAAAAAAACAAAAAAAACAAAAACAAAAAAAACCTTGTGAGATTACTCTTGGCTTCTCCTTACCTTTGCGCAGCAATAATGGCAGTAGTAGTAGTAAAATTTAAAAGCTGAGGTCGAAGGAAGTTACATAAGTCTGATTCACACTGGAAAGGAGAAAGACTTTGGTTTCCATGACCTCCAACAAGGCTGCCTCTGGCAGGCCAGAGTCTTCCTCCAGGAACAAGGAGGTACCCTTCCTCCCTTTGTAGGAAAACAACTGGACGAAAGGCTAGTGTGGACGCAGCACTTTGCAGATGGGTGGCCTTCAGGTTTCTCTCAGGATGAACAGCTCTCTTTTATTCTGTACAAACTGGGTTTGTTTGCTTGTTTTTTTCTAAATACTGTGTGTCTAGGTTCAGAGCCTTTGACAATAAGTAGGGCATTTGCTTTAAGTATCTCTCAAGGCAGTGTGTTGGGGGGGGTGTGGGAGTGTATGGGTGTATGTGTGTGTGAATGGGTGTGGGGGGGAGTGAGTGGGTATGGGTTGATATATGTGGGGGGTATAGGCCAATGGGTGTGGGTGGGTGGGGGTGAGTGGGTATGGGTTGATGAGTGTGTGTATGTGTGTGTGTATGGGGGTGGGGTGAGTGGGTATGGGTTGACATGTGCGTGTATGTGTGTGTATGAGGGTGGGGGTGAGTGGGTATGGGTTGGTGTGTGTGTGTGTGTGTGTGTGTGTGTGTAGGCTGATGGGTGTGAGTGGCTACAGGTTGGTATATGTGTGTGAACTCAATTAGCCCCCAGGCCTCAGATGACACCCATTACGGCTCAGATTGAGAGACGGGGAATACAGTTATGATTTAGTACAGTTGGCAAAGGGACCGTTGAGTATGACCTGCACTTACTTGGTTTGATACACACAAAGCACGACATAATGGGGCTGGGGACACAGCTGGGTGAGTTAGCTCTTGTCTTGCAAGCATGAGGCCATGAGTTCCAATCCCCATAAGCCCATGTGTAAAAACTGGGTGTGCTGGAGAAATGGCTTGTTAGTTACTGTACTTGCTGGGTGTACTTTAGTCTCCAAGCACCCGCTTAAGCATTGGGCACTGCAGCCTACACCTATAACAATCCCTATACTCAACAGGTAGAGATCTCTGCCAATCACACACACAGGTACTTGCACACACAAATAAACCTGTACATAGTTAAACATGGCTATATGAATGTACACACACATAAACTTATTTTAAAACCCAGATAAGCAACGATATGACAATATTAATAATAATAAAATCAGCATGGACAGTCATAATCTTGTGCATAAATATCAAATTCCTATATTCTTTTGCAAAGCCCCTAACTCTGGCACATTAGTTTGGTTTGTACATGTCAGGGTTTGCTGGAATTGGGCTGTGGCCCCTTCCTTCCTACAGGCTGGCACCCAGTCATTCTCAGCAGCACCTGATTTTTGCATCGACCTTTTCTAATGCCTCCTTGAGCCCACATATCTATATCTATATTATCTATATCATGCAGTGTCACACTCATAAAGAAGATGAGCTGGGATCGGTGGTACACATTTGTAACTCTGGAGGCTAAAGCAAGAGAACCACGCTTTCTGAGCCTGCCTGAACTACAGAATAAGACCTTGTCTCCAAAGGCCAAAATATAAAAGGAAGGAAAAAGAAAAAGGAAATGAATTGTCTCTTGTCAAAAGTGAGAAGATGTGGGAAGAAATGTCAAACAACAGGAGAGCCATCTCCTCTAAGGGGTGAACACCTACATTAGACAGGACAGGGAGGCTTTTCAAGGCTTTTCAGTTCCTGCTGGGCACCCAAGTTCTCTCCTGCCCCAATCTGGACACTGTCCAGTCTTGTGTCCATTTGTCTGCCGTGTAGACTTGCTGGAGTCAACTTCACCTCACTGTAATGCATCCTCAGACTCAAAGCAAGCCTTGGGAACGAGAGCCACAGCTCCCTCAGCCCAGGTCCCACAGGAGCCAGATGCTTCCCAGGGAAGTCTGCTCTCATGAGATGAGCTCCCTCTGGGGCCTTCCTCTGAGAGACCAATTTCTCATCTCTCCAATGACCCAAAATTTCCAAGTACAAAATGTATTGAATTGCTGGATCATACTTTCCAAACACTGGTGTCTCATCCATGCATTCCTAGGTCCTTCCCTCTACCTATCTATCTATCTATCTATCTATCTATCTATCTATCTATCTATCTATCTATCTACCTATCTATCTATCTATCATCCGTCTATCTGTCATCTATCATCTGTCTATCATCTATCTATCTATCTATCATCTGTCTATTTATCATCTGTTTATCTTAATATATATCATCTGGCTATCTATCAATCATCTGGCTATCTATCTACCTATCTATCATCTATCTATCATCTACCTACCATCTATCTATCATCTGTGTGTGCACATAGAGGTCAGAACACAGCTTTTGGGAGTTGGTTCTCCTCTTCTACCTTGAGTGTCCACGGATTGAACTCAGGTCATCAGGCATGATAGAAAGTGGTTTTATCCACTGACCGATCTTGCTGTCACCTCCCCCCCCCCCACTTCCCTTCCATGCACACAAGGCTTTTTAAGCACAAGAGCAGCCTTAAGCCAGGTAGCAAGGAAAAAAGTCCTAGAAACTGAATGTCCCCAAACAGAAAGCCATTACTAGCATTCTGTTATTGCACTTACAAAGACCCAAGGATGGAACGGCCACCCTCATTTCTGATTGATTTTGTTTATTTTATTTATGTTTTAATAAATAAAGCTTGCCTAAATATCAGAAGGGCAAAGCTAAGCTACTAGAGGTCAGGGAGTGGTGGCACACACCTTTAATCCCAGGATTTTTGTGAAAGAAGCAGAAAGATCTCTGTGAGTTCAAGGCCACCCTGGGCTACACAAGATCAATGCCCAAAAAAGATCCAGGTGGTGGCAGT
This sequence comes from Microtus ochrogaster, assembly GCF_000317375.1. Taxonomy (NCBI): domain Eukaryota; kingdom Metazoa; phylum Chordata; class Mammalia; order Rodentia; family Cricetidae; genus Microtus; species Microtus ochrogaster. Next base: position 8,734,397 of record NC_022033.1, on the reverse strand, counting down.
CTACACCCTTAATCCCAGACATAGGGAGTCATGTCTTTAATCCTAGCACGAGAGGGGATATAAAATGGGAGGAGAGAGAGGCTTAGTCTGCTTAGTCTGCAGTCATCCGGCCTTGGTTAGAGGTTAGACTTCTGTAATGGCTTGGTTGCTTTGCTTTTCTGGTTTTTGGGTTAAACCCCAATATCTAACTCTGGCTTTTTATTATTCATGCTACATTTTGGACTGGATTTCAAACTAAACAGTAGCAAGGAACACAATCTCCAACGAGTAGATCATGGTACCTACTTGCCTTGAACTGACAAAACCCAGATGTGTGTTGGTCATTCGCGGCCATTCCTCTTGTCTGGAAGTTGAACTCTGAGGAAGACCGAACACCCTAAGGTCTTAAGGGTCTCACCTAGAAAGGCTTAACTGGTCAGTTCACCTGTGTGGATGACTGTGACGGTTAGGTTTGAATTTGAAATGTCCCCTGTAGCCTCGCGCACTGAGGACTTGGTTGCCAGCTCAAGGGCATTTAGGAAGTGATTAGATCTGGAGGACGCTGGCCTGAGGGGTGAGCTAATCCCTTCATCTACAGCCATACAGTGTGCTGGCAGAATGGGGTGAGAGAAGGAGGCGGGGCTTGCTGGAGACAAGAATGACGTCACTAGAGCTACGCTGGTCATGCTGTATATCTGGGTCTCTTCCTTTAGTCTGCCTCTTGCTCACCTTGATCACCTACACTGCGTTTCTACCTTCATGACGTGTAAACAGAGACCTTACCGGCCACCCAGATGTCCCTTATCAGTGATATTCCTCCCAAGGGCAAGGCCAAGCCACCTGGGCTGATTCCTTCATGAGCTAAACAAACCTTTCTTTCTTTAACTCCTTCTTGTCAGTGGGATGATGAAAGCAAGCAGTCCACCTGGCTGTAAACTCCCAGTATCAAGCAAGGAACCTGTGCTGAGCCTCATCAAATTAGAGAACTGGGCTACATATGCCTAGTATTGCCTGTTCTTACACTTGCTCAAGGAAACCCAAAATCTGATTTATTTTAGTGACAACCTCTGACTTCCCAATAACAATGTCCAATAATTAATAACCCATATTTTATTTTTATGTCCTCCAAGCCGAGTTATGTATGCATGTAGACTTGGAATTGACCCGAAATTATTGGATGGATATGTCGGTTCTGGTTATGACTTCTTGCTTTTATTTATTCATTATTTATTCATTTACTTCATGGATTAGTGCTTTAGTTGCACATATGTATGTCTGCCATGTGCCCTCAGAGGCCAGAAGAGGGGGTTGAATCCCCTGGAACTGGGGTTATGGACACCTGGTCCCTCTACAAGAGCAGCAAGTGCCCTTACCCACCAAGTTCTTTCCCTCTCAATGATTTTCTTATTCTTGAAAGAGAGTGTTGAGTGATCTCGGAAGGCAGTCAGGGACAGTTATGGAGATCACACACACACAGCATAGAAGGCTGAGGTGACCGAGACAAGGGAATCAGATGCCTGTAAGATGAGCAACCTAAGGAGCCCAGCCGCGACCTTCTGATGAGTCTGTGAAAGCGATTCATTTTAATGGAAGCATCTACTTCCCCTGCAACCAAGTGACCGGTGTTGGCTAATTTCCCACCAGGAAACAGCTCTTAAAACTCTCCTACTTCTCCTGGAGCAACGTCTTTTAGGGTGACCATCGCAGAACAAATGACTACCATGAGCCAGGGAACACTTGGGAGTAAAAGGCCAGGGAGCATGTTCAGAATGTACGTGCATACACACTCACACTTGTGCTTGAAGGTTGTGGTTCAGAAGGTGTTAGTTCTACCTCTAAAAAGCATGCTCTCCTGATGGGAACAGCCATCCACTGAGTTACCTCTGAAGGTCCAGCTCCATTGGTTGGTTTAATTTTGTTTGGTTTCCTCCCATGTGAGGGTTGGCCCACTGACAGACCAGCCTGTCTTATTAATAAAGTTTTGTTGAAACCCAGCAATTTTTAGGGAAGGAGACCACTTGTTGATTCCTGGCTGCTCAGCCCCGAAATAATTGCACAGAAACTATATTGTTTAAATCACTGCTTGGCTCTAGCTTCTTATTGGCTAACTCTTACATCTTAATTTAACCCATCTCCATTAATCTGTGCATCTCCAAGTGGCTGTGGCTTACCGGGTAAAGTTCCCATCCTGCTCCAGTGGGGCTACATGGCTTCTCTCTAACTCTGCTTTTCTTCCTCCCAGCATTCCATTTAGTTTTCCCCACCTAGCTCTGTTCCACCCTATCAGGCCAAGCCAGTTTCTTTACTCATTAACCAATAAAAGCAACATATAGACAGGAGGACCTCCCACACCAAGCAATGACCATCATTTTCATCTGGTCCATGACTGCTGTCAGGCTAAGATGGCAGAGCTGAACAACTGTGGCCAAGTACAAAAGATGTACAAAGCTTAGGATTGCTTTTATGGTCCTTTAGAAGTGACATGCCAACTGTCCGCCAGATGCTGTGAGGCAACCACACGCCCCTGACATGTTGAACATCACAATTAGTGTCTTGTGAAGGAGCCTTGCAAGATGATATTAGGAACAAGGAACCAAAATGATGGAGGATGAAAGAGCGAATTAATCACCCAAGAGCAAACTCGTAAACTCATAGGGTGTTCTTTCTCCATCTCGGGGGAAGAAGGAACCCAATCCTCAGATTAGTAAGCATCTAGGAATCTGGATATTCCAAGGCAACCTTCACTCTTTCTAATGCTAGCAACTGTATTTAAAGACAAATACCTTTAGCCAAGTGTGGTGGTATATGCCTTTAATCCAAGCAGTCAGGGAGCACAGGCAGAGGCAGGAGGATCTCTGTGAATTTGAGGTTAGCCTGGTCTACATAGTGAGCTCCAGACCAGCCAGAGATAGATAGTGAAACCCTGGCTCAGAAGCATAAAGCGCCTCAGGACTGAGGAGAGGGCACCGTCTTTGTCAGTAAAGGTGCCTAACGAGCAAGCATAGGCCTGAGTTTGATTCCTAGCGTCTACTTTAAAAAGCCAGGCAGACCAGACCTGTCTGCTCTATCGTTGTGAGAAGGATGGAAAAGGAGGGTACCAGGAGCTCACGGTCCAACCAGCACAGCCAAAATAGCAATCTGCAGGTTGACTTCTCCTCTGCATAAAAAATTTAAGGAGTGGGAAGTACTAGAGGAAACTATCTACCTTTGGCCAATGGCTTCTATGTGTGCACTCGTGGACAAGTGTGCGCGCGCGCACACACACACACACACACACACACACACACACACAAACATGTGAGAACACACACAGAGAAATTCTTTATAGCTATGTATAGGGACCACCGTCACACAACGTCTATTTGTGGCACTTTTGGGATTTGTGGAGGGGGCAGTGTTTTTTACCTTCCTTGTTTCTGACCAGGTTATAGAATAGTGAACAGAGAACAGAGACTTTTGTGTCTGGGTCGTATAGGACTCTGGTTGCCAAAGGCTCGTTGCCGGGTCTAGTTAAGTGTCCGCCCCTTCTGCGTGTGCCTGCAGACCGTACCAACCACCTAAATCACTGCAATAATCACGGCTAGGGAGAGACAGAAAGGTTAAAAGTACCCTCACAATCACTTGCTTTTTCGCCCCCTCCTAAACGTGTTGAAGAGCAATATCATTCTGTAAAAACAATATGACCCCATTTCTAAAGCAATATTCATGCTAAGCCAGTCATCTGTTAAATATACCCAGCAGTTTGCATTATGATGAAGCTAAGCCAGAATTTCAATTATTTTCTGGACACATTTAAAATTATAATACTTTCCTGGCTTCTCGTTATAGTTCATCCAGATTACTCATGCCATCACGTCAATCTCTTGCAACTGCTAATGCCTTACAGATTCGTGGAGTTAGGCAAAATAAAAGAGTGACCGGGGCAATGACCTTCATGTGGGCAGTGTACTTCGAGGCATCTCTGTCCCTACGCATCCTGATGGCTTATGGTCAAATTTACTGCCAATGACACGTAGGCAACAAGAAATAAGAAATGGACGGCTCTCCCAATTTCCAGGAAAATGCTTGACTTTGTACTGGTATTCCCAGCGGTCCATCCGTCCCACAGATTTTACCTCTTCTGCCAAGTAACTTTAGAAGCCAGCCTTCACACACCCAGAGATGACGCTGCTACTTTAACCCCCTCTGGGACGTGGCTGTAAGCAACCTGTAAAATCCTCAACATTTCCACCTATCCCCCACACTCAGCGTTCATGCACACATGCCTTGTCCCAGACCAGAGGGGCAAGGCTGAGGAGAAGGCTCCATGAGCAAAAGTGCTGACCACACAGCGCAAATGACCTGAGCTGGGGTCTTCGGAGCCCATGTAAAAGCCAGACACCAGTGACACACCGTCTAGGAATCTCAGTGCCTACCAAAAGGGAGACAGCTGGGTGGGGAAGAGAAGAGACTCACAGTGTGTGAGCCAGCTCGCCTGGCATGCACTGCAGTAAAAAACAAGAGGCCGCATCCCAGACAAGGTGGAAAGTGAAAACCAACACCTGAGGTTGTCCTCTGACTCCCAAACAAATGGAGCAGAGGCATTTGCATGCTCACATGCACACACATACACGCATGCATGTGTGCACACACGCACAAATGTATTTTTTTAAAGAACAATTCCAGTTAATCAGCAGGAAATTACCGATATTCCCATCTACCAGCTCTTGAGTTGTGGGTCTTCCTGAGTAAGGCATGCTCCTTGAAGTCCCTCACCACCCACAAGACCTTGGCATGCCCTCCAAGAAATGTGGAATATGGCATGTGGTAGAGAATGCGCCTTTGTCTGTGTAGGACTGCCTATCCAAAGAAACCTAGTCTACAAGATCTTTTATCTACTCAAGTTGCCTTTGCAGTGACAAAGTAAATATAAGAAAACAAGAAATTTGACTTTTGTATGTTTTCTCTTAATGCATTGAGTTACATTGTCTAGCAAAAGAGCTGCTTAATGAGAAATATGAATCAATTAAAATGAAGTGAAACAGGAAAGTCCTTTCTCTCATCAAACGAGCCGCATAAGGGGCTCTGCAGCCACCAGAGGCTAGTGGCATGTGGAAGGGACAGGTCACACAATTAACCCCTTCATCATCATACACAAACTGCTAGGAAGTATTGACCAGAAGCTTTCAGTTAGTTGGGAAAGTCCATGTGAGGAGCCTTTCTGTCATCTGTCCCCTTGGGATCATTGCCGCTGGGGAAGTACTGGGTCCCATGGTCAGCACTCCACCATTTCACGGTGAATGATGGTTTCATCTTTTAAAGCAACCCAAATGTTACAGAATTGTCTGGGCTACGTCATGAATTTCAGGATTGTATAAGATTGGGGGAGGGGGAGGGAAATGGGAGGTGGTAGCGGGGAAGAGACAGAAATCTTTAATAAATAAATAAATAAATAATTTTTTTTAAAAAAAGAAAACGTAGGAACAAAAAAAAATCCAGAGAAATAATGTCTCAAAAGGCCAAAATGTAGCTGGGCCTGATGCGACACACCTGGAATCTAAATTCTCTGAGAGACAGCAGGATTGTTCCCAGTTCAAGGCAAGCCTAGCCTATATAAAAAATTCCAGGACAGCCAAGGCTCCATGAAATACTGTCTC
>NC_022033.1:8722419-8728682 GCF_000317375.1 Microtus ochrogaster | reverse complement strand
AAGCCCATCTCAAAAGCAAACATTCAAAAATTTATCTACTATACTCCTAGAAGTTTCTTATCATGAAAAAAACATAGGGTTTTTGTTTTGTTTTGTTTTGTTTTTTTTTTTTAAAAAAAAAAAAGCCACCAGGGCCCTTCTGGAGGAGAGCGGAAGGCAAGTGACTGTGGAGGGTTCCCAGTGATAGAAGCATTTTATGTGTGACTGTGGTGGCCGTCATGGGAAGCTACATATGGGATAAGATCACGAAGTAGACTGAACGTGTTCACGTCTATGGACAGGGCTGGCGAAACCTGGATAGGTGGGTAGATGGAGTCAAGTCCATTTTCTCGCTGAGATTTTCCTTTTGGTCATCATGCTAGGGGCAACTGGGAAAATGGTACCCAGCTTCTCTCTATATCCGTTTCTTAAAGCCATGTGAGAATCTACAACCTTCTAAAGAGAAAAATTTTAAAAATACATATGACAAGCACGTCACATCCCAAGTGTTTTGAATATAATTTTTTAGGATAAAGCAAAAGGAACAAATGCCACGATAATCCATTATTCAAAGGAAAAATGTTAACTTAGAATACTAACAGGGATGTGCATAAGAAAGCATATCGTGGGATGGTACGGAAGAAACTTAGGGTGGGAAATTCTGCCAGTGTGGTTAGGAATACAGCCCCTGGGGTGAGGGAGAGGCAGCCCGGAGCAAATCAGAATGGTCAGCAGAGTGCACCTTGGGCAGGTTACCTCAGACCTCAGTCTTCCTATCTATCCACAAAACAGGAATAATAATTACAGCTTTCGTGCTGTCTGAAGCCACGGAGTTGGAATGTATTTAGAATGCTAATGCATACTATTGTTGGAGTTTGTGTACCTGGTTTTATAAAAACTGGAGAGAGTAAATTATTCACACGACGGCTTAAATGTGGGTCATTGTGTTAGTTATTTCTGCATCGCTATGACAAAAATACTGGAGAAACAGCGGCTTAATGGGAGGAATCATTTGTCTGAGCTCAATTTCGGGGGTTTTCATCTGCCGTGATGGGACCGTGGCAGAGCTAAGCATCCCCTCGCCTGGCTGCCAAGGCGTGCAAGAGAGGAAGAGTGTAACCATCAAAGACATGATCTCAGATGCCCACAGCATCTTCTCCAGCACTGCTCCACTTCCACCGCCTTCCAAATACTGTTGCCAGCTACAGACAAAGCTTTTAACACACAAGCAGGGATGGGGTGGGCATTCCGTGTTCAACCGTAATAGTCATCACGTTTTGACAGGATAGCATCAAAGAATACATATCTGCCTTGGGTTGCAACACCTAACTCTACGGATGAAGCCTAGAGCGAGCCAACAGGTTGGCTGCGTTCTAATGTAGTTTGATTGACAGGCAGTGGGTCTGACTTGGCCTGTGAGCCTTCAGTTGCCAATCCCTAGCTTAAATTTCTTTCTTCGTCTGACCTTGGCGGTCAGGGAAGACCACTGAAGGCTACCCCACTTTGTCCTCCCTTCCCTTTCTCTTTCCGCTCACCTTCTCCCTTGCTTAGAGACCTTCCCATTAGGAAGTCAACCTGAGGTCAAGTTGGAATACATTTGCTAATTGTCCCACAGCATGTACTTTTATTGATGGGCTCCCTTCACCGCTCTCCTGGGCCTCGTACATAGTAGGCTTTCAATAGATATTGAGTGATGGATTGATTGACCCATTAGCAAAGAGAGCTGGGTACCGATGGACGTTAACGGAAACTAGAAGGCCAGTGCGTCCAGTGAGCTCACCCTAGTGCAGGGAGGAAAGAGTGTCAACATCCATGGAGGTACACATTGATTCAGTGCTGCAGGAACTGCAAGTGTCTTGTTAACTATTATACCATTTGATCCTTCTGGTCCTCACAGCACCATTGGGAGCCCGGTGACTCTTTGGAGATTGGCTTTGACAGCCACGCTAATGGAAACTCAGAGATAGCCAGCAGTTCCCCTAAATTTGTGTAGCATGTGACCTAGCAGGTATACGACTTCAACCCACTTGTCCAAACACAAGGTTCATTCCGTGATGTTGCAAAGGCCACCAGAGAAATGTGTAACAAACGGGAATGTGCCCTGACTGCTTCAACTCTGAACCATAACAAGAACAGAGAATGCATTCGGACATATGGCTCTATGCTATTCTGGCTAGAAGTGAAACTTCTCATTTATCCCACTTACATAGACGTGTATGGGAGTCTCGACAATCATGACAAGCAATAGAAATAAGGAGATGGCATAGATAAATGAATTTGATATTTGTCTCTGATAGAGCAGGTGCAGACTCCTCCAGTAGAATTTAGGGAAGCCTCCTGGGCTAAGCGAAACTCACTTATTTGGGTTGGACTGTAAAGTGTTAATACATTTGAATCTGCTGCCTTTGGACAGGGCACCCTGCAGGCTGGTACGGTTGCCAGCGGTCACAGGCTTTTCTGATTCCACCCTTACAGCAGAGTCAAGCCAAACAACCTGGGGCGCTTGTTAACTCGCTCTCTCTCTCCCTTTGTATCTCTCTGTCTCTGTCTCTAAGCGTGTGTTTATCTCCTTTCCTCTATCCTCCCCTCCCTCCCTCCCTCGTCTTGCTTTCTTCATGGGGAGAAGAAAGACCTTACCTTCTAACTGCATCCATGCCAGTCCCGCAGTTGCTCACACCCCCTGTATCCAGCATCCAAAAGCCAACAAACTAATCAAACACAACCAATCCTGCCCAGATCTTTCCCTCGAGATGTTTGTTATCTGTTCCTGGATGTTTTCCTCTTATTTTTAACTTTGGGCTTGGTAGAATACTTGCCTGACATACACATAGTGCTGGGTTATAAGTAAATAAATTAATAATAAACAAACAATCAAATAAATAAATAGTAAATAGATTTAAGTTTTCTCTAAAGTGGAGTGTGTTCTCCTTGTTTTCTCCCCAAATCATCCTCCCTTTTTCCTTAGCAGAAGAAGGGAGTGTTGTTTTCATACTGCCACTGCAAGCAGCCACACGTCCACACACAAACACCACACCCACACACCCCTTACACCACACCCACACACCCCTTACACCACACCCACACACTCCTTAGAAGCTAATGAGCCCAAAGGTCTTGGGGACACTGGGGCTAGGTCTAAGGTTTGCATCTCAGCTTTGCCATGCTCAGACATTAATTTGAAGTAATGGCCCCTTCCCTATAAAGAAAGATAGCTTAAACACTTCCCCCTGCACAGTTCTTACAAAGGTCAAATGGCGTGCCCATAAGTAAAACCTCTCACATGGTGCTGTGCATTCTGTGAGCAGGGGCTGCTGTTGGCATGAAATGTATGGTCTCTCAGGGTACAGGTATGGATTCTTCTGTCCTCCTGAGCCTGCGGTTGGTAGTCATGGCAAATCCATTTTCTGCAAAGGGCTCAGCCTCGTGGGTTGTGTTTAGTTGTGATAGACGTGGGTGAAGTCAGTAAGCTGTTGGCCACTTAGGGCATGGGGTTACCAACGGTGTTGTGGTTGTTTAACAAGGCTAGGGAGTCCAGATAGTTGCTTTAAGATGGGAATTGGAAACCTCAGCTGTGCTGGCATTGGGGTCTGGAGAAATCTTTTTTGTTGGGGCTCCTTGTGTGTGCATGGAAGGATGATCAGTTAATCACCTCCTCCCTCCCCAGTCCCCACTAGATACCAGCAACACCCTCCCGTCACCATTTAAATCTCACCTGAGACAAAGGTGCTTACAGAGACAGCCACGTGTTCCTTGGGAGGCAAAATCACCCCTGTTGAGGTTTAGATGTTGAGGGGTCTGAGACCACCTTCCAAGACAAGATTGTATCAACTCTAGAGTGGTTTTTCCCAGAACTATAGCTTCACGAGTTAGGAAAATTGGGGGTCACGGTTTTATATGTCAGTGTAGAAATGCAATTTGCTTTGTATGCAGAACTTCCTGCTCCAACAAAGGACTTTGGAAAAGAAAGCGCTGATCTCACAGCGGCTTATTGAATAACATTTTTGCAAGCTCCAAGTAAGCCTCCCTGAAGAAAAGCCAAGCACCCAGGGCACCTGCTAATGTAATAAGAAATGTATGGAGTCAGGGTTACCAGCACATTCCTAGGAAACCCTTCAAAGTGGTTCTTATTTTAACATCAAAACAAACAAGGGTCAGCGGGTCTCCCTTGCAGCCTCTGTCTATTTATAATTATATTTTATATAAACATATTTTGTAATTGTGGTAAAGGCTCCACGGGCACATGGTGGCAAGCGTTCTTCAAAACTGTCTTTAATTATTCACTTAGCTCTGCTATATTTTATATTCCTTTTCATAAATGTTAATCTTGATTATTGCCGTCCTGAGGGGGAGGGGGAGGAAAACATGCACAATGGCCACACCTGCTATTAAACAGCTTATCAGAGCGACGTGGGTGAATGTGGCGAGCGCTTTTAATTGTCTCCCGTCTGCAGTTTTATATGGTTTCTATCAAACTGAAGGGTAATTTCTTTTTTTTCGGGTGCTGCTTATTTTAAATGTACAAAACCCTTGTGTGTAACTCCATTAGCTGCCCTACAGCATTGCAATCTAGAGTTTCCCCGGGGCTCTTGTGAAATATTGATGGAACCCTCGCTTCTGTGGCTTCCTGTGATACACTAAACATTCGTGTGATGTTAGCTGAGCTCCGGTGGATGTGCTCAGCCCGGGATCAGCAGCGACTTCAAAGGGAGCGAGACGGTAGCAATATTTCTCCTCACTCTTTCCTCCTTGCCTCTGCTCTGTTTCCTTTCTCTGGATTTCTTTAACGAACTGAAGTTTTGAGGCTTTGCCGTTACGCTTGTTGTCTAAAATTAATTTTTTAAAAAGTACAGATCACGGAGTCCTAGGATGCCAAGCAAAAACGCTGATATTTGTAGCAATGAATGTCCGTTAGGATCTGTCGCACCTGCCACTTTAGGGCATTTGATGCAGAGGTAGTCCTGTCTGGCAACACAGATATACACACGTGTGGCATGCACACATACACACGCAGGGCTCGGGAGGAGCCAGGTTGTGTGGAATTGCATGTTTCTGGAGCTCAGATGCATAAGATTCTCCTGGCCAACATCCACCTCCACCGACAGACGAGAACATTCGCCTCAGACACACCTGTCTCCAGCTGTTTCCAGCTGTTGTTCTTCGTGTTGAACTTCACAACACTTGAGACCAGTAAGACCAGAGTTCATCTCTGTCCACATTCTCTGCTCTGTGTGTCCTTCTATATGTGGACACATTTTTAAATAGCCAGATAGAGCCTGGTGGTCTCTATCCCAGGTGTCTCCACCTTGCTGGGACCTACACCATGGGTCTGCTGCTTGTGTTGTGCAGGGTTTCCCTGGGCCTTGCGAGAACTTTACCATCATGCCCTGGGCAACTTCCTCACCAGTGGTGACAGCTAGAATACCTCAAACGTTTCCACACATCATCCCAAGGGCCAAGGTGCATAACCGCTCGCTCTCCTGGTTGAGAACCTGGACTCTAAGCATCCTGACGCTGGCCTCCAGTGTACTATAAAGGTATTAGTCCTGACGCTGGCCTCCAGTGCACTACAAAGGTATTAGTCCTGACGCTGGCCTCCGGTGCACTACAAAGATATTAGTCCTAAGGCTGGCCTCCAATGCACTATAAAGGTATTAGTCCTAACACTGGCCTCTGGTGCACTACAAAGGTATTAGTCACTCCAATGTCATAGGCAACTTGGCAATGGGGGAGCCTCCAAATGAACATCTCACAACCTAGTTTTGTTGTTTGTTTGCACACGTGTGGACACGTGTGTGTGTGCGCTCTCGTGCGTGTGCGCGTGCGCAGGCGCACACATGTGGACCTGTATGTGTGGAGATTAGAGGTTGACATTGGGCTTCCTTGATCATCCTTCGCTTTATTTACTGAGGCAGGATCTCTTGCTGAGCTTGGAGATAGAAGACTTGACTATTTTAGCTAATTAGTTTAATCTGCAGATCCCCTGCCCCTGCCTCCAGTCCTTCTGTTGAGTGGCAAACATGTTATCCTGAGCCTTCTCCTGAGCCCAGCGCAACACCATCTCCACACTGACCTTCCAGCAGCGACCTGACACACACTCAGGAGTGAGGGCTCCATTGGCATCCTTGCTTTAAGGAGCAGGAAAGAGAGCAGCAACATACTGAAGCATGAAACCTTAGGGGGGGGGGACCAGCAAAAGGAGATTGACCCTGGTGGAGGCACGGCTTTGTACATTTTTATCGATAGGGCCTCCTCACTACACTGTAAAGAGTAGTTCCCAGAATGAC
>NC_022033.1:8714048-8721835 GCF_000317375.1 Microtus ochrogaster | reverse complement strand
CCTCCCTCCCTCCCTCCCTCCCCCCCATCCACCCCGTGAAATGCTTAGGAGGAAGCAGCCTCTAGGAAGTGGCTGCCTCTGCAGCTGGGTATACTGAGTTCAAGGTAAACCTGGGCTACACAGTGAGTTCAAGGTCAACCTGGGCTACTAGTGAGTTCAAGGTCAACATAGGCCACTAGTGAATTTGAAGTCAACCTGGGCTACGTAGTGAGTTTAAGGTCAGCCTGAGCTACACAGTGAGTCTGTGGTTCACCTGGATTACATAGTGAGTTCGAAATCAACCTAGGCCACATGAGACCCTAACTCAAACAAAAAAGGGAAAAAATGAGGCTAAAATTCCTCAAACAGCATGGTGCTTAAAAGTTAATTCTCCAAAGTAAATCTAGGGCTTGGAAGCCAACTTTTACACACTTTTTTGAGCGCAAAGAAGTCAGCCCATTTGTCTACCGGTTTTTTTCCCTTGAGGGAAGAAGGGTGTCTGTCAAAGGAGGGCTGGCAACTTGCGTTTGTCTCCGCCGTCAGGGGATGTGGGGTTGAAAGAGGTGGTTCTCCACCCGTCCCTTCAGCGCCACACACGTCTGCCATCTATTTACACTTAGCTAAAAACAGTATAAACAGTTGAGGGGACATCATTCACGTGGTGACGGCATTCCTGACATGCTGCATATACAAATCACCAGGTGCCTGCCTAACTGGCTTCACTTGTCTATCAATCCAGGCGCCGCCCGTCAGGGGCAATCTGCAGGAAAGTGACTTGGCTTCATCTGGCAACAGATGCAGCAGATTGTGGAAGAGCCTGTCTTCCTGGATCATCTACAGAGCCAGCACTGGGGTTCTGAGGTAGTCAGGTCAGGAGACGGCCTTACTACGCACAGGTTGTGATGGGAACTTAAGATCCGGGGAAATGCCCAGTGGAGTCTGTCAGGAGCCTGGAGGAGAGCTGACAGACTCTGAGAGGGTGTCAGTCTGGACACGTGCTTTCAGACAGACAACACAATTTTATTGAGCTCTTTCTAATGCCTGGCAGAAGTCCCCTTTTGGAGTCTTTTTGTTTACTTATTTATTTATCTATCTGGGGTTTTTTTTTTTTCATGTGCATTGGCTCTTAACTACTGAGCCATCTCTCCAATCTCACCCCTTTGGAAGGCAGCTATGCTCACAACTATACCACCAAGGCTGCACCTTCCTTTGTAGTCTTAAGAAGTCCTTAAGCCAAGCATGGTAGTTCATATCTGTACTCCCAGCTCTTGAAGGCCGAGAAAGGCAGGCTGCCATGAGTCCCAGGCCCATCTGCTCTACATAGTGGGTTTCAGGTCAGCCTAGGCTACACAGTGAGACCTTGACTCAAAATAAATACATAAATAATAAAAACAAAGCTACTCGTCCCATAAGAGAAAGGAGAGCCGGCGGTCAGTCGTCCGTCAACCCTGCTAGGTAATGGAAGGAACACACTCTGGCTTGTGACTAGCTTATCAGACAAGGTGTCAAAGCTCTACCACCTGAAAGTCCTGTCGATATAAGCAAGAATACCAGTGTTCATTTAAATACTGACTTAGCCAGACACTGGGTGTGCTTCAGCACGAGAGCACAGTGGTCTGTTGGGCACTCTCTCTATGCCAGCATTTTTACCTTTGTCCATCCACTCAACAATGACTGTACGTTAGCTCACGTAAAAGGCCACTCAGTAAGCTGTGGTACTCACATTCCACACCACGAAGAAAGAAAACCCTTCTAATTAAACATGACACACGGTTCTCCTCTTAGCACTGAGAATTTATCTCATACTTACTGAGTCTTTTAAATATATTTCATAAACGATCTTTATTATGTAGCGGTTATATAAAACAGAAAGATAAGCAAAATAAATTAGTTAAGGCATTCTGGAAACTGCTTCCAACTGGCCCCTGGCAGTGATTTTAAGATATTGATTATATGATTTACTTTAATCTCTGGGATGTGGAAAACTGAAAGGAATGTCTTTACATAAGTGAAATGATATTTTGGAAGCATATGCTATATTCTGGGTTCTCTGAGAGAAGAAAAAAAATGTACTCCAGCCACACCTAACATGGCAGTTCCTTCCTTGTGACATTTAAATGACAGAATCAAGAATTACACAGGCAACTGTTTGATGACTAGCATGGTTCATGTTCATTGTCAAGTTGGTGGTATCACTTAAGAGACATCCCTGGGTGTGTCAGTTTCACTGAGGAAGACAGCTCCATCCTGAATATGGGTGGTGTCATCCATGAACTGGAATCCCAGACTGAAGAAAAAAGGAGACAGTGAGCCAAGCACCAACGTTTATCTCTCTCTCTCTGCTTCCTGACTGCAGGTGACCTCAGGTTGTCACTGCCACAACCTCCCCACAATGTTGGACTGTTCCTTCAAACTGCGAGCCAGCATGGCCCTTCAGTTTCTTCAGTTGCATTTTGACAGGCAGTTGTCATAGCAACAGCCAACACTACTAATAACGATAGCCACTTTGATCCTGTGAACTTTGAATAGGGGAGATCCTGACCTAGCCCAGTGTTGGAGGAGGCCTCTTGGTCGTTCTGGCCACTCAACCTCGAAATAATCACACAGAAACTATATTATTTAAATCGCTGCTTGGCCAATTAGCTCTAGCATCTTATTGGCTAATCTTACATCTTAATTTAACCCATCTCCATTAATCTGTGCATCACCACGAGGTTGTGGTCTACCAACAAAGTTTTAGCACGTCTGTCTCCAGCGGCTCCATGGCTTCTCCCTGACTCTGCCTCCTTTTCTCCAAGCCTATATTCTAGCTTTCCTCACCTAGTTCTGTTCTGCCCTACAATAGGTCCAAAGCAATATTTTATCAACCAATGGTGTTCACAGCATACAGAGGGAAATCCCACATCAGCCCAAGAAAAGCCTCCAGGAAGATCTTTATGCCAAAACTAGAAAGGAGACGAAGAAGCAGGAAAACAACCAGCAGCCGTTAAGACCTATCCTGTCTTCTCTTTGACCCCTCTCTGGCCATGTTGGGCCACTGCTCTCATGGTTCCCATTTCACAGAGGCAGGGAGTGAGATATGGAGGAGGGGAGGTTCTTGCCTAAGAATACACAGCTAGCTCACAGCAATGGTAAAGTTGGGCCTTCTCAAATGATAAGGTGTTCTACTTATTCAAGCCTTCGTTCTTGCTGCGGTGTGGCAGGGTAGATCAGGGAGCCCCAGTATAAACTCAGGTGACATCAAGAGTTTTAGTACAGAGAAATGGCTCACATCACTAGCATCCCATGATCAGATCATAAGTCAGAGACATGGAAGGACACAATGTAAGATTATGCATCAGAATCTCCTGACCAAAATTAAAAAGTTTTTACACATCTGACTTAAGGAGCTCTAGTAAGTACATTCAAAAACCCTGGTTCGTATCATTTATATCAAGGAGCTAATGCTGGGAACAAAACCCTGGGGAAGAGGGAGGATGTTTTCTTCCTAAAAATACCCTTAAAGACACACTAAAGATATGTCTCTTTGGTGATCTTAAAATCCCATGTCTACTTTTATACCTAGTATTTCCATTGTCTACCCTTATGAGTCTACCATTTCTGGGTCATGGAGAGACATATCATCATGCCAGGGAGTGTGGGAGAGCAAAGGAGCTCACCCCCTGACACATGGAAGTCAGAACATGAGAAGGGGAAGAGGACCCAGCATATGTGACCTACTTCCTCCGACTAGACCCCACCTCCCAGTGATGCCATCATACAATGGATTCATAAAGGAATCCATCCCTTACTTAGTCCAGACCCCTCAAGATCCATTGGTTTTCCAGTACCCCTGTCCACACATAAGCCTCTGAAGGACATTCCATATTTATGTCATAACATGGAGGCCATGGTAGAAATGTAAGAAGCCATATTTGCTATCGGGATCTACTGCTAACCGGAGAACAGGATTTGCATGCAAATCCATAACCTCCCTAGAAAATTCTGAACGGGTTTCTTCGTTTCTTTCCTGGTTGTTCTGAGAAGGTACCCTGACAAATGCAGCTGAAGGGAGCTAGAGTTGGAGTGGAGAGATGACTTGGCTGTCCTTCCAGAGGACCCAGACTCTCCTTCCAGAGGACCCAGAATCTAACTAAGCACCCTACAGCACGTGGCACATGAACGCCTGTAGCTCTAGAGGAATCTGATGCCTCTGACCTTTAAGGGCATCTGCACAGACACACACAGACACACACATCTACATAATTTAAAAAATAACGATAAATTGGAGAGGGGACATAGAGGATTTACTCTGGTTCCTATGGTGGCCAGAGCTTAGGGTAGCTGGTCACAGTACATGCACAGTAAGGAAGCAGAGCTAAATTCACACACGCATGCTCGGATCTCTTTCTGCTCTTACACAACTCAGGATCCAGCGCCCAGGCTTTGGCACTACCCACAATGCTTGGATCTCTCCCCTGATCACATGTGCCCCCAGGCTACCCTAATTTAGACAATCACTCAATGAGACTCACTTTTCAGCTGGTTGTAAATTGTGTCAAACTGATAATCAAACTAATCACCATTGATAAATTTCATTCACATTATAGAGCCCAAGGATTCCCTGAGAATTCCCTGAGTCATTCATTAAGTATTCTGGAGTACATATCACATGTCGTGAGCATGCGCTTCTGTGTATTACTGAGCCCTGCTCTTTGGAGCATACAAACAAAGATCATTTGACCATAGTCATAGTAAGGAGGCCGCATCTATAGCAGCAAGTCGGACGTTGGTAAGCATGATGGGTAAAGAAAGCTACAGCAGATTGAGGGGACCAAGGATCCCAAGAGGAAGACCATTGCTGTGATGAATGGAGTGACAGAGGTGACATTCACTAGAAATTCTGATCAAGCAGACTGGAGGATCAGGAAAGGTAGAGAAAGGACAGAGTGAAACCTAACGGAAGTGCGTCCTGCCTGGCGAAGGAAGAGTAAAGAGGCCAATTTGGTCAAGATAAAGAAAAATCCAAGGAGGAAGCAGACGAGCTAAGTCACACACGTAGGAATCCGGGGATCCTACTGAGTAAACGGTAAAACTTACAGTTATTAACTCAAGTTAATCTTCCCGCTCAGTGGGTCTCGCTATGACATTTCCATGCATTCATACACATGCTTTGGTGTTATCAACCCTCCCTTAGCCTCTTGAAGAGAGACTGACTCTCTGTAACACAAAGAGAAGAACAAGTGATCCAGATAGATGTATACAGGACATACAGCCACCAATTAAACAAAGGCATGCTCACCAGCGTAATCCCCCAAGGAAAGGCAGGTCAAAACTAGACCAAGCTCATAGAGATTCCCCCTTACCATGGCCACAATGGCTGTTAACCAAATAACCAAAAGCTGACGAGTGCTGGCGAGTGTGTGGAGGGATGGCATGCTTCCACACGGTTGAGGAGACTGCAAATTCATCGGTTCGCTCCAGAGACGAGCGTGGAGGGATCTCCAACAAAGAGGACTTGAACTTTGGCTTTCTAAACTTTGAGTGGGATGAGGGTTGCTGGAGGATCTTAAGTGGGAACATGTCACCTGATGGCCCAGAGTGTGAAGAAGCAAATATATATATATATGGTTGAGCAGAGGGCAAGGTTGGTTAATGAGACCGACAGCCCAGTTAGGAAGGGAGATCAACATGCAGCATGGTATGGGACTGGGTTGACAGTGATCCACCACCTATTTCGAAACAGCTAGAAGAGAGGACAGTGATCGTTCCCAACACAAAGAAATGATGAGTGTTGGCGGGTATGGGCTCCAGTTATCGGGGTTCACTCATCACAGGTTGTCTATATGAATCAAAGTGGCTCATCTCACCTCATATATATGCAATAAATACATATGTCTTCAAAATTAAAAAGTAATTAGAGCCCCACTGTACAAAATAAACAATCAGCTGTGAGTAGCAGGTGTGGCTGGAGTCTGGAGGAGCGGAGGTGGATGGGAGGAGCTAAGGAAACGGCTTTCACTTTCCATTGCATTCCAGAACTTACTCAGTGGAGGATGCTTTGGGGGAGATGCTTGGCTTGGGGTCTGTGCACCTGCCCCCCATCCTGACCCCGCCCACTCCTTCTGTACAACTTGCATCTCTCCTGTTGGCCTCAAATCCCTCATTTTAGACTGGAGGCAAGCTGAGTGTGGTGGTGCACTCCTGTAACCCAGAAGTCAGGAAGCTGAGGCAGGAGGATGGAGCCCAGAGCCAGCTTAGCTAGGATCCAAGAGCCTGTCACACACACTGGTGCACACACACTCACACAAACACACATACCCCATACACACACACATACATGCAAAACATACACAGACACACACACACACAATACACACATACATACATACACACCATACACAGACATGCACAACATACACACACATGATACACATCACACACAGACACACCATACACACACACACACACACACACACACACACACTCGTGTGCATCAGACACATATCAAGTGCTTAAAGAAATTAAAAGGAATCGCCTCCTTCTTATCCCCTGGCAAGAGAGATTTCATGAGATGCAAATCCTATTCTAGAAGCCATTCAGATCTACTGTTTAAGTTGGTTTGCTTAAGTAACTAATTCAGATTTGGGACTGCATTGGTGAGATGCCCAGAACTCTAGCGACTGGCTTAGTTGAGCGTGAAAGGTCTTTATGAATGAAAGATAAAATGAAAGACAGATAAAGCTAGGGCTCTCAGTGCCACGAAGCAGGAATTCATTCCGGGTTGGTAAAATTGGTCAGACTGGTCAGTCATATGAATAGCACAAGCAGATTGCATTGGTTCACATAGAACTTTTCCCCAACACAGTATCGCTCAACACCACTGACAACTGCCAATTTCACCGGCATAGCTGCGGAGAAAGGGTTGGTTGGTAAAAGGCCCAACCTATACCTTTGCCTCTCTCTTTGCCTGGATGAAGCAGAAGTCTCTCTCTCCCTCTTCCCTCCCTCCCTCTCCTCTGTGTGTGTGTGTGTGTGTGTGTGTGTGTGTGTGTGTGTGTGTGCCTGCGCCATTTTCCCTCCATCCATTATCCCTCTCATTATGGATGAGAAAGTTCCCATTCTACCTGGGCCCATCTTCCTGTACCCGATCCTCTGTTGCTGAGCACGTAGGTTGGTTCAGTACATTAGCTACTGTGAACAGTGCTTCAGCGAATGAACGTACAAGGATCTCTGTGATGGGCCGATGGGGAGTCCTTCAGGTAAAAACCTAAGAGCAGCAGAGCAGGGGATGTGGAAGAGATTTCTAGGCGTTTCAGAACTTTATGAGTTAACCTAGTGTTTTCAACTGAACCATCTCTTCGCTTTAAAGATTTCTTTTTATTTTATGTGCATGAATGTCAGCTTGGATATATATGTATGCATGTCGCATGAGTGCCTGGTGCCCTCAGAGGCCAGAAGAGGGCATTGGACTCCCTAGAACTGGAGTTATGGAGGGTGGAGAGCTGTCGCTTGGGTGCTGGGACTAAACCAGGTATCCGCCATCCCGGCAATTGCCCACTTCCCCACTGAGCCATCTCTCCAGGCCCTGAACCACTGCACTTATTATGCCTGCTGGTACTGGGCAGCCCTTACCATTAGAGAAGTCCATCTCGCCCCATTTCCCGTAAGTACTACTTCATTTAGCTGTGTTTTCACTAAATGTAGTTTTCTGTGACCATATATTGTATGAGAACAAAGTCACACTCACCTGCCCCCAGTGCACAGTCACACTCACGTGCCCACAGTCACACTCACCTGTCCACAGTCACACTCACCTGCCCCCCAGT
>NC_022033.1:8709549-8713596 GCF_000317375.1 Microtus ochrogaster | reverse complement strand
AGTCACACTCACCTGTTCACAGTCACACTCACCTGTCCCCTAGTGCACACTCACACTCACCTGTCCCCAGTGCACAGTCACACTCACCTGTCCCCCAGTGCACACTCACACTAACCTGTCCTCCAGTGCACAGTCACACTCACCTGCCCACAGTCACACTCACCTGCCCCCACGGTGCACAGTGTCTCTCTCACCTTCCTCTGTGTTACAAAGCATCACAGAGCATGGCACGGTGGGAAGGAACACTGAAAAGCTGGCTCCATGCACAGCTGGGCAGGACATTGGCTCTGGATACAATAAGCTCTCTTCAAAGCTGAACTACCCAGTTCTGGAAATTTAACTTCTGGAAGACTAGGATTTCTCACCCTTGAACCTAGAACAAAGGATGCCTCCCCTCTCTCCGGAGTGTTGGGAGGATCCAAAAGATAAAACATTTAAGGCGCTGAACAGGCCGCACTATTAGAACGTGGTCCACAAACAAGCAGGGCCCTAATTAAGTCACATGATCTGAGCCATCCTCATAGCAATACAGGGTCAGATGGGGGGCTCTCAAAATCGAGACTTCTAGCTGGTTTCAAAAGAACAGTCTACCCATGGGTCTGCATGCCACCCACTGAGCAGTGGCGGGAACCTCTAAACCAAACTGAGAACCGAAGCGCACAGTTCTCTGGTCTCCGGTCCCCAACTGAGTCATGGTCTGCAGCTCAGTTTATTAGGACAAGATTATATTGAGCAGACGCAGATGCTTCCACGGGAGGAGGGTCCTTCCCATACATGTGACAAATGGAGCTGAGGTAGAGCTGCACCCTCGTCTGGGGAAGATGAGCTCATTTGTAAGTGGCTTGTTAAGGCGTGCGTCATTTTCCTGATCGGCGGTAGCGAGGCTGCAACTTCGGGGACTAATGTGATCCATCATGTTATTATATATTTAGGGGCTTTTGGAAAATGCAGTTATTTACTCAACCAACTGTGCATATAGACTATTTGAAGTAGAGTTTTGACCCAGTAGACTGCACCAGCGCCATCCATCGTCTCAATGAGCATGTGGGGACTCTTAAATATGCAGATTATTGACACAATAAACTGGGAGATCTGCAAGTGCGCTCTAGACACGGAAGCCACTGGGGGATGATACGTCTCTCAAAAGCATTTTCAAAGCAGACCCAAGCATGCAGCCAAGCTCTATGGTTAATGTACCTGTAGAGAGAGGAGACTTCAGAACAAGGGTCCTGATCTCTAGAAATGGGACTTTCTTCTAAGTATTATTTGATTCTTCTTGTTTGGGTCTGTGAATATAGAACATATCAGTACCTCTACCGCATGTTTAGCCACCTAAGAACTTCAGGTTGATTTTTTTTTCCCTAAATAGGGTTTTGTGAAGCACAGTCTGGCCTCTAACTGTAGATGGAAGTTTCTGCCCCACCTGGTCCCACAGTCGTTT
Organism: Microtus ochrogaster; assembly: GCF_000317375.1. Taxonomy (NCBI): domain Eukaryota; kingdom Metazoa; phylum Chordata; class Mammalia; order Rodentia; family Cricetidae; genus Microtus; species Microtus ochrogaster. The sequence goes on along the minus strand of NC_022033.1, from coordinate 8,712,155 downwards.
AGTCCCAAAGAAACACACAGAGGTTTATACTAATTATAAACTGTTTGGCCTATTAGCTCAGGCTTATTATTAACTAGCTCTTACAACTTAAATTAACCCACAATTCTTGTCTGTGTTTAGCCACATGGTTTGGTACCTTCTCTTGGTAAGGCATTCTCATATTGTTTCCTCTGTGTCTGACTGGTGACTGTGTCTCTGCCTTTTCTCTTCCCAGAATTCTCCTAGTCTGGTTGCCCCACCTATACTTCCTGACTGGCTACTGGCCAACCAATGCTTTATTAAACCAATACGAGAGACAGATTTTTACAGTGTACAAAAGTATTATCCTGTAGCATTCAACTCTATGTTAATGAGGCTGGTCTTGAACTCCTGACCTCATTGTTTCTACCTCCCAACTGTTGGGAATATAGGCATTGAAAGAATTTTATTTTATTCTGCCTTGCTAATAGTTTATTCTGGGAACCAGAGAGATGGCTCAGTGGCTAAGAACACTTGTTGCTCTTCAGCCAGACCTACTTGGGTTTAACACCCATCACTCACATGTCTCACAACCATTTGGAACACCAGCTCTGATGCCCTCTTCTGACCTCCACAGGCACCACGCACAGACATACACACACACAAAATACTTATGCCCATAAAATAAAATGAATAAATCTGAAAATATTTTTGAAAATAATTTAGTCAGTTTGCATTTATGCAAATTCATTTAACTGACTGTGTGTGTGTGCCATTCACCAGAGAGGGAGTGGGTCTTTGATGGTGAGAAACACCATTAGTATTAATTTCCTTGTAGCTTTGATAAAATACCCAAGGAGGGAGGTTTAAGACAGGAAGGGTTTGTTTGGGTCCACAGTGTGAGTATATAGTCTACCATGATGGCAAGAGCTTGAGGAAGTTGATCACACAGCGTCCACAGTCAGGGAGAAAAGAGAGATGAACTGGTTCTCAGCTCACTTTCTTTTTCTTTCTTTCTTTCTTTTTTTTTAAGTCCAGGACCCCAGCTGAAGAAATGGTTCTAGCCAAATCTGGGGTTGGTTTTCCTACCTACATTATCCTAATCTGGATAATCCCTCATAGACACGCCCAGAGATTTGTTTCCATGGTGATTATGGATCCCACCCAGCTGATAATCAAAACGATGGCCTGGAATTTGAGGGAAAACAAGTAGCTTTTTGGAAGGAGTGGCGCTCAGAAAGGGGCCTGTGTCCCCGGGAGGGCTGGAGAAGTGGGATAGAGTTATCTTCATGATGTCATGATGCTCTTGTAGGGAAATCCGTTTTAAAAAAAAACTGCGACCCGTCTTTAAGTCATGAGATCAGATTCACAAGAGTCTGACAGCTCAGCCTGACATGAACATAGCGGACAATGAGGACTACTGAGATCTCAAGAACAATGGCAATGGGTTTTTGATCCTACTGCACCTACTGGCGTTGTGGGAGCCTAGGCAGTTTGGATGTTCACCTTACTAGACCTGGACGGAGGTGGGCGGTCCTTGAACTTCCCACAGGGCAGGGAACCCTGATTGCTCTTCGGGCTGACGAGGGAGGGGGACTTGACCAGGGGAGGGGGAGGGAAATGGGAGGCGGTGGCAGGGAGGAGGCACAAATCTTTAATAAATAATTAATAAAATAAATAAATAAACAAACTGACGAAACCTCTCAGCTGTCAAAAAAAAAAGAGGGGAAAGGAAAAGAAATGAGGACGTGTTCATATTTTTCTTTCATTTTTTTCATTCTTTTAAATGAACCATCAAGCTGAGTACGGAGCTGCACGCCTTTAATCACAGCATCTAGGAAGCAGAGGCAGGCGGATCTCTGTGAGTTCGAGGCCAGCCTGATCTGCATAGTGAATTCCAGGACAGCCAGGGCTACACAGAGAAATCCTGTCTCCAAACCTACACCCCCCCCCAAAAAAAAACCAGATCATCAGATATTTATCAGATATATTTGAAGTGTATTGTTCAGACACCACCCAACGTACCAAAGTTCCATCCCATTAAACTCCCAGAGACCAGAATCTACACCTCGCGACCTTTTCCCAGTGGGCCTGCATGAGAGTGAGTCTATATAGCTGGACGTGGTGATGTCATTCAGACTTCATGCTTTGGAAAGTATGAGCTTGGCACAGTTGCCCAGACACTTTCTGATCTCACTCCCCTCTGGGATCTAACTCTAATCTCACAGACGGTGAGAGCATAACGGCGATTCCCAGGATCTGGGGACAGTAGTGAGGTAACTGAGGGTAAAGAGAGGCTGGGAGACGGTGCAGCACTGACCAGGGAGTCCGTTCTGGTGCTCTGTTGTACAGCAGGGGACTACACTCAACAAAAACGTGATGTGCTGAGATTTCAGAATTCCTGAGGCAGGATTTTAAGTATCCTCTTTATAAGGAAATGAAGAAATACTAAGAACTGAGGATATTAACTCCTGGTTTGATTACTATAAAACGTAACTCTCTATATGGAAATAGCCCATGCATCTCTAGCATATATAAAATTATTATATGCGAGATATTATACACTCAGGCGTAAGGCAAGGTGGCCCTGGCAGCAATAGGACACAGCAAGGATGCTGTGCACCTATTTGTGAAACAGTGAAAGGGGC
>NC_022033.1:8678236-8709113 GCF_000317375.1 Microtus ochrogaster | reverse complement strand
ACAGCAGCATCTTAAGGAGGGAAAAGCTACTTCAGTTCATGTTTGAAAGAGTCACAGCCATAATGAGGAAGGCGCGGGGCAGGAGCATGGGGGGTCTGGTCGAGTTACCTCTGTAGTCAGGAAGCAGTGAGCAGTGTTAGTACTCAGCTTGCATCAAGTTTTCCTCTTTTTCTCTTATTTTTTTAATCTTGGGGAGTATGTTGTGTGTGCACGTGTGTGTGCGTGTGTATGCACACACCTGTGTGATGTACAGGTGAGAGTAAAGTGTACATGTTACAGTGAACACATGGAGGTCAGAGGAGAGGCCCGGGCGCCAGTCCTCACCTGCTGCTTTTTTAAAGGCAAGGTCTCTCTTCGGTGTGTTTACTGCAGGCACCAGCTAGCCCACACACTGCTTGCACCAGCTAGCCTGCACACTTACTTCTTGCATCAGCTAGCCCACACACTTCTTGGCATCCTCCTGTCTCTGTCTTCTGTCTCACTGTGGCTTTGGTGGGATTGCAGACACACACTGCTGTGTCTGTCTTTACAAGGGGTCTGGAGATACGAACTCAGGTCCTCATCCTCACAAGCAAGCACTTCACCCAGTGAGCCGTCTCTCCAGCCCCTCACTCCTCCTTTCCCTCTAGTCCTGATCCCCCACCAGGGGATCTTGCTGCCTGCACCCAGAGCCCCGCTTCAGTCAAACCTTTCAGAAGTACCTTCAGGGATGCACACAGGGTGTGTTTCTGTGGTGATTCTGAATTCAATCAAATTAACAGAAAAGACTGACCGACATGCAGGCCAGCCCTGCATCTGCTGTGTCCCCCAGTTAAACCACCAGTGTTGTCCTCCTCACTTCCTGGAGAAAAGCCGGCGCTGTGCCACAGAAGGGAATGTCGACTCCCTGACCTATGACCCCTCCTGTTGGCCTGCGTCCTTTAGAAGTCAGGACAGAGAAATGATGCCAAGCTTCGAAAAAACCATGCTCAAAGTACTTTTCACCCAAAACTGAAGGTCAAAAAGATCATGCATGACTTTCCACTGGATGACTCCAAGAGACCAGAGGGCTGTCTGTCTCTCAGCGTGTGAGACATAAGTCCATCCGGTTGTCCAGTGCGAATCCGTCCTGGGGTCCGGCTGCCTGTATTATGTAAGTTGCCTCATTTGAAAGCTAACCTAGCTAATTAAGGACTAAACTCGGTCGGGATTTATTTGGCATAGTTACTGAGACTGTTAAAATTGCCAGTCCCTTCCATCACTACTTCTTGTTTTTTCTTTTTTTCTTGTTTTGTAAAAAATATATATATATATATTCAACCAGATAAGGGCAGTTAAACAAATTCAGAAGAAATCGATTAAGAATAATGCCAGACTAATTTTGTTTTCAGACATAACTAAAGAAAGTAGATATCTAAACTCCTGGGAAATGTAACTTCAGCAACACTGCTCTTCATAGCTAGATCTCCGTTCCTGTCACATGAGGAGGCCTTGCCCACACCAGGCACTCTGGGCTCTTTCCAACTTGTCCAGGTACTTGTCACAGTGACCCTTAAGGCAGAGGTCGCTGTGGGTCTCAAGTTATAGAGGATGGGACTGAGGACACAAAGCTGTGTTTGTGATGACAAAGTGAGACACGGCGGAGGGGAAGTCCGATGAGCAGCAACCCTTCCTTCCCACCCCTTCTGTAAACACAAGGAATGTGGCCACATAGTCTCCCCTGGCTCATCTTGCAAAATAGACCCAATTCTCTGCCTAGCCTCAAGCCCCACTGGCAACTAGAGACAGCAGCAATAATTCTCTTCCTCACCCTCAATACCCAAAGCTTCAGCTGGCCTTCACTGCCACAGTTAAAGCTGTGGTAATATGGAACTAAGCCAGGAGAACCCCCTTTTCTGCATATATAGGAGCGAAAAATGTCTTCAGACACTGTCACATGGCTCCAGGGAAGACAAATGACTCCAGGATGAGATCGCTGTGGGTATGACGGGAATACACCTGGCCCCTGGTCTTCTAGAGAAATCAGCTGCCAGAAAAATGATCTCATAAAACCACTCACCCTGGAAGACAAAGGAGAGCAACAACAGAGGATAGCTAACATTGCCCGCTGGCCTCCGGAGGCACAAACACATGTGCGTGCACCCACACACCTGTGCACACACAAATAACAGCAACACAGAAAGAGCAGGGAAGAAAAGAACTCTGAGTGATGAGTTAGGTCCAGAGAGAGAGGTAAAGGAAGGACCCCCGCATAGAACCGAGACTCCAACAGGTGCAGACCCAAACCCTGATCGGCTGTGGGACCCTGGAGGTGCAATTAACGTTCCCCAAGATGCTATTTCCTCAGCTGTTCAGGGAGAAACCAAAAGGCAGACAGAGCTGTTGTGGGGATCAAACAACACAGCACATGTAAAGACATTAGACCACCAGTCTTACATGTAAGTCTGTGCCCCCACAGAACCTAAATATCAGGGCTCTTTGATGCCAGGAAAGCCTGGATGTGGGGCGCTCACTCCCTGACACTGAAGATGCTCAAGTATCTGCTAATCATCTTCTTGAGGACTGATGGAAGATGAGAGCAAGCACGAGAGCCTACTCTCAATGCTCTCCCCGGTCCTGATGTTTAATCACTTGTTCAGTGGTAGGAAAGGAGGTCTATTTCCAAGTGGGTGGGATAGAAAGGAATTCTGTCCATGTGGGCTGCTCATGGCGATCGCTAGTGAAGAATGCAACATGAAAAAGAAGGGTTGGAAGGTCTCCTCTCAGAGTCGTGCATGGTAGGATCAAAGAGTCCCCAAGGCCAGCCCACCCTTCCCTGTCCTCAAACTTGGCACCACTCCACGATGCTTCTTTCCACCTTGGATTTCTGTGACTCAGGAGGCAGCAAACGCTCCTCACAGAAACACAAGAACCTGCCGGCTCCCTGACAACACCAATTTAGCTTCTGGGAGGCAACGCTGGACTTTCTTCTCTCTTTCTTTCTTCCTTAATGGGAAGTGGTCACAGCCGCGAACTTAGCAAAAGACGTGGGTTAAAGTTTGTCCGTTCTTGGCTAATGCAGTTAGACGTTTTTGAGCAAAGGCAACGAGAAGCGATCATTATCCATTATCTGCATGAGATATTTCAGAGAAAGAAGCAGTGTTTGCCAAAAAAAGAAGAGAAGAGCTGTTTGACTTCCAGCCAGGCGAGAGGGAAACAGGATCACCTTCACATTCTGTAGGACGCTGCGCTAGCCACGTTATTTCAAGCAAATTGGAAAAAGCCCGAAGAAGTACAGATGGCACACTGGCTCCCCATCCTTCCTAGAGGTCAATGAACAATGAGCCCATGTCCCTTTCCCTGGCACAAAAAAGATAGACTCCTATTCTTGAAAAGAATGATGGGTGGGCATGCGTGCGTGTGTGTGTGTGTGTATGTGTGTGTGTGTGTGTGTGTGTGTGTGCGCGCGCGCGCGCGCACGCGCATTTACACAGCCTTATGTGGGAGAATGTATAGGGGAAAAGTAATGGCACTCCACTGCAAAACTGCAAACATTGTTCCAACTCCACAGTCAAAGCCTGCGGTTTCTCCATTGGATAAGGCAGCCTCCATCCCTTTGCGATTTCTCCCCCAGTTCCTGACTGATGGTCGTCTCCATATTGGGGATATTCTAAGGATAATGATTCTAAACTGGAGTCGACAGAAAGCTTCCAAAGCGGCTCCCTTCTCCATGAATATTTTCTCACTATGCTTTTTTACATTGTCGCTAAGATGCGTCCCAATAATAACACATGCTGGCCTGAAAGCTAAGGTAGCGGGATATACACTATTCTCTTTCTCAGAGACCTTCTGCTTCAAGCATTGGTCACTTCTCTCAACGCGAAGCCTGAGGCTCTGCACAGAGACCTTTTCCTCTTGGATAGTGGGCTGATGCATTTCTCAAGGATTGCAAACATTATCATTACGGGCAATGATCTCATAACTTGCCGCTCTGTGTTAGAGAATCACATCTGCAGAAGTTCCCTGCACGTATCCCTGACGCCTTAGACAAATGACTTTGCATTAAACAGCAAGCCCCACCCTGAAGGAGACTATCTGCTCACCTGTGCACTAACAAACTCCCTTGTAGTGAATGCAAATGCCACGTGAGTGCCGTCGCTTTGGGATAAGATTTCAGGAAAACAGAAAATGTAGAAGACAACGGATTTTAGCCATCTATAGGTCCAATTGAAGATTAGGATTCTTAGTTCTCATAGTGTCTAGTGTGGGGCTGGGAGCTTGGAGGATGTACTGTATCTGAGCATTTTATGTCCTTTCTGGGATGAGATACCCTGGCACCCTTCCAAACTGTTTCCTCCTATTATTGCCGTTACTGGTGAAGATGCCATGCCTTCAAAAATATCAGCACTTTTCCCAGGATCACATGGCCGATCTGAGCTACAATCTGCCTGATCCAAGACTGTGCGCCATTTTACCTCTTCCTTACTTGACTAGTTCTTTCCTGGCTCTTCCTGCTCCTGGGATGGAACCCGGGGCCTCGAGTATACTAAGCAATAGCTCTACACTGAGCCTCATCCCATCTCTTTTTACTTTTTATTCTCAGACAGGGTTTTGCTAACTTTCCCACGTTCACCCTGAATTCACCTTGTAGCCCAGACTTGCCTTTACTGCAAGGTCTTTCTGCCTCATCCTTCCAAAGAGCTGTGATTGCAGGGCCCAGCTTCAGAAGCCTTATCTAAGTGATGTGTGTATCTCTTGCCTGGTGTTTCCTTGTCAGGACCATGTGGTAGTAAACAGTTATGCATAGATCTTTCCACCTTTCCCGAAGCTGGTTCCCACACATCCTTAAGATCTCTATATTAGAGACCCATATGCCAGTGATCTCTCTGCTTAGACATTTACATTGTGAAGTCTTGATATAGGGATGTCCCGGAGATTGTCTGAAATGATCCCATCCTGCAGGATTTGGGGCAAACCTAAAAGTCCGCACGTCTACTGCTGCTAACACAGAGAACAGACTCTGAACAGTGAGAGCTCACAGCACATTGGCTCCCCTACTGCTTCTTTGCCCTAAAAAAGGAACCTAGAGGCAGGCAGGCTTGGACTGTGCTCAGAAAGTTGGGGAGACGAAACCCAGAGAAGCAGCCCGGGTCTTCTGCCTTCATCTCACCTGCTCCCCATCCCGTGTTCAAGGACTGCAAATGAGTGGACCCCAGACACGCCTTGTTTCATTTCTGCAGTGTGACCAGAACAAAATGCCTGGGGAAGACAGCTCAGTTAGTAATGAGCTTTCCTTGCAGGCATGAGGACCTGAGTTTGGTGCCCAGAACCATAGATAAATACATAGACAGACAGACAGACAGACAGACAGACAGACAGACAGACAGACAGACAAATGAATAGATAAAAGCCAGGTGTGGTGGTCCACACTTGTAACCTCAGCATCAGAGGGACAGAAACAGGCAGGTCCCAGGGGCTCACTAGCTGGCCAGCCTAAGGAAATCAGAGATCTCCAAGCCAATGAGAGATGGCTTCTGAGCGATGACACCTGAGGTGGCTCACACCTTCATATTCACCCGTGCATGCAAATAAAGCCAAGGAGCCCTTGACTCTGCCATACAGCCTGAGCGCAGCCATTATGCTTCCCCAGCATGGCACAAACCGTATGGCCCCTCAGCATCTCTCCATCCAGGCAAATGTCTGTTCCTATTTATCCTCGTGTGTCAGGATTGTTTCTTTTTCCATGTGGCCTACTTTCCCACTCAGTTACCTGCACCCTTGTGAGGATGTGTGACCTTTCTGTTACCTCTTGCTCCCCATTCTGATGGCCCACTTCTGTCAGTAACTCATCTTTCCCTCTCCTTGACTTTGGGAGGAACCTCCCCCCAAGGACAGAAGTCCCAGTGAAACTCGCCCAGAGCATCTTGGCCGTGGTAGCAAAGAAAACATTTGGGGGGGGGGTGAGTGAACAAAGGAAGCACGCTGACTGATTGAGGGTCCGTTTCCGTGGGCTTGAACTACTTTCGTCCTTTTGGCTAGTGATGAAGATGTGAATGAAGTCACAACGTGAGAAAACAGGTTCATAGTCTGAAGGCTGAGATGATGGGCCAGGAAGATACATTGCATAAATATACATCCATTATAATACATGCCCCATCTGATAGGCATCCATCGTGCATGTGAATTGTTCTAAGTTACTGACCAGTTTCCAGGAGAGACAGAAGGAGAAGATGGAACAAGAGAGGGAGAGGGAGGAGAGGGGGAGGGGAGAGAGAGAGAGAGAGAGAGAGAGAGAGAGAGAGAGAGAGAGAGAGAATATCAGAAAGTTCCTCGTTTGCTTCCACAAAGTTCTATTGGTCTCTGGATGAGCCTCCCTGGGATTGTACCCACTCTCTCTTCAGTGTCCCCTCAAACAAAAGACTCTCCTTGTTTGATTCTGAGATTCAGATCAAAGGAGGAACAAAACCCCCACTTTCCCTTTGAGACAGGGTCTCACTATGTAGCCTTGAACTCATAAAGACTGGCCGGTCTCTGTTTCCATTGCTGGGATTAAAGGCATGTATCACCAAATCTAGGGAGAGAGAGAGAGAGAGAGAGAGAGAGGGGAGAGAAGCAGGCAGACAGACAGACAGACAGACAGACACCCAAAGTAAGACACTGAGTGCCCTGCTCTGTTGCTTTCCACTTTATTCCCTTGAGACAGGGTCTCTTGGTGAACCTAGAACTAGGCTGGCAGCCCCCCAGTTCTGTCTCCATTCTTCACAGCACTAAGGTTACAGGCTCACAAGGCCATGTCTGACTTTTTACAAGATTGCTTGTGAAGGATTTGAACTTGGGTCCTCACGCTTGTACACCAGGCACTCTTCCTCACGGAGCCATCTCCCCAGTCCCTCAAACCCTCCTCTCTCAAGGAGTGTGCTGAGTCACAGACACATGAATGAGTACATACCACGGGGCATGGAGAAGCATCTCTGTGCCTTGAGTGATGGGACGGTTGCTGAAAATATCTCTGATACGAAATGTGTCAGAACCTTGGGTAGATTCTTTAGACAACAGTCAGGCTAAGTCGGGATGCGTGTATCATCTCAGGAGACAAAAATGCCTGCAGTCCCAGCCTCCCATCATTCTGAGAGAGAAAGCAGATGGGCCCCTACACACTGCCCCTAGAGACCCCAGGTCTAGGCTTGGCCACCATCTAAAAGTAGCTCCGTTTCCTAACACACCATACCCTCCATGTTTCCACTCAGCCAGCCAGCAGCAGCGCCACTAATCAAGTATGCACTAACAGACTACAGACCGCAGGCACCAAACCATGGCAGGGTGGCCTTTGCCTGTATCAACGCTTAGTGCACCTGCTGGATATGTGGCATGGGACTGTCCCCACCCCTCATTTAGATCTGCCCCACATACAGAAGACTCTTTCTGTGACTTAGAGGGACCGACTGACAAAATGATCCCTTCACAGCCAGGTGTGTTATTAAATGAGATCTTGGTCAAATTCCGGTTTGTTTTTGAACATCTGGCTTCTGAAGCTTTAAATGCTTTTCAGGTTAAAACCTCAGTTTCACCCCCTCTGCCATCTTAAAAACTGTCCGTGTTTTAACCCGCGAATTGATTTTTCAAGGCAAACCTAGGAATGTACTGTCGCAAAGGGCTGATATCAGAGACCACCTGTGAGTTATTTTTGTACAATCTCATTGAAACAATTTTACTGCAGGTTTTTAGAACAAACAAAGCAGCTGTCTTTTTTTTAAAAAAAAAAAACAGCAGTTGTCTTTTTATTTTATTTATTTTTTGATTTTTCTAGACAGGGTTTCTCCGTAGCTTTTGGTTCCTGTCCTGGAACTAGCTCTTCTAGACCAGGCTGGCCTCGAACTCACAGAGATCTGCCTGCCTCTGCCTCCTGAGTGCTGGGATTAAAGGCGTGCGCCACCACGGCCCAGCTTCTTTTTATTTTTTAACTTTTAACATAAGAGAAAATTTTCAAAAACATAAGGGTGTATTTCTAAGTTTACCCACATACTGTTAAAGTACAAAGAATTCAGGAGATGATCCCCCAAATATCTAGGGAGCACACACCACTGAGCTGTGATGGAGTTTGTCTTCATATGTTAGAGGCAAAATTAGCCCACGGTGTCAGGCAGCCTGTGTGTGGATCTTTCTCGAAGCAGACAGTTCACCCTAAGAGCCTAATTGCTCATGTGCCTCAGTCTTGAGGTCTATTCTTAATCTTCAGGCTTAAGTGCAAACCCATACTGCAGAAACTTAGGCAGCAAGAAAGCCAGTGGCTCCATCAGCCAGAAACCATGGTTCCTGGGGTGGTCTTGTCTCCCTGAGCGAACTGATAAAGGTGGCTGTAACTCACACCTGATCCCTTTGGAGGAGGTGATTGCTGCTCACGAGAGAGCCGGTCCTCCTGCTGAGTAGCCTGAGGTTGCAGAGAAAATGATGTTCTTGTCTGATCTAGTCATTCATTCAAGCATCTATGGACAATATGCAATCGTGCCAGGGTGAGACTTGGTACTGAGAGAAGCAAAGTTTGTGAGGCGGGTTGTTGGGGCAGATATTTTAATTCTGTGTTCAGGGAGAGCCCCGAGCCATCGGTAAAAACGGTTAGGACGATGCTCTGGGATAGCTAAATCGTGGGCTCTGATTGAATTTACAGAAAGAAGGGAAACTGGCCAGAAAAAGTATCTTTTTGAGAAAGGGCGTTGGCCAAAAGGCAAAGAGAATGAACTCCAGGGAGGTGAAATCTGCAATTGCAGAGGACAGACAGGTTAGCTATCAGTTTCGTTTTGCTCCTTCGCAGCGCTGAGCAGGGAGGGTGTGGCTGCCCGAGGGGAGAGCCAGGAGACACCCAGACACCAAATCCGATTGGCTCCTATAGTCAGCCCTCAGAGTTTGCATTTCATGTTAAGTGTACCAAACCCTTTGCCAGAGTTAAAACAGGAACTTCCTGGCCTGACCCGTTTTGCACAGAATGTTCTAGCAACAGAGCTAGTGAACACCTGTCATTCCAGAACTCCAGAGACTAAGACAAGAGAACTGTAAGTTCAAAGTCAGCCTAGGTTGCATTCAGAGAATCTGTCTAAAACTGAAGAACGTTCTAGGGGGCTGGGATAATTAGGAGTGAGGGGCTATCATCCTGTCCTAGGGGACAGTAAGGCTGCCCATCTGAGCAGAAGAAGCATGGAAGGGAACCGGTCTCACGAGTCCGTCACTGAGACAAAGAACTGACAGGGTTGATTCATTTGCTCGCTGTCCTGGAGCTAAGGTTTTTTGTGGCCAGATTCACACAATGGCCAGGGATGGAATTAGAAAATTGGTGGGATTAGAAAATTAGTTTGATCTTCAAGCCAAAAATCAACAAAAAGATCCTACAGAGTGTCGCTTCCCCCACCCCAACCCACCACCCCTACCTTGGCAGCATTGTGGCCATTCTTTTTGCTAAGCAAGTGTTCATAAGAATGAATTTGCCACTCATCTGCTTATAGCCAAATTTGCACGTGATGCCCAACTCATTAAACAATCCATCAACGGCGAGAGAGACGGTGAGAGAGACGGAGCTTCATTATGCGCCCAGCCACCCAGGTTCTGGCTGCCTTTCCGTGCTCACCTCCGCTGTCGGTGGCAAACAGAACCGCTTGGATCAAGTGAACAATTTTAAATGTTTAATATTAAAATGTGGTTTCTAGAAACTCCTTGGAACCCTCAGCCATTGTTAAGATACACCCTTTGACAGGTGCGCCGGCACTTTTTTCTTTCCTGAGGCTTTTCAACGTGTTATTTTATCGGGTGCATGAGATTTAGTCTAGTCTGCGGAGGCAAACAGACAAAAAGGGTCTCTCAGCACGAGTTACTCTGCTGTAAAGGTTATAGTAAACATGTCAATGCCTAATTAAGCAGAAAATTTTATCTGGATTGTGGGGGAGGAGTGTGCTGTCTCCGACTTTTCTTCTGGGGACTCCATTTGGAAGGACAAAGTAGATTGTGAGGTTGAATGGGTCTTTAGGAAGCTCAGCACCAAATGTCAGCAGAGGGCAAAAAAAAAAGGAAAAACAGGAAGGAACACTACTTCTTGTCCCCTGGTGGAAAATGACCATATTGGTTGGCAGGGGTGTGTGTGTGGGTGTGTGTGGGTGTGTGGGTATGTGGGGGTGTGTGGGTATGTGGGGGTGTGTGCGCGCGCGCGTGCGCGCGCACACACATGTGCATGCATGCTTTTCATTCTCTCTGTGATCGTACTACCCATAAGCATGGTGGCAGTATGTTATAGGCTGGAGAAGTCATGAATGATGTTGTTTTCTTGGTATTTGTCCCAGAATCAGAACACTCATTTCCTTTACAAAAGTGACCGAGTTTATTTCGTAAAGTTTGCCTGATTTCACTCACAAATGTGAGATCATTTCTCCAAGAGTGGTGGCTCATGCCGGCAACGCCAGCACTGAGGCAGGAGGATTGTGAGGGCTCACAGCCCCCTTGGGGCTACAAAGCAACACTCAAAAGGAACAGCAGCAGCCAAGTGGCCCACATTTGATGGCTAAAATGGATCTGTTTTTGGAAGTATCTTTCATGTCTCAGGAAAGTTTTATTTTTTTAATAATTAAGAACTTTCTCCTTGACCATAATCGTGGAATACCTCTTTAGAATGCTTACGTTTGTCTTGATGGAAGAGAAGAGGATGTCAATCACAGGGAGGGTCTGGTCTGATGTGGGCATTCGGTTGTTTCAAAATGCAGTTTTCCTGCAAGAAGTGGCCATTTATTAATGGTTGCTTGGCTGGATTGGATAGTTTTCCTTTCTTCCAATCAATTTTTGGCACTAGAGACCAGCAACACCAATTTAATGAAAAATCTGCTTGTCAGTTTGCTGGGGAAGCAAAAAAGCACCTCACCAATAACAATAAAATAACAAACGCAACCATAAAACTCGTGGTCAGACTGAACTTCTGCATTTTATCTTGTTTTATGGACGCCTGCCCTCAAAGCCATAGGCCCTTGTCTTCAGCGTTCCCACAGTCCTCTCTCTAGCTGCTTAAAGATCGACCAAATTTCACTGCTGCCCTGGGAAGATTTTCTTATTCATTAAGTTGGCGGCGGATGGAAGGAGAATGGCCTGCACAAAATAATGAATTCTTTCGACAAACAGCACTGGGTTTTGTGGGGACCCTGCGGGGTCTGCAACTTTCTCTGTTTTTTTAAGCCTCGGTCTCCAGACCTCTAAAGAAATAAACAGATGACAGCATGTACTGCATGTGGATGTTAGACAAACATGGAAGGACATGCTCGGAGGCTGGAAAGATGGTTCAGTGGTCGCTGCATATGCACGAGGACCAGAGTTTAGTGAGCAAGCAACCACATACATGTCAGGCAGATGTGACAGCCTGCCTATCACCCCAGCATTCAGGAGGCACCTACAGGGGACCCACAGAGCAAGTTAGATGGATAAACTAGCTGAATGAGCCAGCTCTAGACTCACGTGAGAGGGAGATCCTGCCTCACTCTCTAATAAGGAGGGGAGGCTCCGAGGAGGTCCTGCATCAATCTCTAACCTCCACATGTAAACACACATCTAAACATGCATACATACACACACCAAAATGATTTGTAGTGATTTACCTGGGTGCCAGGGGAGAATTATTTCTCAATTAAAATTCTTCATCTTCACCAACAGCAACAGCTTTGATACCTGACTACAGATCCCTCCTTCCTCAGGCCCTTCTTTTTGAACTCTCTCTGCTGGCCTTCAGTGCAGGGACACCTCGCGTCCAAGCTGGAGTTTTGGTGGATGGGAAGAAGAGTACCTGGTCTAGGGCTTGTGTTTTGTTTTGTTGTTTTTTTTTTCCTTCCATCAAGAGGGAGAGTGATGTTTCTGAGGGAAACATTGCATTAAGGCCATGCTAACCTTGCAGATTTGAAGCTGGCTCTCTTTTGCATGGAGACATCTTTGGTTGCTGTTTATCCGCGTGCCTCTGAAAGGCCAGGTGGAGAAAATGAACCTATGGGCATAAACAGTCACATTGCCCGTCGGCCCTGATGGATATTTGTCCATTAATTCTCTTTTGCACCCTCTCTCTTTTGCCTTCATTTTCCCTATGCAATTACTGCCCTCGGTCCTCTCGGAGAAGGGAAAGCATGCATTCCCCAATAGCATTTTACATCCACAAATCAACTCCATAATTGGCACCTCGTGACGGGTACCCACAAATCACAGTGCATTTGAAATTACAGGAACAAGATCGAGAGAGTATTTTTAGCCGTGTCTGGAAAGGTCTTCATAAACCCGTGTGAGAGTAATAGACTAGCCCCCAAATCTCCCATTCTAACACCATTCCCCATTATTTTAAAATCATTGTATTTGCTGAGCTTACATAATTTTCCAGCCATTGGTAGGAGAATGTATTTGCATACTCTGTGGTCTCTCTCCCAGCAACTCTCTATAAATAAAAATGTTACAACAGAAAGACACAGGCTATCAAAGATACAATGGCTAAGCATCCAGGTTCCTCTTTAGACGGATGTATGCCGATGCTTCAAGTGCCTTGGGACTGTTTGCCAGTGATGTGCCAAGGGCCAAGCTAACTTTCTTAGGAGCCAACACGCTCCTATGCTGCGATGCTGGTAGGATTTGCATTTCGATCTAGATTTCCTGACAGCCACACACGTGAATTTAGCCACTGCCTCATTATAGGAGTATCTGAATGATATTTGATCCCTTAATGGTTAACTTGTGATAGTATCCACGCATAGAGAATTGTGGTTTTGCCAAGTTAAAAAGAAACAGCCAAAGGATGGCATGAAAGACATCCTTTGGGGTCTGGGGGTGTATTCGGTTGCCATAGTGCTTGCCTAGCATGCGTAAAAGCTGGGTTCCATCCACAGCACCACAGGAACTGAGTGTGATGGTGCCCGCTTGTAATCCCAGCACTGGGGAGTTAGAGGCGAGAGGATCAAGGGTTCACACCCTGCAACATAACAGATTTGAGGCCATGCCGGGCTACGTGAGGCCCTGTTCCAAAATTTAAAATGTGTCATTTGTCTTTTTCCCTGCTTCTGTTTTTTACCAGCTTGTGACTGGTGAAAGTATAGATAAAATTGCTATTCAGTTCAGCCTGGGTAAATGGGGACACGGGGACAGACTCCGAGAGCCGTTACGTTTAGTTCATCTCTCTGTATCTCTTGCAGGCTATGCCCAGGAGGAAGTTCTGAGGGAAGAGGAGGAAATAAAGGAGGAAGAGGAGGAGGAGGAAGACAGTGGTTTGGTGGCTCAGCATCAGGGCAGTAATGACACGGGGACAGATGAGGAACTAGAAACAGTCCCGGAGCAGAAAGGCTACTTCAGCTGCCAGAACTCGCCAGGGAGCCACCTGTCCAACCAGGACGCGGAAAATGAATCTCTTCTGAGTGATGCCAGCGACCAGGTGTCAGACATCAAGAGCATCTGTGGCCGAGATGTCTCGGACAAGAAAGCAAACGCTCACCCCAAGCTTCCGAGCGAACCCCATAACTGCATGGATAAAATGACAGCCGTCTATGCCAATATCCTGTCAGATTCCTACTGGTCAGGCCTGGGCCTCGGCTTCAAATTATCCAACAGCGAGAGACGGAATTGTGACACCCGCAATGGCAGCAGCAAGAATGATTTTGATTGGCACCAAGATGCCCTGTCCAAAAGCCTCCAGCAGAACTTGCCTTCCCGGTCTGTCTCTAAGCCCAGCCTATTCAGCTCCGTGCAGCTGTACCGGCAGAGCAGTAAGATGTGCGGCTCCGTGTTCACCGGGGCCAGCAGGTTCCGCTGCAGACAGTGCAGCGCGGCCTATGACACTCTGGTGGAGCTGACCGTGCACATGAATGAGACAGGCCACTATCAAGATGACAACCGCAAAAAAGATAAGCTCCGACCCACGAGCTACTCAAAGCCCCGGAAAAGGGCCTTCCAGGACATGGACAAAGAGGACGCACAGAAGGTTCTGAAATGTATGTTTTGCGGCGACTCCTTTGATTCCCTGCAAGACCTCAGCGTCCACATGATAAAGACAAAACATTACCAAAAAGTGCCTTTGAAGGAACCGGTACCAACCATTTCCTCTAAAATGGTCACACCAGCCAAGAAGCGTGTTTTCGACATCAACAGGCCTTGCTCCCCGGACTCCACCACGGGGACACAGGCAGAATCGTTTTCTTCCCAGAAAAACCCCAACCTGCAGCTGCCCTCCAACAGCCGCTACGGCTACCAAAACGGAGCCAGCTACACCTGGCAGTTCGAGGCCTGCAAGTCGCAGATCTTAAAGTGTATGGAGTGTGGCAGTTCCCATGACACCTTGCAGCAGCTCACCACCCACATGATGGTCACGGGTCACTTTCTCAAAGTCACCAGCTCTGCCTCCAAGAAAGGCAAGCAGCTGGTGTTGGACCCACTGGCAGTGGAGAAAATGCAGTCGCTGTCCGAGACCCCCAACGGCGAGTCTCTGGGCGCTAAGCCGTCAAGTAACTCTGCCTCTGACTGCGCAGCCTCTAGCACCGAGTTAAAGAAAGAGAGCAAGAAGGAGAAGGCGGAGGAGACCAACGAAGACGAGCAAGGGGCAAAAGGCGAGGAATACGAAGACCCTCTACGGAAACCTCTCGACCCCACCTTAAAATACCAGTATCTGAGAGAGGAGGATTTGGAAGATGGCTCAAAGGGTGGAGGGGACATCTTAAAGTCACTGGAAAATACTGTAACCACGGCCATCAACAAGGCCCAAAACGGTGCTCCCAGCTGGAGCGCATACCCGAGTATCCACGCAGCCTACCAGCTGTCAGAGGGTGCCAAGCCACCCATGGCAATGGGCTCTCAGATACTGCAAATCAGACCCAACCTCGCCAACAAGCTAAGGCCCATCGCACCCAAGTGGAAAGTCATGCCGCTTGGCCCTGTGCCCACAAACCTGGCCCTGTACACTCAAGTTAAGAAGGAGACAGAAGACAAAGACGAAGTCGGAAAGGAGTGCGGGAAGGAAAGTCCCCATGAAGAGGCAACATCTCTCAGCCAGTCTGAGGGGGAGTCTTTCTCCAAAATTGAAACACCCTCAGAATCCAGAAAGGCTGAGCCCTGTCCCCCGAAGGAGGGAGAGAAGCTGCCGAAAGAGAAACCAGAGCCGTTAGAACCTGTATCTTCTCTGAGCAACGGGTGCGCACCGGCTAACCACACCCCGGCCCTGCCTTGCATCAACCCGCTCAGCGCGCTGCAGTCGGTCCTCAACAACCACCTAGGTAAAGCTACTGAGCCTTTGCGCTCTCCTTCCGGCTCCAGCCCCAACTCAAGCACAATCTCTATGTTCCACAAGTCTAGTCTCAGCGCAGTGGACAAACCGGTCCTAAGCCCCTCCTCCACCAGGCCGGCCAGCGGATCCCGACACTACCTGTTTGAGAACAGTGACCAGCCCATTGACCTGACCAAATCCAAAAGCAAGAGGGCCGAGTCCTCGCAAGCACAATCCTGCACGTCCCCACCTCAGAAGCATGCTCTCTGTGACATTGCCGATATGGTCAAGGTCCTCCCCAAAGCCACCACCCCCAAGCCAGCTGCTCCCTCGAGGGTCCCGCCCATGAAGCTGGAAATGGATGTCAGGCGATTCGAGGATGTTTCTGGCGAAGTCTCGACTTTGCACAAGAGGAAGGGCAGGCAGTCCAACTGGAACCCCCAGCACCTGCTCATCCTGCAGGCGCAGTTCGCCTCGAGCCTCTTCCAGACATCGGAGGGCAAATATCTGCTCTCTGACCTGGGCCCACAAGAGCGGATGCAAATCTCAAAGTTCACGGGACTCTCGATGACCACAATCAGCCACTGGCTGGCCAATGTCAAGTACCAGCTTAGGAAAACAGGGGGGACAAAATTCCTGAAAAACATGGACAAAGGGCACCCCATCTTTTACTGCAGTGACTGTGCCTCCCAGTTCAGAACCCCCTCTACTTACATCAGCCACTTAGAGTCTCACCTGGGCTTCCAAATGAAGGACATGACGCGGATGGCGGCTGACCAGCCAAGCAAGGCGGAGCAGGAGGTCTCCCGGGTGTCGTCGGCTCATCAGAGATCTCCGGAAACAATAGCCGGTGAAGAGGACACAGACTCTAAATTCAAGTGTAAGTTGTGCAGTCGGACATTTGTGAGCAAACACGCAGTAAAACTCCACCTAAGCAAAACGCACAGCAAGTCACCCGAGCACCATTCTCAGTTTGTAACAGACGTGGATGAAGAATAGTTCCGCAGGTACGGGTTTGCTCCTAGGTGATGGTGACCATGGCCTTGTGAGGAGCATGCTCAGAGGAGATGGGTCTGCTCAGAGGCAGAGGGTGTCCCCCGAGGCCACGCAGGACCGTAGTTTGCTGGCATAGACTTAATTTTTTACAAAAGACAGAACATGAGTGGGTCCCAGGCATTCCCCCCATGTCCTTCAGGTCAGTGGGGAAGTAGATAGAATGCGTCTGAGAGAGGTGAGGCTCGTGTTTGCTTACAGAGCTGTGGGACACACGATTCCCTTAGCATCCTAAGGCCCGACCTCCGAGAGGACTAGATTCCATTCTGCCGTCTGCCTTCTCACGGCAATGCTAATAGAGAGAGGAGAGGTGAGCACTCAAGTGAAGATGGAGGACTTATTAGGGCCCATCACATACAGAGATAGCTTACTCAGTTCACGAATGGCTTAATGTTATCTCTATGGTCCTTGCAGGGAATACATTCTATAGCTAACTTCTAGCAATGGTACCTTTCCTCTCCTTGCCTGTTTCTTTCCCACATTCATTTTCCTACAGAAGAGCAGGTGCCCCTTAAGGGGAAGCGTTGGGATGCACTGTTCTCTATGGAACAGGGAGATGAGGATGGAGGAGGCTTTTGTTCCCCTCTCGCCTTTTGGTTTTCTTTAGGATAAACTCGGGGTCGAGTCCACCATTAACAGACAGATGCAAAGCATCCCTGAGTCTTTATTTTGTGTATAGAGATGGATAGCTTGTAACCCGCTTATGGTTAAGGACATCGGATCCATCCCACAGCTTCAAGGTCATTTTTTTTATTGAGCTAGAGGGGCAGTTAGGTAGCAAAACACTTGCCCAGCGTGCCTAAGGTCCTGGGTTCAAGTCCCAGTGCCGAAACAAAAAGAATTTGTACCGTATATCATAGAAGTTCAGGTCTTGTATAGTTACCAGTAACCAAGTTACTTATGTCACCTCCAGGAGAAAGGACAGAGACCAAAGGCAGATGCCTTAGCAGATCAGTCCCATAGGCTGTTTCCAAATGTTGAGCATAAGCAAGGTTGGATGTCAACAACCCGCCCTCATGGGACTCCTAAGCTTTCTTTTCTCTACCCTCCAGCATGACACTCCCACACTCTAAGGACCCCAATACATATTTAGATTGACCTCTGCCTGGGGTTACACCCCAACACGAGGACCCAACATAAACGAAAGCTTCTGCTTTTTCCAGCCCAGCTTATATCCCACAGCATTGCTCTTAATTCATTCATGGCAAAGTCTAGAAAGCTGGTAATGGCCTACTGTATCAGCATCCCCCACCCCCTAGTCTCAAAGCATTTACTTTACTGGGGGGGGGGGGGTTGGCGTTCAGGTCAAGCTTTGCAAGTGTGAGCGGTAAGGGAGTTCCCAGTAGAGCAGGGTCCTTATCCGGAAAGGCTCTGAATGCACCGTCCAGGGGCAAAGAAGTTCTGAGTATGAGGGCGGTTAAGACAAAAGACAAGGAAACACATGCTTGACTTGAGACTCACCCTCCGGGTGGGCATCCATGCTTCTGATTTGGGTGGGCTCCAGCAAAGGCCACCCCTGTTTTTTGCATGCTTTTACCATGAAAATTAAATGTTCCGGGCAGATTCATCTCCGGGTTTCCAAGCATGATTGTACGTCTTCCCTTACTGAATGGAACGCTGTTCTGCATCTGTCGAACCCACGCGTGAGCTCGGGGTTCTGCCTCACGCTATTTATTTGCCATATCACATTTTAACTTTTTATGTAATTAGCCACTATGCTCTTCTGGACCTTAAAAAGAAAAAAAGGTGGACATACGTAAAGTATCTAGAGACAAGAAGTGTGTTTCAGATCTAACAACTGTGGGTCCGAACCACAGTGAAGAGAACGAACAGGTGATGTTTATTTTGTGCTATAATAAAGACCAATTTTCCACCTGTTAGGTCTGTAATCATTTTTTAACTGCGATATGGAAATAGGGAGAAGGGAGGCAAAAGGAGGGTTTCATCCATCCTGAGTCAGACTCTGAAGCGTGCACTAGAGAAGTGAAAAGCAACCAATAATTCGGGGAATATACACAAAGGCTACTTGTAAATCCAAAATCCACATGGGTAAGATCGCTCTTTTTGCATCTGTCCACATTTGTAAAGAACAAATACTTCTAATTTAAGACAGTTTGATCATTACAGAGAGTAGCAAGGCTCTGGCTTCGTGCATTCACTGCCGTGCTGAGACGTCAGACCGGGCTGACATCAGAGGTTTGGAGTCATTCCGTCCAATGGGAGTGTCTCACGTGTGTTGAAGAGAGAGTGTGGATGCTGGGTGTATTTGTGTTTGAGGGAAACCATTCTAGTCTGATTAAGTGTTTGCCCCCATGGGTGACGAGGCAGTGTCTTGGAGCTTGGCTCATCTCGAAAGAGCACTCCAGGGGAGCTGTTCACGGAAGCCCCTCCCACTTCTTAGAGCTTATGCTTACGATAGTTTGTTTCCGCTGTTTTTTCTTAATTTTATAACTTTATTATCAAAGAAAAAAGCTTGACGGTCTTAATGACCACAGGATTCTACTGTCATCTGGAATTCTGATCTTAGCTGATATGGAGGACGGCGCAATGTGTGAAAATGATGTGGTATTTTGGGAAAATGTGAGAGTATGACGGGGTAATCAAGTTTACCACGTCTAGGTGTTTCTAAACAACATGAATTCCAACCTGAATCTTCTTTCCTCTCGTGGGCCTGCCTTAAATCCTGTGAGCACCCTGCCAAGTAGCAAAGTCAGTGCTCACTTAAGGTTCCTTAGGAAGTATTAAATGGGCACCCCCTCTTTTAGGACGCAAGTCATCTAAAACAACCATAGAACGTGTTTGTATACACCTTTAAAAGTCTCTTGCTCTTGACTAGGAATTAAACAGAGAGTAAATCACTGAGTCTCAAATGCATAAGGGCTTCAAATTATAGTCATTACCACGTAATATAGTGTATGCATTTAACAGTACACCTAACCTTGAGATGGCTGGCAGAAATGTATTCTCGTCCAACAAGCTACCTGCCACTCCTGTTATGGATGGCTTGATGGGGATGTATGTTCAGGGCGAAAAGCATGGAAGGCTGCCAGATATGATGAAAGATGGACGCCTAATGCAGATGAACTTGCCCTTCAGATAAATCATGGAGTCTGAGTATAGCTGTGTCCCAAATAACATGCGGACCATAGTTTTTATCTTCAAAAAAGAAGTCGTTGTTTACACGAGATCCATTTTTAACATGGAAACCTGTAATTCTGTCCTTATTAATCACGTAGATTACATACCAATCTAGGGAGAGCCGAACAGGCTGGAGTCAGTAAGGCCTGTAAGAGGTACACACTGTTGCTCCGTTCATTAAAGAAAGTCCCTTCTTTCCATTCCTCCACCCTCAGCAAATGCTGGTCGTGTTTCACCTTGCACCCCAGTCTATTTAGTGGTAGCGCGTAGCTGTGAGCCAGCAGGAACACCAATTACAATAGCAAACTGCCGGGATTTGTAGCAATGGCTTCACAAGCATCGCATCCGTTCACGCTAGTCTCACAAACAGTCCTCTAAAGTGTGGGTGAGCCAAAGAAATAATGGCACAGGCACAGTAAGTACTGCATTCCCCAAAGTCCCACCACCTCTGACCTTCATTTATGCACTAGCTCAAATCAAGAAGGCCATTGGCCCACGGCAAACATGGTAGTGATCCCAGGAAATAAAATAATGGCCAAAACGAGGATCTGCCATGGAGGCCAGAGGTAGGCACGCAGACAGCCACTCATGGGGAGCTGCTGAATGGAGCGCACTGGGCGGGGGGATGGGCCTTTCCCTGTCCCAGGGTAACGCAGATGAGGAGCACTCATTCTGGGGAGGATGTGGATGCTCAGGTCATCCCCCCCCCGACCCGGCTTCCAATGTCATCCCATCCACCATGCTGAACCCTGGTTTATTTATAAGATGGGGACATTAAAGCCCACCAATAGGAAGGATTTGAGAACTGCCTAAGTGCGTACATGGGATCTCCTTGCAGAAGGCCTGGTACTCAGTCAGCCCACAGAAGGAAGTCCTGCAGAATCTGCACAGCCCTTCTCTGTCCTGAAAGCCTCGCTGGAAGCACCTAGACTCGTCAGTCCTCTCCGCTGACTGACTCAGGGCCAGATAGATTAGAAGTTTCCCCTTGCAAACGTCAGCCTTTGAGTGTGGTAGTAACAACACTGCTATCATCTATTGGCCTCTTCCTAGGAGTCAGGAGTGGCTACACTCGGCACCCTCATTTTGAAGAAAGGAAATCCTCAGTGAATAGTTCCCTCCATACACACGCAGTCAGCAAAGGTGGAAGCCCCAGCCTCAAGCACCACGCATCTATCCAATGCTCCTCTGCTATCTTCTGCCCTCGGTCTCCTCCTCCTCACCTGAGCTGAGGGTCCACTGCATGACTGACAGACAATGCAGGGGAAAGGCTGGAACATGAGGGTAAGAGGTGTGCCAAAACAAAGGTTCCCCAAGGCTTCTGGGAAACTCCAGCTGCAAACAAATGAACCGCGATGGCTGAAGGGCAGAGATGCATTATGGGAAACGTGTCCTAAAGCAATTTCACTATTGCGTGGACATCACAGAATGAGCACAGACAGCCTTGGCGTCACTTGAGTGCCAGAGCTCAGGAAACCACTGTGATACACGGAGTCAGATATTGACCAAAACAGAAATATTACACAGAAATACAGGGACCTAGGGATGAGCCGTGGGGTAAAGCGGGCCTCCTTCTTCCTGTCATCTTAATTCCTCCCTTTAGTTGTATGATAAGCATTTGTATAAAGTCTCTAACTAAGACATTACCCCAATCCACATAGGCATATGCATATATCATTTTCACTCTCAGGAATTCATTTTAGGCGAACAAAATAAGATAAGGGTGGTTTGGCCACAGGTGGAGAGAAGATGAGAAACCAGGCCACAGGGTCATGTAGGAGGCTCTGGTCCTTCTCAAGTAGCAAGAACCAGATGCAGAATCTTTTCTAACTCTCTTTTTCATTTCATATGAGTGATCTGCCTTACCTCCCCGGGCACGTCTCCTCATTGCACTTTCCCCCTCATTTGGACTTCTGAACGCTCAGTCTTGACGTGTGTAATTCGCTGCTTTAATATAGATGAACATTGTTTTTAATTTACCCCAGTCTGCCATCACTATCATCTTTTCATTTAACCAGACGTGATTCTGGGTTTCTTTTTTTTTTTTTTTTTCCTTTTGCTAAATTGAAACTCCATGAGCGACAGGGAGTGCAATGTTTTAATTAGCTCATATTTTTTATATGGATTTATGTCTTTAAAATACATTTGTGTAATTCTTCAGCTAAATTAAAAACGTCTTTCTGCAAAAGCGAGGAGGGCAAATAAAGAGTAAATTGCGTCATTAGGTTCGGAAGACGCCCGAAGAAGGGGGGAAGCCGGCTGAGGGACACAACACACACAGTTGCAGGGGCTGGCTGCTCTCAGAGATCATTTTGAACTTACCCTTCATTTAACGAAGTGTTTCTCTATAAAAGCATTAAGGGAAAAAAAAAGGCTTGGGGAGGGATTTTTTTTCAAGGTCCCTCATAAGTAAACAGGCCGTTACCTTCCACGAGCTCATTCTAAAGCAACCTGCCGCAAAACAAAACAGAAAAATGCAAGTCGCAATGATAAACCGTTTTCCTCTGCATTTCTCTCTTTGTCTGTTTTTTTTTTTAACTATCAAGTTTAAAGCTTTCCACGATGCTTTTTTTTCCCTACTTTTATAGGAGACAAGTGACATTCCGTGGTAAATGCGAGAAAAAGCCATGCAGAACTGAGATCTCTCTAATGCATTGACACTAACTTGCCCTCTATTGTTGGAAATGAGCAGGCGCTCATGATTGTTCATCAAACAGCTCCTAATGCTGTGAAGGCATTCAGCTATAATTTCTCCGTGCATTTATAATTACTGTCATAGGCTGCACACCTCGGTGAGCAGATTAAAGCTATAAACTATTTAGCCGCGGCTCTCCGACGAGGGACTTGATTTGTCTGGCAGGAGGGATTTGTTAGGGAGCTTGACACTTCACATAAAAACGACTCAACTTGATGAAGAACAATGCAGTTTGAGCAATGCGGGGATTTTAAATCAGTGGGGACGCCACGCCCCGCAAGAATCACAGGGCAGTTTGTTAAATGATATGTAGGCCAGGAGGATGCGGGATGCGCTAGGCTACCAAAATAAGAGGATCCATTCTCGCTCCGCGGACTTTTCTCCACTCTCCTCTGGAAGAGGGGAAGTTGGTGGGAGATCCATTTGTAAATGGTGTAGGAGGCAAGGAGGAGGGAAGTCAACACCCCCAAGGGACAGGAAACTCTGCGGATAGGGGACATATACACACTCGGGATGCCAGGAGTCCACGGGATATCGTTGGGTGGCTTTTCTCCCCGCCTAAAACATTTATGTGTCTGTGCGTGAGAGTTTGTAGGCACATGATATATTCGAGAGTGAAGTGTATCTCCAGCAGACTGATTGCATGGCTTCTAGCTATAAAAGTGAACAAAGGTATTTTCTAATTCTGTTATCCTGTAAGTGCTGGTGCTCCAGGACCCGGAGCTGTTAGTATGTGGGAGCTGTTGGCTGCGTGTGTCAGCTTGTCTTGCTGGGAATTGAACTCAGAGCCTTGGACATTCTAAATAAGAACTCCACCTCTGAGATACACTCCCAGGATGTGTGTGTGTGCGCATGCATGCACACAAGAGAGGAGGGGGAGGTGATTGTACATGTGATAAGTTTCACAAGAATATTTTCACACACTTTGAATGTGTTCACTCCCTCCCCACCTGCATGCTATCGCCACTTATCTCTCTGATTTTGTATCTTTTGTGACAGCCTGATATATTCCAGGCTGGTCTTGAACTCACAGACACCCTGTTTCTGCTTACCTCTCTGTGTTTGGATTCCAGATCTTTTCGATGGACTTTGAACTTCCCATGGAATCATCCTCTACCCACACACATTATCTCACAGCCATAAATAAACACAAGCTGATTTGAAAGTGTCAGTCAGGATCAAGGCCTCAGGAGTACCTACAGATAGTCAGAATTAAGTGCTGTCCTAAAATATCAGGGAGTGACAAACCAAGCACCCAAGAGCCAGAAGGAAGCACACAGGTCCAGCAGGCAGGGCACAACGGTGACAAATTAAAACAGCGAGCCCCACAGCTTAACATGGGAACAAGAAAACCCTTGTCTTTGTGGGAAAGCATTGCATGTTTACACTGACGAGTTTTATGAGCGTGCTCTGGGTTGGTTGTTATTGTTTTGAACACTCTTCAGGCTGAACATGGGATTCAGAAACCAGATCTTCCAAATTACCAGTTTGGCAAGACAGAGGAGGCCAGAGGTCCCATTTCCTAGGTTCTTTGTCCCTTCGAGCTCTACGACCCTAGAGCCCCAGTTCCCGCACCAACGCTCCCAGCTGTGGAAGAGCTGTGGGTTACCCACCTGAAACAGAAAAGCAGTAGGATTTTCAAGGGGCCAGTCAGCCAGGTTTGCCAAGGACTTGGCCGGTATTGTTCCTGGGATTTGGGCAGTGACCGGAGAGACTCCTAACACGCCGGGCTGAGATGATCACCCAGTGTCCTTTGACAGCTTGCTCCTCCTCCCACAATCCACACCCTCCTCCTGCTTCTCATCTCTCTCCCATAAGGCCACTAGCCCCACTGTGGGTGTAGCTGGTGAAATGGTACCTGTGCTCTACTCCCAATGATATTTTATCAATGAGAATGTCCCTAACACATATGGGCCAATGATAATCGTTCAGTTCTCACAGTGGATCTGTAAAGCAGATATCATTCCCCTTTTGGAGATAAGAAACCACGGGCTCATCAGAGAAGGGGCTCCAGGAACCCCGAGACCCACAGAAGTAGGTGGCAGAGCTGTAACACCAAACCAGGCCCTGGGAAATCTCCGCTCAGGGCTATTCACACAGCATTCATCCTGCACTCATCCCGACTTCACCTTGGTGCTTCTGACCTTGGTGCTTCTGAGCTCTGTGCCTTTAAAGTGTGTAACCTCTTTAGGAGCTGATGTTTTAGTCCTGGGTGGTTAAGGGCTGCAGAAGTGACTTGGAGGGTAAAGCACTGGCCTGGGAAAGTGCAAGGACCTGGGTCTGATGCCCAGAAGTCATGTAAAGCCAGAGGCAGTGGCCTGTGTCTTTAATCCCTGTGCTCCTGTAAGGAGATGAGAGGCAGAAGCAGGAGATGCTCCAGGAGGCCGTGGGCAGCTGCCCTGTGTGTGTAGCAACTGAGCAAATGATAAAGAGAGTCTGCATTAGACAGAGAGGTGAGAGGTGGCCATCCAACCCTCACATGTGCGCACAGCACACCCACAGCCACATTTGCTTACAGAAACATGCATGTGTGAGAGAGTACACAACACACACACACACACACCACCACCACCACCAAAAACAAACTGTATGCACTTCAATACCGTCAACATTATCACAACATACAACGTGCTAAAAAATAAAATAACTAAGATAAAAATAGGGTGGCTATACCTCAGTTATGCTTATTACAAGCAATGGAATGTTCTGGTGTGCTCAAACACTGCCTTGAAAGCTGGAGGCCCAGAAATACCCTGTCCCCCCACCAGCTCTAAACTCATGCCAGCTTTAGCTCTTACCAGCCACCGGTATTCTTACCAGCATACAAAGGTCCTTGGCTCAGCCAGACCCTGTGCAGTGATGCTGGGCTTCGATGGGTTGCTTCAAGGCACATATAGACTAGCACGTGCAGCTCTCCTTGTTCACTCAGGCACCAGAGTCAAGCACTTCCTGTTTGCCCCCACTACCGCTCTCCATGTGTCCCGTCCTCTTCAAAACCCAAACATGACACAGACAGGACAGGCAAGTCCCAGGTGCGGGTGCTTTCCAGACAGACAGACACCGTCATAATGCAGGCTCACCAGAGGCTTTACAGGAGCTCAGGAAAGGCCTCTTGAGTGTCACCTCCGAACATTTTGGTGAAATTTAATTGCCACTGAGCAGTATCAGGGAGGTGGGACTCTCAAGACAGGATTAGGGTTAATGGCAACATCATGGTGTCTGTCAGTTATTCTGGGAGGGAGCCCGCTGTGCTGAGTGTGCGCTCTTGACAAGAAAAATAAGTTGAGAAACTGAAGGCATAGCTCATGAGTGGAGGGCTTGCCTAACAAGCCTGAATCCCTGGCTTTCATTCCTGGCACCATATAAGCCAGACTTACAATATCAACAGTGGAGAAGTGGAGGCAGGAGGATAAGAAGTTCAAGGTCACCACTGGCTATATAGTAAGTTTAGGGTCAGGCTAGGCTACTTGTGACCTTTGTCTCCAGATGAGAAAAGGAAGGAGATATGTCTGATTTCCCCTGTCTTCTAGGATTCCCCTGACAATTACAGCAGAGCCACCAGTATGCAAGCTCTCATCAGAGGCACCTTGAACTTCCCACGTATCATAGCCACAAACCAAATGCAGTTCCTCACTGGAGTTACCGTGCTATAGAGGCAGAAAATACACAAAGCATCCCTCTGTGCTGAGACCAGCCAAGCAGCACCAGGACAGATGAGGTCACCAGGAAGATGGGAGATCACACCAAGACACTGAAGGCAGTAGCCTGCCTGGTTTACACATGAGGTCTGAGGACCAACTCAGGTCTTCCTGTTTGCCTGGCAAGCCCTTTGCCAACTTGAGCCACCTCCCCAGTCACAGACATTGGTGTCTCATTTTACTGATCAGACAAAATAACTGTAGGCTTTGGTCTCAGGACTTGCACACTTCTGTACAATGCTAACCAGGACCCTGCCAGGGTGGTAGCTCCTCTCAAACCAAAGCCTTTTATCTGGGGTTTCCCAAGTAGAGGCAATTTCATTCTCCATCCTCACAAATATTAAAAGCCATTTCTATATTAATAACAGAGTTATACTACTATTCTATTTTTTTTTTCAAAAATGCAATGAATATTTGTTGAGCATCTGCCTTGTTACAGACCCTAAAGAGAATGCTGGGGACACAAGCCAGTCATGGTGACACTATCACCTCAGGGTGTTGCAGTCAGATGACACTCATCCAATCACAAGTGAACAAAACACGCTGATGAGAAATGTCACCAAGGAGAGGTCTGTGTGGCTCTAAGAGTCTCCAGAAGGGGCTTGGACCTGGGAGGGAAGGTTGAGTCAGAGACAATGTGAAGGACAGCTGGGTGTTAGTGCCTATAACAGGAAGTATGGTCCAGATCAGAGGATTCGTGTGCTGAGGCCCTGTGATGAGAAAGATGGAGGAAAATACAGGAGCCCAAGAGATCAAGAGGAGAGAGGGCGAGAGGATGCGAAGTAAGTTGTGATCCTGTGGTGTCTCCTAATGTTGTCGCCTGTCCCCACCCATTGCTGGCACCCTCCACTCGTTTCAATGGTCATCAAGACACATAAAATGACACTGATGCTCACAGTCACTGAAATCCCCAAGATCGCAGTCAACAGCAAGGGAGGATGAGGGACCGACTTCCCCCAATTCTAAACACACATTGCTTCTACCGTGTGGCCCTTGTCACCTGTACCGTCCCTTCTTAATCCAATAACTCACTTTTGAATTTGTCTAGTGGGCATCAGATGTCGGCAAGAGCCGCAGTCAGATGCTCATACACACCTAGTAGATTAGAGATGGCTCAGTTAGCTGAAAACCTGCAGCTTGCGCATGAAAACCTGGGTCCTCTGCAACCACTTTAAAGTCCAGCATAGCAGCGTGCATCTGTGACTCCAACACTGGAGAGGCAGAGATAAGCGTGTCCTGGGGTTCACCGCCCAGTTAGACTAGCCAAATGGGCAAGTTCAAGGTTCAGGTAGAGATGCTGTGTCAAAATCAAGGTGAAAAGTGGTAGAGGAAGACCCCAAGTATCAAAACCTGGTGTGTGCTTTCCATATACATGTGGGCACATGTGCATGCACTAAATCATTTATCACTGGGCCTGACTTGAGCTTCTGAAACCTCCAAACCCACCTCTCTGTAACATGCTTTCTCCAAGAAGGCAATGCCTACCTCCACAGGGCCACACCACCAATAATGACACTCCGTATGAGTCTATGACACCATTTTCATTCAGACCACCACAAATGGTATAGCCCACAATGGGTTGGACCCTCCTCTCAATTAATAATCAAAACAATCACTCACAGACACTCCTACCAACCAACCAGATCTAGGCAATTCCGCAATTAAAGCTTCTCCTCTCAATGGCTCTAGGCTGTATCAAGCTGACAATTAAAGCTAAGATATTTCATTTGACTAATCACTGCTCAAATAGAATCAGCTAGTCTCTTCTTCACAGGGCCATGATGAAGATTAAAGAGATTGTTGACATCTATAAGCGAGATCATAGTAGGCTCTCAGTGAATCTGAAACATTCTCGTCCTGACTCTCGGAGTCTAGGAGAGACTTCAGATTCCTTGTACCTGACCCCAAGTCTCACCAGTACCACTTCTTGCTGATCCTTAGCCGCTTCTTCCCAGATGTGCAGCTCATGAGCTAGTGTTCCTGTAAGAGTGCACTCAAAAGACTCAGAATGTCCAGATTGCCAAAGGAACCTGGAGCGGATCGCAGTAGCAGGAAATGAGCTCACAGTCTCACTTCTCATCCCTAAACGTGTACTCCACATTAGGTGAGATGGTCCGTGGGGAGCCCTTGGCACTGGATCTGGCACACAAAAAGTGCCAAATGAACTTGACTTTCTCTAACTCCCCACCCTCCTGGATGCCTCCTCAAACACACAGATCTACTCCCTTTCACTTAAGATTTAGATCAAAAGCTAGGATAGATGTGCCACTTGATTTGAATCAATAAGGACATTGTGAATACAGATTTATCTGGAACAGTCCTTGGGGTGGGAAGGAAGGAATGCCCCAGGCAAGGAATGGGATAGAGTATTAACTGGCATTTCCTTCCATTGCTTTCCATCTCTTTCTATCTCATTTCCTCCTCTCACTCTGCAGCCAGCTACCTCAGTAAATTCTACTTATTATCCCACAAATTCACTGCCGTCTGAAACATGCTCCAGAGAGATCTGCATTAGAATTTTCCGTTCAGATAATGATGGTGATGATGGTGATGACTTTGATATAATGCTGGTATTAATATGATATGGCAGTGATTGTGATAGTGATGATGATGATGATGATGATGATGATGATAAAGGTGACAATTTTGGTATGATGATAATATAGATATGTTGATGTTTATATGATATGGTGGTGGTGGTGATGATGATATTGGTATGATTATGGTGGTACTGGTATGATGTTGACATTGATAAGAGATGGTGGTAACGAATATGGCAATGATGGTCATCGTGATAGCAATGAAAGTTATGATATTTGTATGATGACTGTGGTTACATGAGGAAGAAGATATTAAAAATGATTATGCTGATGTTGACATAATAAAATGTTTGTGGTGGTGATGGTGATAGTGATGAAGATAAGAGGCACCTGGAATGATGGTGTTGATAGCAATGATGAGCAGATAATGGTGATGGCAACTATGATTAGATAGACATGATTTATTTGTATTGATGATGGTGACAGTGATGAACTTTAGTATTGATAAGATATTAATAATATTGATATAATGGTAATGATGATGTTGATGAGATTATGATGATGGTGATGACGACTATAATGATATGAATGTGATGAAAAATTGATGGGATGATGATGATGGGTAATGATGATGTTGATGAGATTATGATGATGGTGATGACGACTATAATGATATGAATGTGATGAAAAATTGATGGGATGATGATGATGTTGATAGATGAGATGATAAAGATGATGTTGGCGATACCAAGTGTGATAAGATGATTATTGTGATGGTGACGGTGGTGGAGGAGAAGGAAGATATCGATGAGATGGTGTTGGTGGTGGTGTTGATTATCAGATGACACTGATCAAATGTGGTGACACTCGTGCAGAGAACTATGCCTGGCACTGCATTTGGTGTCACTGCTGTCCTTATTTCCATTGACATTGATGGAGGACTCACATTCATTGAACCTCGTTTTGAATCGGTGGCTTTGTCGGGAACAGCAGGTAATACACACCTCTTCTTTTGGTGCTTTCTTTAACAAAAAGACCTGACATACTTTTAAATGATCTCTGAGGAATACATAGAGACTCTAAGATCATTCACAAATTTAACTTTGAAGAAACAGAAATTGCTCTTTAAGAAGTAAGAATAAGGTAAAACCCTGGGCACAGTGAAGTCTACCTATAAAGGATTCCATGGAGATGTCCAGGGATTCCTGATACTCAGTGTGTGTGTGTGTGTGTGTGTGTGTGTGTGTGTGTGTGTGTGTGTGTGTGTGTGTGTTGGAACACAAGAGAAGCCCCTGTGTTTCCCTTTCATGGACACCACCTCACCATACATGGGACCTACTCTGTCCTTGGACCCTGAAAATGGAGCTCCCAAGACAGCCCTTCACCAGCAAAGTTGATGTGAATTATAGAGCCCAGCCCTGACTTACCAAAGGCCAAGCAAGGAGTGTGGTGTGGTAGGGTCCGTGTGTGCACAGCCTCAGTCTCTCTGTTAAACTCTCTAAGGGCATAACTATGATGACACCAGACTCCAGGTGATGAAACAGACCCCAGAGAGGTACAATGATGAGCGGATGATGGTGATGGTAACTATGGTGATGGCAGCTATGGTGAGAGAGACATGATATATTTGTGGAAGACTAAACAGGTAGGACATGAAGGATCCTAATCAAGGATGGACCAGAGTTGCAATCTTTCTCTTCTTGGTCAAATTCTCTCAAGAGCTTACTACACAGAAGTGTGTGGTATACACATGCCTGTTACTCTCAGGGGAGAAGTGAACAGGGTGGGAAGAATATTGCAAACCCTCCAAAGCCCAGATGTATGGCACAGTCAACTTTCTACCGTTCTAGGTCTGTAGCAGATTAGGTCCCTAGGTATTCTTGGCTTTATCTGGTATTGGCATTTTTTTTTCATCGATAAGAAAAAAATATGTTTCAGGTTATGTTATTTTCAATGCTACATTACTCGATTTCACAGTCAAATAATTCTATTTTTGCTCACCAGAGGGCTGTGTCCTGTCTAATTGTTTGTGGCTGCTTTCTTCCCACTTATTTGCTGGGGCCTTCACTTTACCCCTTTGCTGCCTTCCTTTGGATTCTCTTGGGTGCTGTAACCATGGTGATGGGTCCCTGTTTGATCATCTTCGCTCTGCCTTAGAAGTTGAAGAACCAATCAGTATCACTCCATCCCTCAGTCAGAAGAGGATGGCAAACGAGAGGGCTCTATGCGTGGAGAGGAGAGCCCGCCAGCCATCTCAGGAGGTGGGATTCTTGCTGACTAGAATCCTCAGCAGGAGCTGTAGGCCAGCTAGGTCGGGGGAAAGAGCACAGAGTCAAGAAACTGGAACATTGGGCTGGCTCTCTGCTTGCTTCCTGAGGACCTTGAGTGGCCATGTCCATGGTCACCTCTAGAATACAGATGCTCCTCCTGTCATGTGACTATACAAAGGTCACAACATGTTCTCAGCACACACAGAAGACAGACCCTACCAAGAGCTAACCTGTGCTCACACAGAATAGAACCCACCAAGAGCTAACCTGGGCTCACACAGAATAGA
>NC_022033.1:8665084-8678136 GCF_000317375.1 Microtus ochrogaster | reverse complement strand
CTAACCTGTGCTCACACAGAATAGAGCCCACCAAGAGCTAACCTGTGCTCACACAGAATAGAGCCCATCAAGAGCTAACCTGTGCTCACACAGAAGATAGACCCCAGCAAGCGCTAACCTGTGCTCGGCACTGTCACAGAGTAGACACCGAGTTAGGAGATGAGAAGCGAGGCTGGATCTGGAAAGATGGCTCCTAGCTGTTGACTACATGTTTTCTTGGTCCCATGGAGGCAGATGCTCATCTGGGTTTTGCTTTGTTCAAACAGCAGAGCAGGGTTTCCTTGAAGCTGGACGTGGGACTGGGAGTGAGCACTGTAGTAGATGCTTGCCTGAGCCTTAGTCTATCTCTCATGCCCCGCCC
The DNA here is from genome assembly GCF_000317375.1 of Microtus ochrogaster. NCBI lineage: Eukaryota > Metazoa > Chordata > Mammalia > Rodentia > Cricetidae > Microtus > Microtus ochrogaster. The sequence continues at coordinate 8,677,775 of NC_022033.1, read as the reverse complement.
CCCACACACACTTTCATTGAAGCCTAGGGCAGGGCATGTGCCAGGCTGGCTCAGGATGGTATTTGTAAGAATCCAGACTACCCTATAAAAACAGGAAGGAAGGGTGGAAGAGAGGGTGTGGGGCTCTCTAGGAAGTGAACATAGTTTCCTTTTAACACCACTCATGAGTAAAATGAACATTGTCCTCTACAGACAGATTGACAGACAAAGGTGTAAGACATTCAGCGTAGCACCCTGCACACAATAGTTGTCAGGTGAAGGTGTCCTCAGGCTCTGAAGAGCCCAGGACAGCATGAGAAAGGGACAAACATTTCCAGAACACCATATAAATTATTTGTCCAGGAGACTGATGCTCTGCCATGAGGTTTGTACATCCGGGTTAAGAAATGTCCTTCTGGATCAGACTTGGAGGGAAATGCCTATAGCTTCTGAGGCCAGAAACATGGTAGGACCAAAAGGAAGAAGGGAAGGAGAAAGGAGGGAGAGATGGACAATAGAGGGAAGGGGGAAGGAAGAGAGAGGAGGGGGGAGAAAATGGAGGGAAAGATAAAAGATGGGATGGATAAAGAAAGGGAGAAAGAGGGGGGAGGAAGGGAGAGCGGGAAGAAGGGAAGAAAGAAGGAAGGTAAGGGAGGGAAGAAGTAAAGGGAGCAAGGAAAGGGAGGGTGAAGGAAAGGAGGGAGGAAGAGAAGGAGGGAGAGAGAGGAGAAAGGAAGAAATGAAGCCTTGCATCCGAATCAAGGGACCATCAGGTGATAGGAACACTAATAACTAACACTTATTGAGCACATAAACAAGTGACCATTTCAGGGCACTTAGGAGACACTGAGGAAAAAAAGGACAGGACAAGGAACTGGGAGAGGATGCTTTAGACACGAGCCAGTGCGGCAAAGGAAGGAGGCTGACTAGGAGTAGAGCATGTGGCGGATTTGGGATCGAGCATCCTGGACAAGGAGAAAAGAACAGGGTGATGCAGTCCAGGTAGCATAGGCTTCGGGGGGGACATAGGCTTCTGGGCACATAAGCTTCAGAGGGCATAGGCTTCGGAGGGCATAGTCTTTGGGTGGTATAGGATTTGGGGGGCTATGGGACAAGTCAGAGCTGTATGGAGAACTTTGGATCCCCCCTGATTCCACAGACAACCACTCGTGATGTTAAGGAAGACCCAATCTTCTTTCTTTCTTCAAAGTTTACCATGGATAGTGTGTGGGATGGGTGAGAGGAGTTAGAACAGGCACAAGACAGCAATGAGAGGTGGATGGGGGCTGGCAAGGCAATTTCAGAGCCTTGGGTTGCACTGATGGTGTGGAAGCCACGGCCCGTGGGAAGGAGCGTATAAGGACTTGCAGGTCGTGCAGAACACACAGGAGTCTAGGAAGGGAAGGAACAGCAAATCAGAGACAGCAGCAGAGGGGGATCAGCCCTATGGCATCCTCATCTGAGATGTGAGCAGATTTGAGAACCAAGATACAGAGGGTCTCTCTCCATTTTCAGGGACCAGCCCAGGTCCCAATCACACCTTTCCTGGCCCTGGACCAGAAGAGTGCATGGTAATCAAAGGAACACACTCCTCTTCTGCCTCCCGGGGAACTTCAAAGTACAAATGAGAGGTCTCTGGGTGCTGCCTCCCTAGTTTCCATCCTAATTGAACCCCTCTTTCTCTGTCTGCCTCCCTCCTTTGAACACCACAGCCAGAGAGTCCCAGTTTGGGGTGGGGAAAGGGATGGAGATTTCCTTGCGAGCTGAACTGGAGTCACACACTGTTTCTCGCGGAATGATTTAATGTCCTTTTCAGCATGCCCATGACAGCTGAAATATCCCCTAATGACTCAGTTTGGCGGCAGAGTTCTGTGGATCCCAGGAAAACTGATGCGGGTGTCAAATGTCAATACATGAGAGATCCATAATTGTAGCAACTTGAAGCTAAAACAAGCCAGGGAATGGTGGCGAGGTCGCAAGGTCATAGAGGGTTGACACAGTGTAAGCACCCAAGAGCCTCTGGAGTCAACCAGACAAACATGTGTCCCATCTTTCCTTCCCCAAGGGAGGGATTTCTCTGTGCCTGCCCCTTCTTCATCTTCACCACACCCATTCCCTCCAGGTAGGCACGGTACATACTGCTGTCCAAAGTCCTCAGACTGCTTTTCTATGTAGAAACAACGTGGCCTTGGGTCTCCCGGTGTCTCCAGAAGCTCTTTTTGGTCTTACTCATTCAAGGCTGCTTGGTCTTGGCCAGAAATCACAGTTCTTTTCTGCTCTGCTTGCTTCCCGATAGAGTGATTTAAACGAGAAAGGTCTATGTCAAGGATCCAAGAGTGTCCCTAACAATGGGGGGAAAGACCCTCCTAGCAATATACCATTTGTGGTCTCACACTTTGACAAGCCTGGGTGAACTGGAGGCACCCGCAGAACTCCCAGAAAGCATTTGCTTAAGCACTCAGTGAGTTCCTTCGGCTCACCTTATCAAGCTGTGACCTCTGAGACTCCGGGTTATCAGGTCAAAGCACACATCCCCCTCTGTCCTCCGGCTAATTTTCAAATTATATATATCATGGTAAAGAGGCCCTCATGGTGAGCCTTACAGGCTCTTTTTTCAAGATCTTAAATAGGGAATTATAACTGAATACCAGCGATTACCTATAAATCTCAGGAAGCACCATGCTGTCTGTGACCAAGGGGCCTTCACTGGGAACAACAGCAAGGTACCAAAAGAAGAGGGGATCAGGAAGGGTGGGGGGACTTTTTAAGAGAGGAGCTTGCAATCCCCGAATCATGAATTGCCTGAGTTTTCCCAGAGCCAGGGGGTTTATCACCGAGGCAACTGCCTCTTCTGCTTCTCCCTGAACCGTCTGCTTCTATTCCATGTATGCACATGTATGTCTGTGGGGGGTCTGTGGGGTGCACTGCCTCCATTTCAGTCCAGGTTCCATAGACCAGGCTGGCCTTGAATGGGAGGAGTGCCTCGAATGTCTGTCTCCCCATGCTGGGCTTACAGAGTGTGCCACCATGCCCGACTGAAAACCACTACGTTAGAATCTGTACCCGAGCCATTGGGAGCAGACCGAACAGTTTGCTCTTATAGCTATCCCGTTAGCCTTGTAGTTATCCCGGTAGTCTTGGGGCCTGTCGGCATCTCGGTCCTTTGCAGACCATTTACACCTGCTTCTACAACACAGTGGTGAGTTGGGTAATTCTGGCAAGACTGTGTGGTCCGCCCAAAGAGCTTCGCTTCTGGTTTCCCACAGGAAGTACAGTGATGCTGGATGAAGGCAGATGTTTTTAAATGAATGAGGTGACTAGAAAGGAAACAGGAGATTAATTTTGAAATGCCTAGGACAGAGCAAACACCCATGCTGCAGTAGAGCTGCTAGTTGTGGTATGTGCTTTGAGTTGTGGTCTTTAAGCCACCGGTTGTGCTCGCCAGGTGGACCAGAGGAGGAGGGAGATAGAGGAGAACCTAAATGTGGCCACTGCATCCATCCCAGCACCAGCGTGTGTTTGGACAGCATGGGAAGGCATTGTATAAGTGTCATCTAGGACAATGAACGAAGCGATGGAGAGTGACAAGAGAGGAGAAGGAAGAGGGCTCGAAGATTCAAATTTGGTGTCCCAAGACACTAACCAGTCGCCTCAGAATCAGAACAATGAGTCGCTGTCAGGAGAGTGGGAAGCTGACCCTGGTTAAGCTTTGACCAGGAAAGTTGGAGTCATGGGCATTTCTCACCAAATGACCCTGGTATCACATCTTTGGAGCAGACCATTTCTCGTCTGGGATCCACAGGATTGACACTGTCCCCTGCTTCCTGTTCTCCCACTAGAGGGCATCTCTTTCCTAGGAGGCCCTCTAATAGGTCCGCTAAGCGCTGAGTCCACGTCTGATTGACGTGGTCAGCAAACAGCCGTTCTTTCCATAGGAGCTGGTGAACTGACGGAGCACACAGCCAGGGCTGGGCCAGGCTGTCACAGCATTTGACCGAGGGTAAAAGTCAACAAGAGGAGCTCCGTTGTTTTACTAGTGAAGCTGGGTGGTTTGAAGACACTTGAACACAAGAGATTTTGATAAGCAGAACACAGAGCATACACACAAAACTTTGTAAACTGTGGCTGCCCGGCAAACTCAATGCACACCTTTCTCTCATTTAAGATGAGTTTGCTTCATTAAAAACAGAGGTCTGTCGTGGAACAGGCTCCCATGGATAAAGGGGAAACGGTGGGCTCAATGGTGTGCACTCCCTCAGACACTGCACACACACACCCCTCCTGCATTCCCATATGTATGGCCTTGCCCCGTGGTTCTCAGCGTCTGTCCTGTTTCTCCCCTCTCATGGTGGATCCAGATGAAACCCCTGTCTTGGTTCAACCAGAACTTGAATAGTGCCTTAGGATCTCCAGGACAACCTGCATGCTTTGCCAAGGACAGAACAACAGACAGGTTCAAAGACAAGGTGAAAACTAGTAGAAGCAACTGGTTGGAGCACTTCAGCATGCAAGTACAGATCTTAAAGCAGTGTTGCTAAACTGGGCAGGATGGCTCAAGCCCACGACATGACTTCCCTTCCCTTCCAGCATAACCAGGAAGTCCTTGAAGACCTCATGCACAGGACTCCGAGCCTGTCATAAACACCACAAAAACCTGGTGACGGGAGGGCCTTCATTGAAACCACGTGTGCTGTAGCCCTCCTTCTTCTGCAGCCGCTCAAACACAAGGTGTTTTATAACAGGTTCCTGAACCTGGCCGCTTTACATCAGAAATTATAGCTGAGAGCCAGGAGTGACTTCCCGTGACACCATGTGGCAGAGCAAGCAAATTAATACCAGAGGCAATAAATGCCAGCTCGAGCATGAAATATGTCCCCACCACCCTGGGATTAAGAATTTTAAAATGTGGCTCAAATCACCCAGCATCACCTAAACAGAGCCCACCATGCTCTGCCCTGGGCTGTGCATACCATAATAAATGTGTGTGTACATCTATGCAATTTGTCCTTCATTTTCTTCCTCGTGGAAATCGAACTTGGGCCTAGAACCTTCTGTGTGCTAGGCAAGAGTTCTGCCCTGGGCTGTACCTCTTGACCCGTTTCCTCTTCTTCCCCACTGTCCAGTCAGCAGACGCGTTCTTTAGTGCGGGCTATGTACACATGCACAACGCTTGATGATGAGCGAGAGAGAGAGCCAGTGGCTTAATGGAGCTGCTGGGTTGTTGGGTGGCGATCCAAGACCATACTGTCAGTGCTGGGAGTCCAAGGCCATGGAACCAAGGGAGAAGGTAAGCTTAGGTGAGGGATCACTAGGGTCCTTTCTAACGAAGCAGTTTTGTTTTGTTTTCAAATCCTGAATAATGAAAACTTGTCCACCGAGTTAAGGTCTGTGTGGAAGGCACAGTGCGTGCAGAGGTCCTAAGTCCCTAGTAAGTCTAACACGTCTGAAACACTGTCTAGGCCAGGAGTGATGATGCATGATTATTATTTTTTTTAATTCAAACGTCTTTTCAGAAATGGTTTTGAGATGTAGCGTCTGTAGCTCTTCAATGGATCCGGTCATTTAAGATGCATGTGTGACATCTTGCATTTGTGCAAACTCTGCTGCTCAGGGCTTTTCCTTTTTAACTTCTTGGATCTACACCACGCCCCGATGTGGGGGAGATTTTTGAGCCCATTTTACAGATAAGGAAACGGAAGTGGACCTAGATGAAGGTTGCACAAATGCTCAGTGATAGGGCAGAATCCAATCTTGCTGGAACTCTAAAACCGCACTGGTGAGCCTCATCTCGAGCCGAGCATCCACAGAGGGCAAGTGAAATGGTTGTGTCCTGGGCAGTTGGGCATCCGCCAGGTTCATGAGGAATGAAAAGGTATGGTTCCCACCTGCTCCCCTGTGAGAACCTCTAATGGGCAGAAGAGATCCAGACAGCTCTGAAGGGTTTGGATGAAAGGAGGTTGCATTTCAGAAAGCAGCCAACCGGTCCTGCCACTCCTCCACACTTGGCGTGAAGTTCCCGACCAACACATTCTGGGCGAGGGGCTTTCTCCCTCCGCTACCTCTCCCTCCCTTCAACAGAGCTCTGCAGCTTCCAGGAGACGCGAAGCTGAGGCTGGTGCGGATGGACCCAGCGCTTGCTAAGCATCGCTTCTCCAGTGTGAGCCCGCCGCCTCCGCCGCCACCGTCTCCGTCACGTGTGCCCATCTTTTTCAGTCTAATGAACTCCAACCATCAGCGCAACTTAAGTTCGGCTGTCTGTTCGTGCATGCTTAATATTAAAAATGTACTAACAGTGTGGCTGAGAAATCAAATTATGCACATAAATATGCTGGCCTAGCAGAGGCGGCGGCAGGAGCTGAACTTAGCAGAGCTGACGCCAGTTCACATTTGCAAATCGCCCGTCAATCTGTCATTAAACATGTTATCAAATGATGATAAGTGTATGCTTCTTGCTTGCATTGGTGAGCCGACTCCTCTTGTTGATGCACCGTAATGGGATAATACGTATTAACATAGCTCTGCTTGGATGAACACAAAACATTTCTTATCTGTCTCTGTTTGTTTCCCCCTTGTGGCCCCCAAGCAATTGTTTTGTGTTACCAAATTGCCAAAGGGGGGAGGGCGGATATTACTTTTAATTAGCAAAGCTTGTTGGTGGTGGGATTTTTTTTCTCCCACCTCGCCACCCCCATCCCTGTAACACTCCTATGTGTTGGCAATGAAGGAGAGAGAGAGAGCAAGAGAAGAGAGAGAGAGACTCTATTGTCTTCTTTTGGTAAAACGATTCATGTCAGCCACTCAGAACCTGGCAATTATTCCACGTCTTAATGCACTGGCCTTTCATCCGGGCCCTTGCTCTTGACAGGCCCGATCGTTTCAGTTCAGTGATATGAAAGGCAGCGGAGGAAATGAGCAGAGACATCCCAGGTCTGTCATGAGGCTCGGCACTGCCATTCAGTCCCAGGGTTTCCTTCCTGACGCTACTCAGAGGCTCAAGAGACAGTTAGTGGCTCCTTATGTTGCCCAGACTTTTAGGATGTTGCTATGATGGGTGAAGAGGTTGTAGCAACACCCAACTGTTCTCAAAACTGTGACTTGAGAAATGTGAGCCCCCATAAAATGAGAAACAGAGCTAAAAAGTTAAGTGCAGTACCCTGATCACAGAACACTCACTCATTCCCAAGACCAAGCATCGACAGTAGACATTGATTTCATGAAGCCTCGTCAGCCAGAAGTTCATTATCTGGGATACAATTGGATTAAGTTTTTTAGTTATTTGTTTTCGTTTTATGTGTATGAGTCTTTGCCTGCATGTATGTTTATTTAGTGTGTGTGTGTGTGTGTGTGTGTGTGTGTGTGTGTGTGTGTGGTGTTTGCAGTGCAGTACCTGTGAAGATCAGAAGGGGTCGTTGAATCCCCTGAAGCTGAGATTATAAATGATTGTGAGCCACCCTGTGGGTGCTAGGAATCTATCCTGGGTCCTCTGCAAGAGCAGCAAGTACTCTTTACTGCCGAGTCATCTCTTCATTGTCCGTTTGGATTCATCTTTCATTGAAGCGCAAATAAAATTAAGATATTCTTTTTATTTATTTGTTTGAAATAATATCTCACATTGCAGGTCAGGTTGTACAGGAACTCACTGTGTACATCCAGGCTAGCCCTGTACTCACAGAAATCCTCCTGCCTTCACCTCCTAAGTGCTGGGAGTACAGGTGTGAGCCATCAGCCCTGGTTCAAACTTTAGAGTTTTGGTTTGGTTTGGTTTTGAATGAACATTCCTTTTGGCTAACAATGGGTCTGTTCAGCTTTCTTTGGGTGTGATTCTCTGAGCCAGCAGAATTCCGTTTTTTCATAAGCAATCGACCACAGCATCTGAGACCTGGTTATTCATTCGTTCAGTCAACAGAAATGTGTTAGAATCTGGTGAAATAGGTCTGTCTTCTCAGTTACTCATGAAGCTGGGATAGAAGAATCACAGATTCAAGGCCAGCCTGGGATTTTTGGGAAGACCCTGCCTCAAAATTTAAAAAGAAAAAATTAAAGAGGGCCAAGATGTAGCCTCATTGTACAGCACTTTTAAAAAATATGGTTCGATCATTAGTATTGGGGGAAGAAAAGTGGAAGAGTCCCTACTGACCAGGCGGTGGTGGTACACACCTTTAATCCCAGCTATTACAGAGAGAAACCCTGTCTCAAAAAACCAAAAAAAAAAAAAAATCTCTACTGTATTGCTGTGACATCACAGACACAGAAAGACAGATGGACAGAATTCCTTTGCTTTTGAAGCATCTGGTATTTGGAGGAAGACAGAGTTTGTTGTGGTTTTGAATGTGAAACATCTTCCACAGGCTTATATATGAACACTTGGTCCTCGCTGGTGATATCGTGGGGAAAGGTTGAGGAGCCTTCCAGAGCTAGAACCTTGGAGAGAAAGTCAGTACTGGAGGCGGCCTGGAGGTTTTGCAGCCTAGCCCCTCTTCCTCTCTCTCTCTCTCTCTCTCTCTCTCTCTCTCTCTCCCTTTCTCCCCCACTCCTCTCTCTCACTCTTGCTCTCTCTTCTCCCTAGATGCTGGTGGAATCTTGTAGGCCACCGTTAAACTCCTGCCTTCCCCAGCATGGCGGCCTCCATCCTTCTGAACCCATGAAGCCCAATTAAACCCTTCCTCTCTTACGTTGCTTGTGCTGGGGTGTTTTAGCGCAGCCGTGGTAAAGTCAGAGCGCTCTTTTTAAACTACTGCCTAGCAATTTGTTTCCATGCTGTAGAACGTACGCAAAGGTCCACGAGGGGTGTGATTTTTGTCGCGTTTACTTCTCACGCTCCGAGGGAAGCTTTCTTTGCCATTAATCATGACAAAGGGTTACTCCGCTCCAGCTTCCTGGCTTCTTGTTTACACATGTTTTGAAATGAACATTGACTTCTTGCCATTTGTGTTTGTTCCTTAGCGAGGCGAGCCGCCGACTAATGAGTAGAATTATGGTTGGTATTACCAACGCACTAATTAAAAGAATATTCTGTGGCAAGGCTTGGAGAGACGAGCACGTGATCACTGGAGACATCAGGACTGAAGTGTGGAGAGAAATGTGTGCACCAGGAAGAGTCAGTAGGTCAGGTTTAAAAAGGGGTCTTCAAGGCACCCCACCTCCACCTCCTCCACTCTTCAGAGCGCTTTCCATGTAAGGACATGAAGAGAGGCACTTGTTTTTCATTGATGGAGTCACCCTCTAGTCTATTCTGTTTTTTTTCTATTACTTTGCCTTATTGTGCTTCATTTTTAAGACTCTGGGGAGGGGAAAGGGTCCTGGAGAAATGGCTCAGCGGTTAAGAGCACTTGCTGCACTTCCAGAGGACCTGAGTTCAATTCCCAGAACACACATGGAGTGACCCAGAACTGCCTGTAAATCCAATAGTATAGTCCCTTCCTGTGTATCTCATGAGGTAGGGAAAAGGCAGCAAGATAAAGGCAAGTCCCAGGGCCTTAGCCAGACTGCTGTAAAAGAGACAGGTCAGCCATACGCCAATGGGACACCGGCCTTGCCACTGGGAAAATGACCAAGTCACCTGTTTGCTTTAGGGCTGTTAATTTTGCCTGTTCAACATATGAAGGTCTTCCAAGGAGAGGGAACTTGATGAAATAGCGATGCGGGGTTACAGTGATAAGAACTTAAATAGAGCTGTCCCAGTGGTGCGTTCTAGGTGGCCACTTCAAAACTCCCTCTTCTTTTGTTGTCTTTGACCCTGAGTTTGACCAGAGCAGACATGGACTGCCCAGACCCAGACCAAGAGTTATACAACTGATGTTAGTGAGGAAACACGGTGGGGGTCTGAGGTCTGCTGTGGATTCAGAAAAAGGAAACCGAGCCCACTGCCTGGTATACAGCCAAGGCTGTTACTGAATCTTCCCAGGAAAGAGCGTGGTGCTTTGTGTGTCCGAAAGGTTGGGAAGCTGGCGTGGAGATGGGTAGGACACATCCAAGAGTCCCGGTTGGGATGTCAGCATTCTGGATTTCTTTCCCTCCTGAGAGGATTGCTGTGCGCTCATGCTGACACCAGGACGGGGCTCTGCCCCCTTGGACTTCACGGTCCTTGGGATCTCTGTGGAAGAGTTCAAACACAGGCACGCAGAGGGGAGCAAAAGACAGGCAGAGTTTAGTACAGGGCAAAGCAGAGCCCTCTGAAGGAGTGAGAGTGGACGCTGGTCAGAGGGACCACTGTGGTCAGAGGGACCACTGTGGTCAGAGGGACCACTGTGGTCAGAGGGACCAGTGTGCCAATCTGTGTTTTTAGGCAGGCTTTATATATTTCTGAAGTGTTTGGAAGCTGCCAACTTTCCCTGAAAGGTGTTTTCCTGCCTGGGTAACTCGCAGGCCATATGGATGGACTGTTAAGGAAGGGGTCAGTGGTATGTGTATCTTTAATCACTGAGGCTCCAGCTTGATAATAGTCACATGACCTCCTAGGCAGTTCCAAATGTTATGTATCCACCCAGGGCCCAAGCTACATTCTAAACCTATTCTTTTAGCCATGGTCAGCATCCTAGTTCCCAGTTTTACAAGCTGTGGATAAGGGGGGCGGGGGGCTGTGTGTGTGGATCTTCAAGAGGCTGGTCTAAGAAAGTACTGAGTCTTAGACATCATGCAAAAACCTGGCTTTAGCTTTAGACAGATTTCTGGATGCTTCCCAAGGTCACAAGTTAGTTGCTGCTCAGTAAAGTTGAGGTTCATATTGATGTTCAGATTTTTGTTTACAGAAATTATTTTCCCACTTGTGCTTTGGTCACAGTGTTGGTGAATGAATCTTCTGGGTGCCGTGTGTGTGTGTGTGTGTGTGTGTATAATGTGTATATGGGTACAAGCTCATTTACATGTATGTATATTTATTCAGGTCTATGGGTATTCCTGAATGTGGAGGCCAGACATTGGCATCACTATCTTCCTCGATTGCTTTCTACATTCCTTGTTAAGTCAGGCTCTCCCACTGCACCTGGGCTCTGTGGTTTAATTAGCCTGGCTGGCTAGGAAGCTCCCGGACTCCTCCTGCATCCACCCCCCAGTGTTGAGATTATGGTAGCTCTACAGACAATTTTTATAAAGAAACTGGGGGTCCAAATTCAGGTGCTCATGTCTCCCCAACACCTAGTCTGATGTCAGTAGATCTGCACACTTGCTCATCCAATGCATTTGTTCATTGCCTACTCTGGCCAGAACTTGATCTAGGTCAAGGGAAAGCTTGTCCAAAGAGAAAGACATGAGCTGAGAGTAAAAAGAACAGAAAGGGAAAACCGATTTCTCCAGGAAGTTGGAGCCAATAGGGACATCAAAGCACGAGCCAGGGCCTTGGTGTTGAGATGATGGGAGATTTTACAGCCATTGTAAAGGTGTGGGTATGCCACAATGAAATCTAAGGATTTTCTAACATTTTACTGGTAACTTCCATTTATATCATCTAGAAATTACAGAAGAGTTACAAACGATCCGAGAACAAGGGTTATCCATTTCTAAATTTGAGGATTAGCTCCCAATATTTCAATATCTAAGAAATGAACTCAAATATCCAGATTTCCAACTCCTCAAAAACTTGGGCAAGTCCCACATTCCCGCAAAGATCAACAGAGCCTAGGACTGCCATCTTTTGCAGAGGGTAACTGTCTTCAGTTTGTCGTGGTTCCCACCTCTTCCTGCTTTATCCAGCCTACGACACATGGCGTAATAGTCCCTGCATCATGCATCAAAAATGGTGAGCATTGCTTCACAGACAAAGGCTACTGGCCTTAAACTGCTCATGGGGATGAGGTTATGATCCCTCGGAACCTTAACTAACGCCTGTCACCCGAGTTCAATGGTTGAATCCTTACCCACACACAGAAAAGTATGATTCTCCTACAGAATCTTGTATAGGCCATAACGACTTTGAACTCATGACCCTCCTTCCCCCGTCTCCCAGGTTGTGGCAGGCATGCACTGCCACGCCCAGCTTAAGCCCTCTGGAGATCAACCCCAGGTTTCATGCATTTTAGGCAAGCACCCCACCAACTGAACTCCAGCCCCATCCTTGAGCTTCCTTTTTATTTAACCAACAGTCACTGTGTGTCTAGAATATCAAAGTGAATGTGAAAAAAAAAGAAACAAAATTCGGAGTGAAAAGATAGAAGCTTGTCTCTAGAAGCTCACAGATTTCTGGGAAGGAAAACTATAATTACAACAGTACCCTTTAAACACACATTCAATTTAGACAAAACATTCTGAGATCTGTTGCCTCGTCTGGTCCCTCCGGAAACGTAAGTGTGTTGGCTAGTTTTTATGTCAACTTGACACAAGTTAGGGTCATCTGGGAAGAGGCAATCTTAATTGAGAAAATGCCTCCATACAGTTAACTTGCAAACAGGTCTGTAGGGCACTTTCTGGATTGCTGTACATCTCACCCCGGGGAAGAGGTCCTGCCCTGACTTCCTTCGTTGATGGTCTTACCTGGATATGAAAGAAAAAACCAGCCTTTTCCTCCCCATGTTGATTTTGGCCATGGTGCTTTTTATCACAGTACTGAAAACCCCTTGGAAAACAGCAACTGGCTCCAGAGAGTAGTGAATTCCTGTGTCAGGCCTGATCGTGTGTTTTTGGAAAGTTTAAAGCATCTGACCTTTGGGCTAGAAAAGTCATTGAATCCGAGCTCAATGGGATGTTCTGTGGGACCTGGGAGATGGGAAAGGGAAGAGAG
>NC_022033.1:8659384-8664984 GCF_000317375.1 Microtus ochrogaster | reverse complement strand
AGATGGTGGCGTCCTAGCTTGTGAAGTCTCAAAGAGGAGCACTGAGAGTCCCTTAAGGACTCTGTTGGAGCTGTTGGATTTTATTGACCGTGTGAGTTTCTTCATTCTTGCACTAAGAAAGTATGGAAAACTTATTTTTGATTTTATGGAGCCTACAGTAAGAGGCTTGGAATACTGCAGAGAACTGAGGATTTTAGAGAGATGCTGGATGTTTGTGAGATGCTGTGGCTACTTTAGAGAGATGCTGGATGTTTTTGAGATGCTGTGGATACCTTAGAGAGAAGCTGGATGTTTTTGAGATACTGTGGATACTTTAGAGAAAATGCACATGTTTTAAAGACTTTGAATATTTTAAAAGGGATTGAATTTTGAAAGGTACTTTAGATGTTTTAAAGAGACCAAACTTTTAAGGCATTTGAATTTTTAAAGACTGTGAGATTTTAAAAGTTGGAATGTTTTATATTGTGATATTGCCATTAATAAAAGATCTTGGGTATCAGCAGGCAAGGAAAGATTACTGTTTGTCCAGTTGACAAGGGATCAATTGTACTGACTGGTTTTTATGTCAACTTGACACAAGCTAGGGTCGTCTGGGAAAACAGAATCTAAATTCAGAAAATGCCTCATAGGATTGGCCTGTAGGCAAGTATGTAGGTCATTTTCTTGGTTGATGATTGATGTGGGAGAGCCCACTCACTGTGGGTGGTAACACCCCTGGACCTGCGGCCCCCATTGCTATAAGAAAAGAAGATAAGCAAGTCATGAAAAACATGCCTCCTTGCCTCCAGGTTCCTTCCTTGAGTTCCTGCCCTGACTCCCTGGGATGAGAGACTTTGAACTGTAAGCTGAAGTAAGTCCTCTCTCAACCCAAGTTACTTTGGGTCACAGTGTTTTAACACGGCAATAGAAAACCCATGAAGACACTAAGAGCAAACAGAAGTATTACTGTTTCTAGGCTGGGTCTTTGCAGGAAAACAGACTCCAATGAGTGACTGTTTGCCCAGGTGAAAGCTGCTGGATCAAAGTCAAGATTCAAGCTGCAGGTAGTAACGTATCTTCCCACAGGTTCTTTGCTGACTTACCCAACGAAGTGCTGTCCTCATTAGGAGTCAGCAAATCTGGTCTGCCACTTCTTTTTGTAAATAAAGTTTTATCGGGACACAGCCATGCCACTTGTTTTCATATATTTATGGCTGTTTTGTCCTTTCGTGTCATGTTTTGGGGATTACAGCAGGGAATATATAACTAATACAAAACCAAAAATGTCTTTATCCATCCCTTAGGAGAACTTTTGCCAATCTTTGGCCTACATGGTAGATGCTTATTGAGGGTGAGCATGGGGGATGGTAAAAAAGCCACATTGCTGTATCCTCTTCATGAACCAAAGGAAAGGTCAGCAGTCCATGGTGGAAGAAGTTTGTCAGCCCTTGGAACACTGATCAAAAATACAGAGAGCAAACTTGGAGCTTCAATTAGGTCTTGAAGTTCTGTGTCACAGAATCTATATCATGCAACAAGAAAGAAAAAGTCTTTAAATATTGTGATATTGTGGATATAAATACCACTCTGAGAATTGGACAGAAAGCTGAGCACCAGGAACAGTGCCTAGATTCAAGCCAGGACTGAGGAAGCAGAATCCCCTGGCCAGCCTGGACGTACTTCCTCCTAAAACCCCGGAATGCTGGTGGCTTTCGCACCTGCTCGCACCTAGCATCTCCTGCCAAGGTTTCTGCCTGTCCACCTGATGCAGAGACTGTCAGCTCCATCTTTCCAACCAAGCACCTGAGCTGGGATAACTGTGTATATTGCTTTTAATTCCCAAAAAAGAAAAAGATCTGAGAAAGATGGTTGTTGTCATTTTCTAAGCAAGAAAACGAGGAGGTCTGGAATTCTGTCCGAGTCATTCCTCAAATTCCTTTTTGCTACTGGACGTTGAGTGTCTTGCCTGTGGTTGGAATGTCTGCCCGGCAGGGATTTTGCGCAATTAGTAATTATTGAAATTGTGGGGTGTTGGTCTAGGAGGAGAGCATGAATATGCACGTGAAACAGAATATTATCCAAATATTGGCCAAAGGAAACGGCAATGGGCTAAGAAGCCTGAGGGGCCCTAACAATGGAGGCCACAGATCTGGGATGGTCTCTGTCTTAAATTCTATCCTAGAAGATGGAGATTTGGGCCAAGGATCAGGAAGAGACCTAAGTCTAAGCAGCCATTCTATCTCTCAGCTGTTTCTGGGGTCCAAGTGATGATCCCCTGGGCCAAGAAACTCACAAAGGCCACTTTGGGCAGCCACCCCTTTCTCCTTTGCTGTGTGTGGACCAGCAGGGACTACGTTCTCTAGAATGCACGTCCCTTACACCAACGCCCTCAACAGTCCTGTTCTCTTCAGAGTCAGGATGCTTCTTAGAGAGTTGACATAACTTGGCCAAGGCCACAGGGCCAAGAAGAACTGGATCGTGTTCAACCATGAGTGCCTTCTTTTAGGGTACTGTGAACTTGGTTTGTGAGAGAGGTGCTCTCACAGGCCAGTAACTCGCTAAGCAACTAGCTTGGCTAGCTATTGAGCCCAGACCAGTTCTTTACTCCCTAGGGTAGGATTTCAGCATAAAGCACCACCCTCACCGCTTTCTCCTGAATTCTAGGGTGGAATTCATGTCCTCATGCTGGCATGACAGGCAGTTTATTGACTGAACCATCCACCCAGCTCCGGAGTCTCATGCGTACTAGCTGGGGTTCTGTTGATAGACTCCTAATGCTTTATGCCTCGATTTCTCCATCTTGCAAATTATTATAAACTGTTTCTCCCGCCTTGCTTGTATCATTTAGGATGATATCAACTGCTTTGGAAAGTGACAAGCTCATAAAACAAAAACATATTTTATTCAAGTCAAATCAAAACTCAGAATATGTTTTGCTGGGCACAAATTATACATCTGAGGCATCATTTTTTAGTTACCCCGTCATCTTTTCCTTTTTTTTTTTTTCTGAGCTTTGGAATGCTTCTGACTTCCTGGTGCTAATTCCCACTTAAAGGCCATTTAATTGAGAAAAGTCCAAAAAATTCATCAGCTCAATAAAAATTCCAGTCCATCAAGGACTCTGAGATGAATCTTTCTGGTTTAAGTCATTTTGATCTTTTCCTTCTCCATCCATTAAGCCTTTTTGTGAGAACTCCTCAATAATCCCCCTCCTAGTTCTTACTTCTCAGCTTTCCCTTTGAAAAGCCAGGTTTCAACCCCATGGCAAAAATGAAGATCTTGCAGTCCTCCTGCAGTGATGCTCCTGTGCCCAGAAAGACCCTGGGCACTTGTCACATCCCTCCCTGGTATCTTGGAGGATGGGGTAATTCTAAGAACACCACTATTTTCCACACAGTAGGCACCTGCTTAGCCGCTGGGGTCTGGTTCTGTCCCCTTTTCCATAAATGCTCAAGAAGAGACTGGAGAGGCTCTGTGGGTAGTGTCGGGTGGGTAAAGTGCTTGCCATGTGAGGACACGAGTTCAAATCCCCAGAAGCCACGTAACACCCAGGCCCAATAGCACATGTCTGTAATCTTACAGGGAACTGGGAGGTGGAGAATTCAGGAGAGCTCACCGGCCAGCTAGCCTGGTAGATACACCCACAAACAGCATTCGGTAGCAATGTGCTTTAATCCCAGCCCGCAGCAGCTGGATGCAGGAGGATCCACAGCTTAGAACAAGGCAGTGAGGCCAAAACAAAATAAAGCAAGAAAAAAAATGGATAGTCGTCAAACGTCAAGGGGTAGATAAGAAACTGAATGAGGAGGCAGGTGAGTGGGTGGATCAGGGAGATGGGGACGAACCGGGGTGAGTATGAGCAAAGGTGTTGTATGAAATTCTCAAAAGGCTGATTACAATAGATATTTAAAGAAAGCTAAATGAATTTATTTCTATGCCCCGAGAATATAAATGTGCCTGTATATTAAAGCATATAGGCAGATGGCGATATATTTTAAAATAGTAATTAGAATGGGAGAGCGTGTAAGGCAGGAGGTCTCTAGTTCCCTTCAGGTGAAATGCACAACTTTTTCGGCATCAGCAGAGTCCTTACAGAAAACCTCAGCGAGACTGGGGAGTCAGCTCATCCGTTAAGAGGGCTTGTCGCTCTTACAGAGCCAAGTTCAGCTCCAAGCACCTTAGCTCACAATCACCTTTAACTCCAGCTCCAGGGGGTCCCACACCCTCTTCTGCCCTCTGAGGGCACTGCCCACATGTCCTCATAGACACGCGCACACACTCACGCCCATACAGAGGCCTGTGTGCACATGTCTGAAAATAAATAAACAAATAAATAATCAGTAATCGTGGTCCCCAAAAAAAAGGCAAAAGGCTAGAAAAACAGTGTTCTTCTGTGTGGCCCGATCCTGGTGCTGCTCATGTCTCGGTCTGCTTTCTTGAATATAAAACAAGAGGCAGGAAGCATTCATGAGGCATTGAAGCCTTGAAGCACACTGGAGACTTAGACTTTCTTCTGAGGGGCACAGCAGCCTCTGGTCTGTTGCCCGGCTCTGCTGCTAGGTCTCTGAACTCCAGCCGGTTTTAGCTTGGGCTGAGGGACTCATTACCATCTGGCTGCAAGATCCACACCTCTGCGGGTAACACATTACTCATGGGTCTGTTCTCCTCTCAGCCTTAGCCCTTGCTATCTAGCTGTTCCATCTCCAATTTTTTTTTTAAAATGGTATGCTTACTCCATAAATATTTCAGATTGAGTTCTGGGTGTTTTGTCTCCTCTGAAGTCCGAAATTGATGTCTCTTGGGGGAATTTGTAACTTGAGCCAGGCCTCCTGGTGCTGAGCTGGCCACCTCCTGACTTGAGGACAGCCGGTCTGTCAGGGGCACACTGTGTGATTACACAGCTCAGGTGCTGTGTGTCTTGCTAGCAAGATTGCGTTTCCCAAGGTGAAGCTTTCCTGAACGTAAGGGCTCAGCAAGCGTGGTGTCTTTATCACCCACAAGCCAGTGCGGTCGAGATGGGGGAACAGCACACTGGAAGCAGCCAGGACAGCTGTGCTAGCCCTTCCCAGAACGTCTCCTCTGGGCAGCTCACTCCCGTGACCTTTTCCTTCCTCTTAAAATACAAGCTGGAAATATCTTTGTCCTTTATCATAGCTGAAGTCTGCTCTGTTCTTCCTTAGTCTCGGGTCCAAACCCTCCTCCTGGAAACTCCTTCATATGCACAGTCCAAGGCTAAGGTTGGGAAGATAGCAAACCAGGGATACACCCCATGTATTTTCCCTGTCCCGGGCGACTGAACATTTGACAAAGTCACATTCATTTTTTTAGGCTAGTTTTGGCTATTTTCTCCCAAAGAAAATGGTCGAGATGGAAGCAAGTTTGGAAATTTCTGAAGGTCCTCCAGAGAGTCCATCCTAAAATGGACCTTGGATTCTATTTCTTATTGTTGTGTTTGTTTCTCTATGTGTGTGTGTGCATACACAGACGTGTGTATCTATATTCATGTGTTCACATGTAGGATGCGCATGTCTTTGTATGTATGTGCACGGATAGTCTTTCTGAGCCACACTCCTACAGGCCACCTTCTTTTTTTGTTTGTTTGTTTGTTTGTTTTGCTGACC
>NC_022033.1:8653431-8658951 GCF_000317375.1 Microtus ochrogaster | reverse complement strand
GGGACTGTAAATGCAGTGCTGGGATTGGAAGTGCAGTGCGGGGACTGTAAATGCAGTGCTGGGATTGGAAGTGCAGTGCGGGGACTGTAAGTACAGTGCTGGATTGGAAGTGCAGTGCTGGGATTGGAAGTGCAGTGCTGGGATTGGAAGTGCAGTGCGGGGACTGTAAGCGCAGTGCTGGATTGGAAGTGCAGGTCACCATCCCTAGTAGGTACTGGGAAATGAACTCGGCTCCTCATGCTTGTGCAGCCCCCTGGCTCTGTTGCTTATACAGAAATAAGAAAGGGAAATGTCATCCTCAAAGCAAGTCTTGGCTCATTGAGTCCACTCAGAAGAGATGACCTTTCTGTGAGGAGACATAAATAAATTGGGAGGGTTGGCTTTGGAGACCCAGGGAGAGTATATTCTAGAAGACTCAACACTGGCGCTCAAGTAGGAACCTGGCTGTCTTGAGAAACAGGAAGTGGAATACATGTTAAGACAGAAGGATAATGAGGGGGATTGCTGAGCTGCACTCAAGAGGCCTGAGTACCCAGAGCTTAGAGGCTGCTGATGGGAAGACCTGAGGACTGGAGGCTGCAGATGATGGGAAGACCTGAGGACTGGAGGCTGCAGATGATGGGAAGACCTGAGGGCTGGAGGCTGCAGATGATGGGAAGACCTGAGGGCTGGAGGCTGCAGATGATGGGAAGACCTGAGGGCTGGCTAGAGAACTTCTAGCAGAGGAATGGAGGACATCTTGTTAGCCTTTGAAAGGCTACATTCCGGACCAGGTTACATTCCGGACCAGGTTACATTCCGGACCAGGTTACATTCCGGACCAGGTCCTATGGAATAAGAAGAAAAATATCACCAGATAGAGGAATGGGAGTAGATAGATATAGATAGATAGACAGGCAGATGATAGGAAGATAGATAGATAGATGATAGATAGATAGATAGATAGATAGATAGATAGATAGATAGATAGAGCTCTATCTCTCTATCTACTATCTCTCTCTCTTCTGCTCTCCCTCTCCTTCCTTTCTTCCTGTCTTAGTTGGGGTTTCTATTGCTGCAGTGAAACACCATGACCAAACATCACATTGGGGAGGAAACGGTTTATTTGGCTCACACTTTCATATCACTGTTCGTCACTGAAGAATGTTGTGTGATGTTTTTGTGCTTTTAGTTTTGGGGTGCCCGCCACCCAGCTCCTGAATAAATCACACACGGAGGCTTATTCTTCATTATGAATACCCAGCCTTAACTTGACTTGTTTCTGGCCAACTTGTCTTATCTTAAGTTGTCCCAGCCACCTTTTGCCTCTGTGCTTTTGTCTTTCTCTGTTTCTGTACACCTTTCTTTACTCCTTGCTCCACGGCTGGCTGGGCGGCAGAGCCCTGAAATCCTCCTCTCCTTGTTCTTCCCTTGCTCCCCTTTTTATCCTCTCTGCCTGCCAACCCTGCCTATCCTTGCTCCGGCCTCGCTACTGGCCATTCAGCTCTTTATTAGGACCATCAGGTATTTTAGACAGAAAAAGAATCACAGCTTCACAGAGTTAAACAGATGCAGCACAAACAAAAGTCACACTCCTTACAATAATGTTCCCCAACAGATGGAAGTCAGGGCAGGGACTCAAACAGGGCAGAAACCTGGAGGCAGGAGCTGATGCAGTGGCCATAGAAGGGTGCTACTTGCTGGTTTGCTTCCCACAGCTTGTTCAACCTGCTTTCTTATAGAACCCAGAACCACCAACCACTCATAATGGGCTAGGCCCTCCCCCATCAACACTAATTAAGAAAATGCCCCACAGGTTTGCCTACAGCCCGATCTTAGGGAGGCATTTCTTAATTGAGGTTTCCTCCTTTCAAACCATGCTAGCTTGTGTCAAGTTGATGTAAAACTCTCCAGCACAGACCCTTGGCCCTTTTCCTTCCTCCTCATTTTCTCCTTCCCGTTCCTAACCTCAGAGTACATTTTAGTCCTTAGAAAGGACTCGGCTATGTATCTATCCACACTCTCTCTTGGTCTCAATTCAGAGAACTTCCCTCAAGACGCAGAAAGTGCTGTGGTTGAGATGCGAGCCTGTCCTGCCCACAGGTTTGTGGTAGTCATTTCTGACCTATATGTAAGACACTGCTTCAAAACACCTGTAAGCTGTACACTCACACACACGCACACATGCACACATGCACCTATCAGTGGTGACAGGGTCCCAGGCAGGAGGGGGACAGTGGGAGCCTGGGAATCATCTTGATCCTGAGCAAGGCCCCCGCTGAAGCAATGATGGACGGTCCTGGGATCCCATCAGTCCCTAGAAAAGAGAAGCCACACCCGTTTATGAGAGTGCCAGCTTGTTTGGACAGGCCAGTCACACTAACGAGATCACCTAAGAACTGAAGCAGCTAATGGGATAATTCATCAGATCGCCCATGTCCCCTGCCCCAAAGACTTGTGTAAAATAGTATGAACTGCTGTTTCCCCTTAAGTTAGAATGCCACACCGGCTCACCACTTCGTTAGTGCGAACTTGTTTTCCCTGAAAAAACACATATTTCATTATAAAGCAGGTTAATGGGCTTCTCCTGCGTGTCTCTCATTTTTAAATGTTTGTTATTTTTATTTTCCAGCCCAAGTGTGACAGCTCCTTCAATTTATTTAGCCACTCCGCTGTTGTTAGTTTTCTGGGGGAGGGGAGGGGGCTCTAGGTCTAACCCATTCTTCTCCCCTGTAGGGAGATTTCATTTGTATTTTAATAAATAAAGCTTGTCTGACGATCAGAAAAGCAAAGCAGCCAAGTCACTAGAGAGTTCTTCTATGAACTCTTCAGACCGGAAGAGTGTGAGTTCCTGTCTCACTCCACCTTATGCTCCTCCCTGATGCTGGGATGACAGGCGCGCACCACCACCGCCCAGACTATGGCTAACTCGTATGGCTGCCGGGTTTAAGAGTGTGTGCCACCACAGCCTGGCCGGTATGGCTGACTACTGCAGCTGCTTTGCGTTCTGATCTTCAGGCAAGCTTTGTTTATTAAAATACAAATGAGATAGCGCTACACTTCTCCACCCCATCCCACCCCAGTTTGGCTTTCTTAATTCTCCCAGTCGCTAGCTCATGAGCCAATATCCTCTCGCCACACAATACACAGAACCCACCCGAGAAACAGCCGTTAGCCTTTGCCACTTCCCAGCAAGCCAGCTCACAAGACTAAAATTTGAATTTCGGCCGCACGTCCCCACTTGCTGGCAAACGTGTAAGCGTGTAACGAGGTGACTACAGTTTGAAGTTTTTATTTGATCGCTTCATTTGGACGCCGGCGGAATCCTCAGGTTCCAGGGAACACTCTTTCCTAAACACGACAGAGCCCATCACTGGATGGCGTGTTCCCCAGCATGATGGTGTCGCTCTACGCTTTAAAACTCTCTGAAAAAGTAAAATAAAGAAGGAAAAGAGAAAGGAGCCCCCCAGGCATGTTTTCCCCTCCCAGAGTTTCTGTCTCTGCTTTCCTCACACTGCGGGGCCCCTTCCCTGCCAGCACAGGGCAGCTGTAACCGAGCCACCGTGCAAAGCCATGCCAAAGACGCTGCGTGCAAAAGTGCCTATGTCTCTCCAGCTACACAGGCAGCATTTCCAGATTTTCTCAAGCACAGTCCCCCGTGAACCGTCACTACCTGTTTCAGTAACTTCCCACAGGCATGTACGTCCTGGTAGGGTTGGTGGCAATGCTTTGTGATTGAGGAGGAGGAACAGGGGTCCTGCAAATGTCAAACCTCGGGAAGCGTTCTGGAGGGCTTCCTGCCAGGGCCAGCTCGGATCTGCAGCAGGGCTGAGGCGCCTCTATCTCCACACACCGCACTCCTTTTAAGGTTACGAGAATCATAAAAATCGCCCAGGACATCTTGTTCCCTTACCGCCTTCTCTTTTCCCATCCTGATGGCAGCTGTTCAAACTTTTGGGGGGGAAGGTGGGTTGATGCTCACGTGACACACTGACTCATTGCTCTGTCTTCTTCACTTTCTTTCTTGTGGGAAGGTGTACACCTGTGTACAAGCATGTGCGGAGGCCAGAGGTCGACACTGAGGGTCCTCCTCAATCACTCCTGCCTTCTTTTGCCACAGGGTTTCTCCGGTGAACCTGGAGCTTGCCACTTCACTGGACTGGCTGCTCAGGGAGCCCCAGGAATCCCGTTGGCTTCACAGCCCCAGAACTGGGATTATAAGCGTCCCCCACCCTACTGGGTCTTCGCGCTTTCAGGCAACACCTTTACTCATGTCGTCTTCCCCAGCCCCCTCTCTACACTTTTAATCTAAAATTTAAGATTAACAAACTCAGAGACATAGAAACTGGGGGAGGGAAATTAATTACAGCAATGTATGATTTATACTGAGACCCATTTTTTTAAAAAAATACTACAATAAAGCCATTATTTCCCCCAAAAAAATTTCACAGGTGTAAGATTATTCCCTTAGATGAATGATATCGGCGGAAGTTGATATGATTTGGATGGGACCATGGACCTGATTTGCCTCAGCTGAGCTCCGTGAATCACCGTGTCACGGATAGGTCATCTACTGTGTGTCTGAAATTAACCACTGAGGCCCCCTGGGACATCTCATCACTGGGGAGAGGAAGGGGGAAGAGAAGAGGGGATAGAAGTGTCACTTCCTTCATTTCTTTTTGTGAGGGAAGGTGTGGTATGGGGTGTGGTCCTGGAAGGAACTACACAGAAGGACCTTTGAAAGATAAGATCAAATAAATTCACAAACAGCATACTACGGAAAGAAAGCACTTGGAAATCAATCAGGCCAAACTTTGTTTTTCCTGAATGTCTGTGTGACGCCAGGTAACCCACTGTCCCTCTCTGAGTGTTATGTGCTGGTAAGCAGAAGATCATGAATTGGAGCACAGTCTGGGCTATTTAGACACAGCCTTGTGCACAGCATGGGCTATGCAGTGAGACCTTGTCTCAAAAAGGAAAAAAGAAAGAAAGAAAGAAAAAACGATTGCTAATGACCCCTATCAGACATATATTATTCTCAACAGCTATTCCTCCCCATCCATCCCCCACCCTGGGCCAAAGCAAACCTTCCAGATTTGCACATAGCATGCTTCAGGTCAGAGTTACAGGTGCAAGATGGGAACAGTAAAAACTATGCTGCCTGAAGACAGACAGACAAGTCTTGGCACACGAGGGCATTTCCTTTCAGAGGGTACTGGCCTCTCCTTTAGTGTTACTTAGTTGCTTAGCAACATTAAACTTGCTGAAAGCACAAAGTCATCCAGCAGCCCAACTTTCATGGTGTGTGTCTGTGTGTGTGTCTCTGTGTGTGTCCCTGCGTGTGTCCCTATGTGTATATGTGTCTGTGTGTGTCTCTGCATGTGTCCCTGTATGTATATGTGTCTGTGCGTGTCTGTGTGTCTCTGCGTCTGTCCCTGTGTTTATATGTGTCTGTGTGTGTGTGTCTGTGTCTCTATGTGTATGTCTGTGTGTGTGTGTCTCTGTATGTCTGTGTGTGTGTGTCTGTGTGTGTCTGTGTCT
>NC_022033.1:8651213-8653331 GCF_000317375.1 Microtus ochrogaster | reverse complement strand
GTGTGTGTGTGTGTGTGTGTGTGTGTGTTTTAAAGGAACTTCTTTCAGGAGACTAGTCACCTTTGTGGCAGTACCATTTGAGGGAAGGAAACTATATATTTTAAAAGCCTTCCTAGCCAACGTGAAGGCGTCTCCCACTTAGCACTCAGAGATGAGCATATCATAATATTTAAATCAGTTTTGAGAACTCTCTTGGAAAAGGAAAGGGGGGAAATCCCCTGGTAGAGTAAGTACCCAGGGAGGCCACGGGGAGTTCATTACCATAGTGACTGATGCTGGCAAGCGGCACCAGAGAGCCCACGGGTGCCAGCTCTTGAGTTCCATGCGTAGTTCATGTGCTTCTGACCTCACAGGAAGGGGCAGTGGTAACGCCAGGGTTCACGCACTTCTTCGACTTTGGACATTGCCAAAGGTTTAAAGAACAGCAGTGAGGCAGAAGTCTCAGTGTCCGTGTTCCTTTAACGTCCATTAAGGGTTGAGGGCCAAAAACTAAAACTCTGTGGGGTTTGCTGGGCTGGGGAAGACCCTGGCAGGCTGGGGATGTGGGTCTATTGGGAGAGCGCTTACTGGGCATGCCTGTAGCCCCGACCTGGATCTCTGCATTGCACAAACCGGTGATGGAGGGCACGGTTGTCTTCTGCACACACACTGGTAGAGGAGGCTGAGAAAGTGTGACATTCTCAACTGCTTAGGGTTTGAGGCTGACTGGGATCCACACGACCCCGTCTCAAGAAAGAGAGAGAAGAGAAACACACATCTTGGTGGGGGGGGGGGGGGGCACAAATCCTCCACAGTAATCTAGAAATGGTTTTGAGACTTCTTTGGGCTTTATTTATTAACCTAGTTTCAGACAAGCGTGGTAACAATCGAATTTTATTCTCTGGTGAAGTCAAGAGTGTGTGATGGAATGCTTTCTCTCTTAGCAAACACCATCACTGAAAATAAATTTTCCGTGGCCTCCACAACTACTGGCTGCCTCTCACAGCGAGGGCGTGCTGGGGTGGGGTAGTGGATGTTAACAGCATTTCTGGAACTTTCTTCATGCCACCCTGGGGATTATGCCTCAGGACAATGTCAGTTCTGCTGACAGGGAGCAGCTCAAGTTCCCCCAGAAACGCAGCGGAACCCTAACAGACTGCTTTCCTAAGTCCAGCTCAACCTTGCAGGGAGAGAGGCAAGCCTTAGGGGTGGGCTTCCGCAACGCCAGCTCATAAATGCTCATTTCCATAAAATTTACATGAAAATCTACCTCTTGCTGTGAAGGAGCTCCATCTCATTACTCAAAATAGCTGCCAGTAATCAATGGAGCCACGCCCACCCTGCCAGAGACAAGCTGTGAGGTCAGAGATAATTTCCGTGGGCTCCCCAAAGTAAGAAGCTATACCTCTCCCGGATCTCTTTAGATCCTATCCCCTCCCAGCCACGTGTAACTTATAAAACAATAGTCTCCAGATTCGCGGCTGCAGTTTCACCTTTTAAAACAATAGTCTTTAGATTCGCAGCTGCAGTTTCATTAGTCAAAAGACACAGCACAGGCAATGGATCAAACAAACTTTTAAAAACACATGCACAGGGGCTGGAGAGATGGCTCATTGGTTAAGAGTGCTTGCTACTCTTGCAGAGGACCTGCGTTCAGTTCCTGGCATTCATGCTTGGTGAGTCACAGCCATCTGTAACTCCAGCTTCAGGGATCTGACACACATGGAAGATACACACATAAATAAAAATTATTTCTTGAAACACACACAGGAACAGAATTAGGCACACACCTTTAACTGTGTACTTGGAAACTAGAGGCAGGGAGGCAGGATTTCAAGGTCTGTCTGGTTATATACTGAGTTGGAGGCCATCCTGGGCTACATACTAAACTGGAGACCAGCCTGAGCTACATGAAACTTTGTCTCAAAGAGCCAAATAATGAACAAAAATAAAATACAGAAATAAAGGATTGGAGAAGTAACTCAGCCCTTAAGAGCACTGGCTGTTCTTCCAGGAAACCTGGGTTTGGTCGCCAGCACCCACATTGCTGCACTCTCCAGTCCCAGGAGAGTCAACGCCCTCTTCTGCATCCCTGAGCACCAGATATGCGCTTGGTCCACAGGCATATGCACAAGCGAG
>NC_022033.1:8643821-8650699 GCF_000317375.1 Microtus ochrogaster | reverse complement strand
AACTACTTCTGGTCTTAGGGTCTGCCCTGGGGGTTATTAATAGACCCAGTGACTCTCCACTATAGGAAACTGAGTTTCCCTTCGTCAGAAGGTATCAATTGCAGATAGCTTCTTAGTTGGGGGTGGGAACCTGCCCTTTCCATATCCGCCTTTTAAGAAACATAGAAATAGAAACAGACACGGCAGAGAGAAGCGGCATCGACCGTCCACGAAGCCCCACTCAGCACCCACTTTGTCTTTCCCACCTGTAAATTACTTTTAGGCAGTGAGCTTGGTCTGCTTCCTGGAAACTTAATTGCTCAATCAATGAAGGTGTTCTTCAGCCCAGAAAATAATGCTTTATAACCCATCTTTTAAAAATAAAATATTTATATGTGCACACACATGCCTGCTCCTCTGTAGACATCAAAACGGCATCAGATCCCCTGGAACAGGTGGTTGTGACCCACCTGATATAGGTGCTGAGATCCCAATGTGGATCCTCTGCAAGAGCAGCAAGCTCTCTTAGCTACCAAGTCCTCCCTTGCACCCCACCACCCATCTCCCACTCAGAAAAGCTCCTGACTTCTGAGCAATACCAGCTCCGTCTTTACAATGTGTTTGCAAGGTTGGGGACAGGGAGATGGAGCCACGGATAAGAGCTTGTTGAGCAAGTATGCCTGCTGGCACAGAGATCTCAACATCTACGTTTTTGCAAAGGTGGAGCAGGCTGTAACCCCAGCACTGGGGATTTAGGGTTCCATGAGGCCAGCTAGCTAGCTATGGACAGTAGCGAAAGCTGCAAGCTCCTGGTTCAGCAGAGGCGCTGCTGCCTCCCTAAACAAGCAGAAAACAATCAAGGCAGGCACTCAGTGTCACTGTCAACCCTACCTCTCAACACATGCACACATGCGCCCCCCAGGTACACTCACATGCTAAAAGACATACACTGGGTACACTACACACACATACAAAAAAAAACAAGAAAGAAATGTCTTTGGGCAACCGACATACCCGTCTCTAGACCTGGCTCCCTCCTCAAATGCCTGAGCTGCACAAAAACTTTCTTCTTCCTAGTGGCTCTGGCCAGGTGAGGGAAGCCTCTTAGGATCATGGGTGAGAACAAGAACTAGACGCTGTTGCTTAGAGTAAACCGCCGTGAGATCGTGGGTAAAGGAGTAAGTAGCCCCTGCATCACTTTGTTCCCCATCTGTGGAAGGAAGAGGAAGCAGTGGTCTGCTCCGGGTGATTGTTGGGTTGTTAATAAACAACATGTAGGGAGAATCTTGTGCAGGGTCTGCCATGACGGGTGTAGCTGACACACACTGACTGCCTGTCTCGTCTCTGCAGAACATTCCTCTCGCACACTTCCCCGTTAGCAGCACCGAGCACTTCCCTAAGATGACCTGAGGGAAAGATGGCCCTTTTCCTTCTGCCTTACCCACCACACTCTGCCCTCAGCAGGAACTCACACTAAATAGTTAGACAAAGACAGAGGCTGGGGGACTCAGCTTTAGAGGCTTCTGCACGTACAGCATTTGTTTTTGCCCTGTGATACTAGACTGCTCATCGCATTTGTATGACGCGATGTGCTTGGAAGTCCCTCAGCTCCCGGCTCCACCTTCCATCTTACCTACCGCCCTCCCCTGGGAGAGACAAAACGAGATGGAAATGGAAATTTCCCCTCTCTGATTCTTTGCCCCAAACCTAAATTCAGACGTCAACTTATTCACACAGCAAAGTTCTGGAAATGAGTTGTTAAGGATATCCTCCAGGAACTGGAGAGATGGCTCAGTGGTTAAGGAGCTGGACCCAAGTTCCCGTCCCAGCAACCACATAGTAGCTCACAACCATCTTTAACTCCAGTCCCCAGGGATTTGACGCCCTCTTCCAGACTCCAAGGGCAGGGCACACACGTGGTGCACAGACGTACATTTAGACAAAACACACATACAAAAATAAATAAAATAAAAGCCACTCCCTGAATCTCACTCATATCTGTCCCTCACAATTTGAGCGAGAGAAAGAGACAGGATGGAACTCAGCGCTGTGCAAATGGGCTCCAGTCTCAGCCAGCGTGCGCTCTCCTCGATTCTTCCCCTGGTATCACGAGCACTCAGATTTTTGCACAGGGTGGTGCCTGCCCTGGGGAATTCTGCACAAGCTGTTCCAGCCAGAAGAGAATGACCCAGCGCCTGAGACAAGCCCCTTTCCCAAATGTCAAGCAGCTCTGAGTTCACATTCGCTGTTGCCCTTAGCCTGAGCTCTAAGTTGGCCACCAGGATCTGCACTGCATGAAGGTCTCCTCTTGAAGGAGCTCGTTTTCAGAACCTGGGTCCTCACTGGGCACCACCGATATACAGTATAGAATTTATCGTGTAGGCAGGGGGTTTCTTTGGGACCACTGGCTCCCCAGTAGCCAACACGGAGACTTATTAAAGATAAATGCTCGGCCGGTAGCATAGGCTTGTTCCTAACTAGGTCTTTCAGCTTAAATTAACCCGAATCTCTCATCTACGTTCTACGGCATGAAGGTACCTTTTTTAAGCACAGCACATTCAGCTCAGGCTTCCTCTGTCTCCTGGCGACTCCACCCACCTTCTTCCCAGTGTCCTCTCTGCCTGGCTCTCCCACCTAACCTCTTCCTGCCTAGCTATTGGCCAGTTGACTCTTATTAATTAGTCAATGAGAGCAACACATCTTCACGGTGTACAATGGATTATTCCACAGCAATATTTGATTGCAAACAACAGCCAAGAGACTCAGGCAACAGGAACCGCATGTCTCCCTTAGAAAAAGCTCTGATGCTCAGCCATTTGAGGGTGTCTCTGACTCTCGGGCATTCACTCCACAATTGCAGCTTGGACCCTTCTCTGTAATCTTCAAAACTGTACACCAGGCAAGAGCAGGAGAACACCAGCCAGGCTCAGCCGGTCATGTGACCAGAAGAGCAAAATGCCTCCTGCGACTACTGCGCTTCCCTCTGCAGAATCCCATAAGCGTTCTATCTGCCAAAGCTGTGTCCTGGACCATGTCTAGAAGAATAGAAAATGAGCCCTGTGCTTTTTGTTTTGACTCCTTTGGTAGACGGAGCAGGTTTCGCGGGGATGGGAATGGCAGAGGCGCGCCCAGCTCCAGACTCATCAGTCACGCCAGAGAAAGGAGGGAGGGAGGGAGGGTTTTTGCGTCTGGGTCTCTGCACTCACCGGCTACACAAAGCCATGGAACTTTGGGAAGAAGAAAGAGCAGCTAAATATTTCGATGATTTGCTCACATGAAGAACTTGCCATTGGCAGCAAAGATTTGCAGAGCACGCAATGGAACAAGACATCATTACACAGCCGGGAAGTGAACCCTCATCATTAATAAAGGAGATGCTTCCTAATTTGGGTAATGAAATTGAAGGCTTAGATGAGCACTGCTTTTATTCATATTTATTGGGTGCCTAACCCTGTGAAACAGCAAAAAAAAAAAAAATGAAGAAAAAAATGGGTCACAATAGACATAGACCCACCCCCAAGCAGCAAGATTGTACATGAAGACAATTACCCTCATTGCCACGTCTGAGAAGCAAAGTGTGGTACTAACAGCCGGCTCAGTTTACCCCACCCAAGGTGTTTCTTAGGACACAGGACCAAGATGGCTTAGAAGAAAAGCAGGAAAGTTCTAGAAATGAACTAATTCTAAATGAGCAAAGTGAGACTACATGATGTCCAATGACTTAGCCAGGATAACCCGGTGGAAATAATCATGGCATTTCCAGTGAATGCCCTGCACTGGGTGTGTGTGACTTCCCATCTTCCCCTTGGTGTGGCTCTCACCGCTACCCCTCCCTTCTCTTCTGTCTCTTAGCTCTCCTGCATCCACACACACAAGGTTGAGAAGTCCCACACAGATCAACTGGCGATTAACCAAGCCCAGCTCCCAATGGCTGACTTGAGTAGATTTAAGGGGCTCATGCCTCCATGTAACAGCAGCTGTTTTGATGTCTCCAGACCATTGATGTTCAGTTGCTGACAAAAGGTTTCTCAGGCTCAGCTGTGTGTTACCTAGGAAGCGTTTAGAATACTCTAAAGCTGTGCCCAATGAAGGTAGACTTTCCGAGAGTGGCCTGGATGGTGGGAGAGGTTATTTTTGTTCGTTTGTTTTGTTCTTTTAGCTTTCCTTATCTGCAAAAGATAGCTTAAACATTGTGTATGAAGGCCAATGGTTTTGCATATGTTCCAACCCACCCCTCGCCCAGCTCAAACTAGAAACCTTTATAGTCCCTCGGGATATTCCATTCCGTGCCTGGGAGAGTTTTTAAGCCCCATGAGTCTAACGTGCAATCGGGTTTGAGCTGTACTGCCTTAGGGTCATACCCCATGAAGATGCCCCTGAATGAAGAATGGAAAAAAAAAACAAACAAACAAACATAGCGAGAGCTTATACTCCTAGCACTCAGGAGGCTGAGGCTGGACCACATGCCCAGGGCAGAGGGTTGGAGAGCAAGCTCAATGGTGGAGCCTACAGTGTTCATTCCTAACATATTTCATATGCACACAAAGGAGGAGTCTAGAAAGCAGAGGAAGCATATTTCCAAGAGCCAAAGAAAGTGTCTGACCCAGAGAAAAGTCAAGTGGGAAAAGAGAATAAAGGGGTTTGTGAGCCGGTGACTACCATGTCTCCTTTAGAAGGTTACACGGATTCTCTGGGAAGATAGGCCACAGGCAGCTTTTGGTCCTTTTTGTGCTTTCTGCCTTTTTTCCTTTGACCTATGAAGGATAAGTTCAGGAAAACATGGGTTCTGGAACTTGTTCGCCAGCAGAGATCAAACCTGGTCTATGCAGAAGTGGTTCCCATGACTGCTGGCAGATCCGGTGTGTGGAGAGCTGATGTCAGCTGCTAAATGGAATGGGGAGAGCAGGGTGTCTCAACGATGGTGTGCCTGTCTGTGTGTGTGTGTGCATGCGCGCGTGCATATCCCTGTACATGAAGCCAGAAAATCAGCTGAGGACTGGGGAAATTGATGTTGTAACCAGCAAAAGGCCAGTGACATTTCGGAATGATCCATGTCACAAGCACACTGAACTGCCCTGGGTCACCAGGGGAGGCTTTTTAAAAAATAGAGCGAGAGACCTTAGGAGTTTGAAAAATATGTGTTTTGCCTGGAAGGCAGTTAAAAAGGCTTTACTGTGTCAGCAGGCTCTGATCATTTATACATTTTTTCTGCCCACATATTTTATTCATAATGACTATTTTATTCTCCTTTATTATGTCAAGTTGGTGTTGGACATTTCTGTGTTTTTCTTAGAAAACAACCCATTATCCGAATGAGTCACGTGACTCCAGTTAAACTCCAGCACGTTGGGGGGCAAGGCTAGCTTCGGAGTTTGGGGTTAATATTTATTATTGCGTTTTCCCAAGTGTCTCATGCCGGGTGGGAGGTGGGAAGGGAGTGTGGTTTGAACAACCGCAGAGAATTCAGGGGCAAAAGACTGGCACCATTCGGGCTCGAAGAAAGAAAGGTGCCATGTTGTTCCCCAGCAGACAGAGCAACGCTGTGAGCTGGTGACTGCGTTGGCGTTGCCTCTTTCTCCTCTGCCAAGAACCGCCATTGTTCCTAGCAGACCTGAGCTGGGCTGCCGTTCCTGTTACTCACAGCCCTTTGAAGATGGGGAGACTGTGGGTCCTCCTGACCCGGATTCTTCTCATCCAGACGACAGTTTGGTAGCTATTTGGAGTTTGTAGATCTACCAATTATCCTCTGAGAAACACTAGTCCTAAACTCGGGGGACTAAAGTGGGGAAAGCTCAAAGGTCCATGGAAAATGCTGGCAGCTCCTCCTCACTATTGGCCATTTCCCATGGGTGTTAGCAAATGACAGGCACTGGGAGACCCTGAGGTGAAACTACCGCCCTTCACCTCAATACCTCCTAACTGTGGTTAGACGTAAAATGACTTCGCATGTGACATTGGTCCCAGACACTGGGGCTGTTGAGGGAAGATGTGAAACTTTTAGGTGCAACCTCATTGGAGGAAGTGAGTGCTGAGGGCGGGGTTTGAGTGTTTCCAGCCAACCCTGTTTCTAGTCTTCTTCCTCCCTGTGAACTCTGCCACATCACCAAGATGGACTGGACCCCCTGAGACCATGAGCCAGAACTAATCCTTCCTCCCTAAATTGCTCCTTGCCAGGTCACAGCAATAAGAGAAAGTGGGCTTTACACACCACAAGATTATAGACGAAAGTTTCTGTCCCGCCCATTCCCACAGCCTATTAGCTCAGGTTTATTATTAAGTAACTTTGACAACTTAAATTAACCCAGAATTCTTATCTATGTTTAGCCATGTGGCTTGGAACCTTTTCAGTAAGGCATTCTCATCTTGCTTCCTCTGTGTCTGGGTGACAACTGCAGACTGAGCTTTTCCTCTTCCCAGAATTCTCCTAGTTTGGTCACCTTCATGACTGGCTATTGGCCAATCAGCATTTTATTAAACCAATATGAGTGACAAATCTTTACAGTGAACAAGAACACTCTCCCACTGCACAGGATTTTTCTTCTCCACCCAGAGTGTTTTAAAAACAAGTAACTTAAAGAATACTGAGACACAGGGTGGGCTCATGTAGCCCAGTCTGGCCACAAACAGGTGATCCCCCAGCCTCAGCCTCCAGAGTGCTGGTATTACAGATGTGCACCATCATGCCTGGCTTGTAACTTGCTTGATCAAAAGGCTGTGCCAGAGTGAAGAGTCCTTCGGTAACCGTGATAGACAGGGCTGCCATCTCCATCTTTTGGGGGCCTTTCTCTTGCTGGCTGTGGAAGAAAATGATCTGGTTTGGGAAACCCGCATAATGGTGGTGTGGTCCTAGGTGGTCTCTGGGAGCTGAGGGCAGACAGCTGCCAATAACCAATGAGAAG
>NC_022033.1:8617756-8643606 GCF_000317375.1 Microtus ochrogaster | reverse complement strand
CAGCTAAAGCTTCCAATGAGCCCGTAGCGCTGGCCGCTAGCCGACACCTGGACCACAGCTCTGTGAATCCCTGAGCTGGGAAGCCTGTCCCGAAAGCTAGAACGGAGTGCTTAGCAGCTCTGAAATGCTAGATATGGTGTTCAAAGCAAACCGTTTGTGCAGGGAAACTCGCTGCCCTGTAACAGATAAACAATAATCAGAATTGGGTGGCATGTCTAAGACTACTTCAAGGCCTGACGTTAGCCAAGACTCTCTCATTCAGGCAAGTTTCCCACAGGGAAACTGAGTCCTAAGCAGTGAATGTACTTGACCTGAGTCACTGGGTTCCAGTTCTGCT
This sequence comes from Microtus ochrogaster, assembly GCF_000317375.1. Classification (NCBI taxonomy): domain Eukaryota; kingdom Metazoa; phylum Chordata; class Mammalia; order Rodentia; family Cricetidae; genus Microtus; species Microtus ochrogaster. The sequence goes on along the minus strand of NC_022033.1, from coordinate 8,643,269 downwards.
TAAATCAATAAAACCAAGTGACACATCCCATCTATGATCGTACATGAACACAAAATCTGGGGAGGGAAGGCTGTATGTGAAAATATGCATTTTTAATTTTGCTGGGGTGACACATTCTGAAGCAACATTCATGTTGTGATAAGCTGGGATTGAGAGTCATAATGCAGAGAAGAACTGCATGTTATAAGTACAAGTTTCTGGGCAGAAGAAATTTGTCCAGAGTCAGAGCCGCCATTGAAAACCCTGGAAGCCAGCGGTCTCAACCTTCGTAATGTTGCGACTCTTTAACACGGTACCGCATGTTGTGCTGACCCCCAACCATAAAGTTATTTTCATAGCTGCTTCATAACTGTAATTTTTGCTACTGTTATGAATCTGATATTCAGGATGGTCTTAGGCAACTCCGGTGAGAGGGTTGTTCGACCCCCAAGGGATTGCAACCCACAGGTTGAGAACTGCTGCTTTAAGCCATGTGTAAGATACAGTGTGTGTGTGTGTGTGTGTGTGTGTGCGTGCGCGCGCGCGTGCGTGCACGCTCACGCATGTGTATGTGCATGTTATTGTATTGTGTTCCACCTCACATTGTAATTCTTACACACACTGAAGTTTAAAAAAATCACTCAGCCAGATTTGGGGATCAGCTATATTCAGAGCATGAGTATTTTAGCCATTCCTCCTTAATGTGATTTGTATGATGAATGAACATAGATGGAAAATGGGAAAGCTTCCCCGGGCCTTTGAATAGAGTTCCCCTTTCTGGATTTGAAAGTACGCACCCAGGATGGAGAGATAGTTCAGCAGTTAGAAGGATTTGCTCAGGCTGGAGAGATGGCTCAGAGGTTAAGAGCACTGACTGTTCTTCCGGAGGTCCTGAGTTCAATTCCCAGCAACCACATGGTGCCCACATGGAGGCTGATCACTGTGTACTTAATAATAAAATAATTCTTTAAAAAAAAAAGAATTTGCTCCTCTTACAGAGGACCAGAGTTCCATGCCCAGCACCCATGCCAGGTGCCTCACAACCATCTGGAATGCCAGTCGGTGGTGGGAGTGGTGGGCAATGCCTTCTTCTGGTCTCTGGGGATACTGCACATACATGACATACAGACAGACAGAGGTGCATACACATATGCATCAAAAAGCCTTATATAGTGTTAAAGTTCTTACACTGCTGATGAGCGTTGAGTGAGATAGCACACGTGAGACACATCAGCCTTCAGACAGGAACAGAGTTAGGTGCACGATAAACTTTTGCATATGCTGTTGTTGCGGAGACAAGGTCTCAGTGAAACTACACTGGAATGAGAAGCCCAGAGCCAAGCCTAGGGGTAAGCTGTGGAGATGGCAATAGGATGTCTCCCACCTATAAGAAGAGCGTGGTGCAGTACAAACACACCACACACTCCCAGATTCTGGGAATTGTGGCCACTATAGCAGCGCTGTCTCACTTGCATTGCTAACTTGCTCCGTTTAGGGCATATTGGCCACCAGTATCTCTGCCCTTTGAAAATAGGTGTTTACACCAAATGGTATGAAATGCCCCATGCCAGTGCCTAGCCACTTTATCCTTCATGTCCTAGAGATTAGAAATCTGAGCTGGAGAGATGGTTAGGTTGGCAAAGTGCTCGTCTTGCCAGCACTGGAACCCACATTTTAAAGAGCCAGGTGAGGAGGTGCAGCTTGTAATCCAGCAACGGGGAGACAAAGACAGAACTCCCGAGGCTCACTGGCCAGCCGGTCTAGTCAAATCTGTGAGCCCAGGATAAATGTGAGACCCTGCTGCAAGAAACAAGGTGGCCAGCACCTAAAAAATGACCCCTAAGATTGTCCTCTGGACTCCACGTGCACACACACAGACACACACACTTGTGCATACCAGTACATAGGTGTGCACACACACACACACACACACACACACCTGAAAGAATTAAGATTCTAATTCTAGTGTCAAATTTTCAGAAACTGGAGGATCAAAGCAGGGCACAGCAGTAAGAGAAGGCAACAGAGAATGTTCTGGAAGAAAGAGACATGGTGAACAGCCATCCCCTCCCTCTAGAAGAATTCAAATCTGGATACTTCTCAAATGCCATGTAGATGATATGGCAGCTGGATTCTGCCAGCGAGCACATCTTTCCAAGTTCTTACGGGCCTGCAGGTGGCAAAGTCACTTTCCATTGTCTCCAAAATCCTAGCTTTTGAAAAAGGAAAATGCTGCTAGCTTGTATGGAAACAAGACAGCAGATGTTGGCCCGTGCACATTAAATCATTAAAGATTTGAGATAATAAAGCATTCATTCTAGGGCTTGTAGCCACAAAGTTCTGTTCAGGGTTACGGGGAGGTGAGGTTTTATCTCCGCTCACTCTCCATGAAGGATCGTTTCTCTGCAGCCCTCACTACTGTTATCCCATCTGCTTAGACGTGAGATACAAACGTGGAATATCATTTTATCTGCACGTATTTAAAAGGCAATGTCCAAATATTATGCTGTTGGAAGGGAGACACCTGTCCAAAAAATTCCCAAGGTTTTAAAGAGTGCACTTAAGCTCAGATGTAGACGCAAGCGAAGCTCATTTTTCATCCCGCAGAAGCCTTCACCCTAGCCAAGGCTTGGAACATATGCAGGTCGTCCTGCGGATAGAGCAATGGCTCATTCAGCTGACACCGCCTGCTCCATGCCAGTGTGTCTCCATGTCACTAAAGCTGAGCCCTCGCTCGTCACATGTATTTATTTCAGCCATTTGGCATGGCAATATTTCTGGGTGTTCCTTGCACTCGTCCCTGCCTTTTAAAAGAGAGGCTGAAAAACATTATTTAATCTCGGCTTCCTGGCTCGGGGTCATCGTCATGAACATCAAGGGTTGAGTTGTTCCGTTCTCCGAAGCAGTGCTTGCCTTGAGGTCCCCACAGTGTGAACAGAGCTGTCTGACTTCATTTGACAGGAGCTGTGGGGCCCCATGATCTTAAGGTTGTGGGGGCCAGCTTTTGACGTCACCTTTTAGTAATCTCATTGTATCTAATCCTCCTTTGGCTCCCTGCCTCTTTTATTTATCGTTTCTGAGTTCATGTGTGTGTGCAGGTACAAGTGAGAGAGAGTATGTGAATGTGTGCATACACGCGCATGTGGAGAACACGGGTCAACACCGAGTGTCTTAGCCACTTTACCGTGTTTATAGACCGAGACTCTTGAGGAATCTACAACTCAGCAACTGGGCTAGCCAGGCTGGCCAGGAGTCTGCCTCTGCCCTCCCAGTGCTGGGGTTACAGACACAAACAAATCTAGTTTTTTTCCATAGGAGCTGGGATCTGAACTCAGATCCTCACATTTAGTGGCCAGCACTTTGTCTCCTGAGCCATCTGTCCAACTCTAAAGTTGTTGTTGTTTAACCTAACAGGATGTACAACGCATACCTTAAATAGCCGACGTTGTTTTCCATATTCTTTAAACATATTTTTAATTATTATTGTGTGGTGTGTGTGTGTGTATGTGAGAGAGAGAGAGAGACAGAGAGAGACAGAGAGACAGAGAGACAGAGAGACAGAGAGACAGAGAGAGACAGAGAGACAGAGAGAACATACATCACTGAAGGTGCCTATAAGGGCTACAAGAACCAGATCCCCATAGAGCTGGGTTTCCAGGCAATTGTGAGCTGCTGGGGTGCTGGAAACCGAACTCGGGTCCTCTGTAAGAGTGTGCTCTTGACCACTGAGCATTCCCCAGCCCCCACGTAGTCTTTCTTTGTTAGCATAAATGAGCTGTGTCTTGCTGAGAAGGGAAGCAAAGCAGTATTCTCCAGTACCCGCTAAGGATATTTCAACAGGTAGGACTTTATCCTGTCCTGAGCCAGGAGACATGTGTTAAAACTGGACAAACACGGATCCTCTGGTCCAGAGTAGGCTTTCTCCTGTCACCTCTCATGCGAGCAGAGTGGGCTGGGTCTGAGTTCGTCACTTAGTCATTTTCAACTTTAGTCTCCACGGTGAGGCTGCCCCACAGTGACCGTGCGGTAACGGAAAACCAGCCCCTCTCAGTAATCTATTGCCGAGCCACAACTCAGCTGATGACTTGGCAGTTTAGAGCAACAATCAGTTGTTATTTCCCAGGATTCTGCAGGCTGAGAATTTCAGGTTCTAGGCAGTCATGTTTGATGGAGGACAGCCTGAAGATGTTCCTTCGGCTGCACTTAGCTGCAAATAGGCTGGGAGGCTGAGGAAGATGTGGCCCCGTGTAATAGATGGCTTGATCCTCCTCCATCAGTTTCTCTCCTTCCTCTTGGACACAGTGTATAATCTCAGCCTTGCTTTAATACAGTGTGGTGTTTGCCTCCTTGTGGAGAAGTCCACACCGTAAAGCCTTGTAAAGAGCATGCCAGAACTGGCACTGGATCACTTTTGCCACCGTGTGTGTGTGTGTGTGTGTGTGTGTGTGGCCTGTTGTGTGTGTGGCCTGTTGTGTGTGTAGGGGTGGGTGTGGAACTGGCGTGTGTGCATATTCATGTAGATTTGTGTATGTGATGGCCATCTGTTGATGACAGTGGTCTTCCTCAACAGCTCTCCATACTCCTTTTGAGGTAGGGTCTCTCACTCAGTCTGGAAGTAGCTGGCACGTAAGCTCCAGGAATTTTCTTGCCTCCACCTCACCCACAGGGCTAGGGTGACAGGTGCACGCTGCCACACCTGACTTTTACATATGGGCTGAGGATCTGAATTCCGGTCTTCAGGCTTTGCCTGACAGGCACTTTACCAACTGTGCCACCTCCCCAGCGCCATGGTTGCCATGCTGTATTGATCAAATCTGAGAGATTCTCGAGGGAAGGAGAGGCATCCACTCTGGATGGGAAGGGCTACCAGACATTCACAGGAGAAGGGCACGACCCTACGGCCTTCACTCCCTCTTCAAGGTCTTCTTGAAGGATCTGTGGTTCTTCCTCCTACATGAAAGTGTTAATTAGTTGTGCTATACCTGACTATCCTCTCAAAAGGCACAGTGAGAGGAAGGATGGAGAGGTGGCTCAGAGGTTAAAAGACCCAGCTGCTCACCCAGAGGACCTGAGTTCGATTCCCAGAACCTACATGGCAGCTCCCAACTGTCTGTAACTCAGATCTGATGCCCTCTTCTGGCCTCTTTGGGCAGGAAGTAAGTGGTTCACACACTCACACAGACGGAAATAGTAACACACATAGAATAAATAAATCTACTAAGAAAAAAAAAGTTAAAGCTGACTCGATTTGGTAATTGGCATTTTTATTCTAGGAAAGAATTAAGAATAAGTTTACAGTTTAATTAGATCTTTCCCTTGGAGCAGATCCAAATGTGTATTTTCTGGACATACAGCCAAGAGTCCAGGTCACTTTAAAACCTGATGAGTCACCCAATCTCCAGAAGCAGACACATCTCCTCCTGAGCTTCCTGTGCAGCTGGGTCTGCCTCTGGTTGCGGTTATAACAGCATGAAAGCGTTCGCCCACCCAGCCAATAAACAGCCTCACTATCCTTGTCTACCACAGAGTGTTGGTGTGGCTTTCTCTTGTTAAAACATTTCTATTCGAGCTTCAAGAATTTCATAGGATACATTTTGATTATAGTCATCCCCCAACGTCTCCCCCTAAATCCACACCTTCCTCTGTACCTCCCATCCTATATCCTCCTTTTTTAAAAATAACTTATCAACTCCAATTGGTGCTGAAAATACTCCTGCATGCGGGGCATCCAGCAGGGTGGGGCCCGTCTCCTAGGAACCACACCTTCCTAGCTTGGGGAGGTCAAATTGTCCATGCACTAGGAACGTGCAAGCTGTGTCTTGCGGGTACCTTGGCAGCAACTTCAGCGTAGCATTCCACAGGGAAGCAGGCTCATTCTGTTGGGATGTGGGGGAAGGACGGGAGACTGTCACCACAAAGGGGATATTAATTAACTTTGTCTTTGAAGGTAACATATTCGTGGGCTGTCAAGATGGCTTACCAGGTAAAAGCATCTTCGGTCAAGATATTCCTTCAATCAGGGATGTTCCCTCAATTCTCAAGACCCACATAGTAAAAGGTGATGCTTTCTGTTGACTTCAGGGCTGCACATAAAACTCCTGATATTTTAATTATCATCTGCAGCCCATGGACTCGCAGTCAATGCCCCACTGGTCACTCAGGGCTGCAGCCTGGAGGGCCTTCTGGTATGCAGGTTTAAACTACGTCTCTGTCGTTGTATTTACTAACAAGGACTGGGGAGTCAGATGTGGGGGTGAAACCCTGCTAGATCAGAGAAGCTGAGAAGCAACCAGCTGACCTTCCTTTTTGACCAAAGACCTAGCAAAAGACATGTCTCTTCACTCATCCTAAAACCAAAACTCAAGGCCCCACCCTTTCTTTCCTGTGCGTCTTCTCTATTCCAATTGCTGGCTTCTCTATGGCCAGTTTTGGTCAGCTAGTCATTAGCCCACCCCGCTGAGTCAAGCTAAACTTTATTTAACAGTAGTGGGGTGTCACAGTGTGATCAAAATCCCCGCAACAAAAAGGGTGGAACCAACTTCCTCCAGCTGTCTCTTGACCTCCGCGTGTGTGCTGTGGTAACACACACACACACAAGGCTACAGTAATGACACAACACGCTGTCTAATAATTTCCAGTGTCTGCTTAGCTTTCACAAATCCCAGACATTATGGGTAATAATAACAGCAACATCCCTCATCAGCTCTACTCGATTTTAAGCTGTGCTAGACAGGAATCATGAGACGCCTGGGGCCTTGTATATCACCTACCCCAAGACTGCTCTATAAATATTTGTCAAAAACTTTAATCGACTGAGTTCTTGCCATGTGGCAGGCATCTCTCTGTGCACATTAAGTCCAACCTTTCAATCGTTGACAGAATACGCATGATGAAGATGCTGTACTAGGCCTGATTTACAGGGGGACAACCGAGCAGTGCCCATCTTGCCAAAGACCCACTTACTAACAAGTGGCCAAATCGGGGTATAACTTTAGGTCTCTTTGACCCCCAAACCAGCTCTGAATTGGTCTCTGTCACAGGAGTCAATAGCACACAGACCAGAGGCTGTGTGCCCACCACTTATGTAGGACTCACTGCTCAAGGATGGCTTCCTATTCTAAAGTGCTTAAAGAAAAAAAATAATCCAGATTAGATGCTCCATAAGTCATGAAAATTAACCTCTACCTTGCATGTTCCTCCATGACTCTGGGCTGGAACAAAACCATGCCCATTCCTATGCTGACATCCTATTTCTGTGTTGACACCAGGTAGCAAGCCGTTTGGTCCCAAAGGGGAGAAAAACAGTTTACTCTCTGGATCCTTATAGAAAAAGCTTGATAATCCCCATCCTTACACTTTATATTATCTTTTTAATGGGCAGGGGCGCTGGAGAAAAGTCTCTCATTGGTCCAGAGTTCACCAACTTGACTAGACTAGCTGACCAGAGAGGCCCCAGGGATCCTGAGGTCTCCACTCACCCAGGGCTGGGACCACGAGCAAACCACCATGCTTGGCATTTTGACATGGGCTCTGGGGATCTGACTCAGGTCCACACGCTTGCAAGCAAGTTGCCTCACCAACTATGCCATCTCCCCAGCCCTGCATTATCTTTCTCATAATGTGAGCTTCAAGGATACAAGCGTCGCAATTAAGTTGCTCTTGCTATTTTTTCAAATAACACCTCATTTCAATAAGCTGCCTGCAATCCCCCATTAAAGCCTCCGTGTATGGGCTCAGTGCCGGTTTCAAGTTGGTGCCTCTCAGGAAGCAAATCCCCCTGAGAACGGAAGCTCATTATTTGCTTAATAACAGTGGCAGAAAGCAGTGTGCTGTGTAGTGAAAGGCAATGGTCCAGGAAAAGGCCACTGATATTCCCAAATGCAGCGATGTCTCGTTTTCCAGGCTAATTTCCCAGCGTGAAAAGAGCCCAAGGCCCAGTCTTGAAAAGGTTCCAGTCACAGGGAATCCCCAGTTTTGGACAAAAGATGTTGGGGGGGGGGGTCTTATTCCTCTCATTCCCTGGGGCCCAAAGAATCAAAGATGAGAATTGTCAAGTTCACCTGGAGAAGTGGTGAGGGCGTTGAGTCCTTTTAAATGTGTTTAAGCCATAAAGAGCTCACAGTCAAACGTAAGGACCACTTTGGACTCCACCGACCACAGACAAGAGCCTGTGTGGGCTGCAGCAGAAGGGTCATGACACACTCGGGATCAGGGCACTTAACCCGTGGGTCGTGACTCCTTTGAGGTGGCATATCCTGCACATTAGATATTTACATTATGATTCACAACAGTAACAAAATTTTATCTATGAAGTAGCAGTGAAATAATTTCATGGTTGGAGGTCACCACAACCTGAGGAGCTGTACTAAGGGGCTGCAGCGTGAGGGAGATTGAGCGCCACTGCTCTAAAGGAAGGTGTTAACAGCCCAGAGAAGAAGCAACGAGCTTTTCTTTCCTCCTCACCCCAGAAATAGGTTCACACCAAAGATGTTCGAATGTCAGTCAGCAAGGAGGAAGATCACTTTTCGAAACACACTTTGTGTCAGCACGCAGGCCTTGTGTCTAGCAGCCACGTGCCCAACAATGAGACGACTAAGCTCCCCTGAAACATGCATGGGTTTTTCCAAGGAGGGTGCTGGCGTGAATCATATCCCAGGCCTCAGGAACAACGTAGGTTTTCTTACACATAACAAGCCCTTCATCAAACAAGGGGGAAGACTCAGATCAAGAGTACTGTATTTGTGGAGGTCCCTTCGTGCTGAAGTGAAATCTTTTTGTAGCCAGTTATCCTACCTTCTGTTCCACCAAGTAGAGAGCTTGTTCTAGAACCTTTTGATGCATGTTGTAGGCAGTGTTTCCAACCTTAAGAAGCCTGCCAGGGCTGAGGGACATCATTTTGAAGGCTGCCTGGTGACAAATTTTCGTCTTGTTTCTTGATGGTTTTGTTCTTGTCTATAAAGCAATGATCAAATGGATAAGCCAAGTAGAACACAGGTCGGGAAAGTGAGCAGGGCTCCAAGAAGAATAAACAATCAACTTGGGCAGAGAGGCTACAATACCAGCAGAGAGAGGCTGAGGTGTGATCAGGGCCTTGAAGGGTGTGTAGAGTCCACAAGTTGGAGAAAGGAGAACATACCCTAGAATGATCACTCTGGAAGCTGGGAGACGTCTCAGTCAGGAAGGGGCTTCCCATGCAAGCGTGAGAACCTGAGTTCAGATCCCCAAAGCCCACATCAAAAAAAAAAAAAATAAAGAAAGAATCAAAAAAAAAGTCATACATGGAAGTGTGTGCCTGTAGCCATGGCACTGAGGGAGAGGTGAGTGGGTAATCCCCAAGGCTCACTGGCCAGCCAGTCTAGCCACACTGGTGACCTTCAGGTTCAATGAGAGATCCTGCCTCAAAAAATAAAATGGAGAGCAGCTGAGACAGATGTGTGTTTGTGCGCACACACACACACACAAGCACACACACGAGCAGGGGGAATGAGTCTAGAGACAAGGAAGGGTGGCTCTCCATCCTCCCTCTGGGATAAGGTTTATGAATCAGCACCACTGAGGCTTTCCACAAAGCTCCTGCTCGCCTAGAACCCACAGTGCTGACAGCATCCAAATGCCCCAAAGCGTCACTCAGCCACATTTGTGTCTCTGCTCAGGACTTTCACTGTGACAGCTCTTTCTTCTCCCGGGTAGGATCTTCCGGGGATCCAGTGGGGGGCAGCAGATGAATCCCGAACTCCCTTGAGACTGAGCAGTTTAGCAGCCTGTACGGGAATGATGGCCGGCCTCCTGAGGACAGAACGGAAGAGCTGCTGGGCTCCAATCTGCCAGGGCTGGAGCTCTGATCAGGCTCGGGGTTCAGAAAGGACGATTCAGCACAGAGTTGGAGAACAGAGACTTTGAGGCTGAACCATCATTTATTCATCCATGTACTGACTTTACTGAACTTTTTTAATATTCTAGGCATGACAGAATGGCCAAATAAAAAGTTTTACGTGTGCAATTTATAACAAAAAAGAATGCAAATAAATGAGCATTGTTTAGTGCTTACTATGGGCACAAAATCACTATGGGTACCAGGAATTTTCAATATTTTGCAAATGCATTGATGGCAGCATTTCAAAAACATGTGGCCAACCCAGTTTTTTCACATAGCTGGCCAGCATTGTCATCTACAAGTCCAATCTCACCAACCGTGCAAGTCACAAAGCAAAACTCTCCCCGAAACTCACCTTGTGTTTTAAGTAAGTTTACAATATTGTGTTGGGCACATCTATACCTCTCTGGGGGCACATGTGGCCCATGGGCTGTACAAGAAACTCCAAAACAGCCACTGAGACTTGAGTTCAACTGGGGTAAGAGCACTGGCATTTGACCCCAGTAATAGGACTCTCTACCACCAGGGGCATCAGAGGGTGACCAGGGCTTGGGAAAGGGTCATCCATGAAGTCCACTTGAGTGGGGATATTTGAGTAGTATACAAACGAGGAAAAGCCAGGCGTGTCAGGACCTGGGAAAGGCGTTCTAAGGAGATCACAGAGCTGAGGCTGCATGGAGGACATGGGCTTGCCCAATCAGAGGCAGCAGTTGGAGTGTCCCATAGGATGGATAGAGAGACCTGGAATGGGGGCTGCTGGGAGAAATTTGGACTGATCCTTACTCTTACATTCTCTCCACCCACTCTTCTGCAATGTATTTTTTTATTTGCCTTGATTCACACTTGAAAAAATTGTTTTGCTTGTTTTTGTTATTGTTGCTGTTTGATTGTTTGTTTACACACTTCGCCTGCATGAAAGTGCATGCACCGTGAGCATGTGGCGCCTGCAGAGGCCAGAAGGGGGCCTCAGATTCCCTGGCACTATAACTGCTCTACACCATCACTCTAGTGAGCGATGAGTTTAACACTAGTAAGATTTCTTCCTTTCTGCTTGTGTATTAGTTCTTCTCCCTTTGTCCTGACAAATACCTGACAAGAAGCAACAGAAGGAAAAGAAGGAGGAAGAGGAGGGGAGGGGGAGGGAGGGAGGGAAGAAGGAAAAAAGGAAGGAAGGGGAGGAAGAGGAGGAGGGAAGGAAGGAGAGGGGGAGAGGCAGAAGGAGGAAGGAAGGAGTGTGCCACCTGCACCACCTGGAATCGCTACTGGGCAAGGGTCAGGGGATTAAAGAACACACAGAGATATGGGTCACTCTTGAAGCAAGAATGCCAATTTTATTATGTTCCTAGACAGCTTATATAGTAGTGCTCTCCTTAACTAATGGCCACGCCCTAGCTCTTGGGATTTTCCACTGCAAGCCCACCAGAAACCACGTCTTTGCTTTCAGGAACCCTTGAGGGTCGTATGCTCAGAGTAGTTGCGAGCATAGAAAAACAAGCTGTTTAGTCCAGCAGACAAGGGGTCATAGAAAGTTCAGGATCTAAGGGCCTGCAACAAAGGAGGGAGAAGGGAAGGGAGGAAGGAAGAAGAGGAGGAGAAGGAGGGAAGAAAAAAGGAGGAAGATGGGGAGGGAGGGAAGAAGAAGAGGAGGAGAGGGAGGGAGAAAAACGGAAGGAGAGGGAGAGGGAGGGAAGGAAGGAGGGGGAGGAGATGGGGAGGAAGGAGGGAGAGGGAGGGGGGAAAAGGAGGGAGAGGGTGAGGGAGTGGAGGGAGGGAAGGAAGTAGAAGAGAAGGAGGGAGAAAGGAAGAGGGGGAGGGAGGGAGGGGAGGGGAGGAGTTAGGGAGGGGAACGGAGAGGGGGTGAGTGAGGAGGAGGAAAGAAAGGGAGAGGAGGGGAGGGGAAGGAGGGAGGGGAGGAAGTAATGATGGAAGGATCGTGGATTTATTTTAGCTTGTGGTCTCAGGTAGGGAGGGTCATAGCGGCTGCTTTTTCTTTTGTGAGTGATCTGCATGATGGAGAAGGAATGAGCAGTCTTTTTACCATGTTGTAACTGTGGCTTGTGCTGCAACACTAATGACAAATACCGTTAACTGCTCACTAAGTGTCTAGTCTACCCCCAAGCACCTACTGTCCAGAGAGAATTTGCTCCCTCCATGCCATAAGTCACAGTCATGGTTAATCATGAAGAGGCACAGAGCCCTCAAATCAGAGAAGTTGTGATTAATAATATTTGTACTATCTTGGATGGTGGTATTTATGACTTATGGAAAATAAGAAGGGGAAAAAATCAGGAATTTGCACCAGCAAGCTGCTCGTGACAGTTCTGACGGTCAGGGACACTGTCTGGCTGCATGGCTTGCAAGTTGACAGAGGTGGACAGGCCTACAATTATGAGGGTCAGGTTTTCTAGGATGAACATTAGAGCTCTGAGGACTAATGAGTGGGTTGGGTGCCCTTGGGGAAAGCAGAGGAGAGGATGTTTGAAGCAGAGTATGTCATAGGGGGTATTGGATATTGAGAAAGTCATGGAAACCCAAATCTGGGTACATTGTCCATGCAGAGGTTGGGCCAAAAAAGAGAATGCCCTTGAGCCATGATTCCACACCACACCAACTACACCATGATAGATTCCTAATCACACACTGAGGCTCTCTCCACTTTGTAGAACTCATGAGTCAACGGTCAATCCTTCCCTCGAGGAAGGGTGTCACCATCCTGGTACACACTGTGAGATGTCAGAAGACTTTTACTAGAAAACACCAAATGGATGGTCCAGAACCAACCAGGAAGACCCACCAAGTATATTGAGGTACTGTCTTCTAGAGATATGATTCTAGTTCTGTGATTGGCTGTTTCTTCGGTCATTGCTATGGTAATGACTGACTGAGGGGGGCCTGCAGAGATGGATGGTAGATAAACACTTACCACACAAGCACAAGACCAGATGACTCACGAGAAACAGGACATGATAGCTCACATCTGTGATGAGATGGGAGGTGGAGACGGGAGAATCTCTGGAAGCCTGAAGACCTGGTGGATACAGAAGCGAACATCAGGAAACCCTGCCTCATACAAGGTGGAGGGTGACAACCAGCATGCAGTGTTGTTCACTGGTCTCCACATGCATGCTGTGGGACACATGCACCCCACACACACATATATGTGTGTGTGTTTATATTCACACACACACACACACATTTTTTTATCGTTTTCTGTGTGCAGTACCAACATTAAATAATCACCAGAGAAACCCCTTGCTTAGGACCTTAGAAACTAGTTCAAGAAAGAAAATAGACAGCAAGATCGGGGGCTTTGAATGGAAACTAATGTGAACAGGATGGCCAGGAACCACTTGCAGTTTGCCAAGTACATCCATGACCAGCATATCTAGGCCATAGAGAACCTACCACTCAAGGGACAGAGAAACACTGAGGCCATAACCCAAGGAAGCTGAAAACAAGTGGAAGGAGGTTATTCCAAAATCTGAACTCCACATGGGACAGGAAGCAACATGGAGCAACCGGAAGGTTCTCCAGAAGGGGCCAGGGTGTGATGGAGGCAGAGCCAAGACAATGTGCGTGTATCTCAGTGTCCAGGACCATTGTAGCCAGTATGCCAGCATGCTCACACCATTGAGCTTCCAGGAATTAACTGCACCTCCTAACATGTTCTATCTATGCTGTGTCTTATGAGACATTTATATAAACACTCAAGGGCTCATAACTCGCTGGCAGCGTTTCCTTCTCAGACTTCTCTGGGATGGAGCGCCTGCAACTTGTTTTGTTTAAGTGAGTGCTCCCCTACATCTGTGCCATGGCTAAGTGACTGGTCATTCATAAGTCATTCATGGTTGATCCTTCTCATATGGTGTCTGTGATGAGGGATTTTCATCTCTCATTTAACATTGTTTTTATTCTGATCATTAAAAAGGTTGGAGGTGGCGCGGGTCCTTTTACCCTTGGCCGCCAGGAAGCTCCCGTCTAAAGCTAATGCGTAACCACAGTAACCATCTCATGTACAATGTTGGGTTATTTGTTTCCTTTCTGCCTACCTTTCTTATTGTTCCCTTTTGAGGTCACTTGCTATCACTTTGTAGCTGGATGTCTGCTGTCAATTAGGCAAACACTGTGCTTTCAAAAGAACCCGCGATATACACTTTGGAACTGCACTCACCAGTGATGGGGTGGGGCTAGTCAGTAAGTCAGCAGATCAATACACTACAGTTAATGGTGTCTATAAAACAGGACATCTCAGAACTTCAGCCAGGGACATATCACCCTGGTAAGCGCTGTTTCTGTGAGGAAGGCAGCTTGTACCATAAATCTGAGGCCTGACTCTTCTCATCCAAGGAATTTTAAGCTTCACGTAAAACAGGGATGCTTCCTGTTAAATGAAGGAACTTGCCAAGGAGCTGCAGCTTCTGTCTGCTTCCCTGTTGAACTTTAAAACTGGAGAGGCAACTGTCTGCTGAAGCTGCTTTGTCTAGCTCTGGGCGCGGGGCAAGAATCCAGCAGTGTAAGCCTCGGTTCTCCGGCTTAGGAAGCTCGAGGAAGCAAGCGCCTTCACTGTGTGGATGCTGTGAGTGGCAAAAATTAACTTAAAATATGAATTTGTCCTCTTTCTGCTTCTTCGAAGTATGATGGAGGGATGGGGGGTAGGTAAGTGAGGCATGCCTGGGGCCTAGGTCTCTGAGAGCAAACACTGAAAACCATTTTTGGCCCAAGAGATCTCCACTCGAAGGTTCTCTCTTCCTAGGCTCGCTCTCTCTCTCTCTCTCTCTCTCTCTCTCTCTCTCTCTCTCTCCCCCTCCCCCCCTCATTGATCACCCCCATCAATTTCAGTCTCAGGATTATGGCATTCCCTGGCACTGCTCACCATAACCACATGGCTGTTAATAACCAGAAAGTCATCTCCACATGAGAGCCTCATAAACACTGTCCAGAGTCTAGACTGTTATGGGGAGAATGGGCTCAGGGAGGGAGGGAGGAGGCAGGCAGTCCAGAGGGGGCTCCTGGACACGTCTGTGATAGTGAAAACAAATGAACAGCAAACCCCCAAGGCGCAAGAATTTTATTTTTAACAGAATCAGTAATAAATGCCCACTGTGGGGAAAATAAATACACAGAGAAAGGAAGAGGCAGAGCAGCGGGCACAGGAGAGGGAGAGGAAGAGAAAGGGGGCAGGCACAGGACAGGGAGAGGAAGAGAAAGGGGGCAGGCACAGGACAGGGAGAGGTAGAAAAGGGGGAATATGGGAAAGGGAGAGGGAAGAAGCAGACGACGCAACATCAATTCACACCAATAGCATTAGTACACATTATGTTTTGCTTTGTTTTGCTTTGTTTGGTTTGAGGCAGAATCTCACATAGCCCAGGCTGGTACTGAACTTACGATGAAGAAGAGAATAACCTTGAACCTCTGATAGTTCAGTCCCTAGCTCCCAAATGCTGCATTTACAGGCTCGAGTCACTACTCTCGTTTTATGTGCTGGGGATTGAACCCGGGGCTTCAGGAATGCCCGCCAAGCACTCTACCAGCCGAGCTATATCCCCAGCCCAAGTACATGTTAATGTTTACTGCACAAATTCCAGATAAAGGCTGACAAACTGGAGCCCTCTGGAAAAACCTAGACATCTGCCTGTTTTTTTAAATAAAGCTTTATTAGAATAGAGCTAGACCCGGCCTGTTTCCATATTACTACATAACACGGTGGTAGAGTTGAGTGGCCTGAAATATTGCTATTTGTTATCCAGCCTCTTCTGGTCTCTCTATTCTTCCTCTGGAACATCAAGATCTTCACGTCTAAAGCACCTTGGGATGCTGCAGAGTAGGATGATGGCTTACTGCTAAGTTCTGGAACGTCTCAGCCCCAAAGCAGGATAAGAGATGTGCTGTCTGTTTATTCAAATGTCTGACCACTGTCTGGTTTCATGTGACGCACAAAGGGCTTCGCCAACCTCCCCACTGCCACGGGAGACAGGGCTCGGTAGAAAGCATCTGCCATAAGACAAAACTTCCCCACCACTGCCACAGGAGACAGGGCTCAGTGTGAAGCAGCTGGTGTAAGACAAGGCTCTCAGACCTCAGCTTCAGAGCTGGGAGGATGTCAGAGCGTCTCCCTCCAGACAGGGCTACCAAGGGCACTGGAATTCAAGCTGTAGTGTTTGTGTTGGGTGAGGCTGGCTGAGGCGATAGGTGTTTGGGTTTATAAATACTCTTGGTAGGTAATATCAATGATGCTTTAGACTCATGCTGCTATGAAATGAAGTCTCTCTGTGTAGCCCAGCTGGCCTGAAACACATGATGTTGTCTAAACTGGCCTCAAACTCCCAGGGACCCTCCCACTGTGTCATGTGACACTGAGGCGGGTTTGTTCAGTGTACCTCAAAATAATGGCTCTTGCCTTCACCAGCACTGACCTGTCTGTACACTTTCACAGTCTGGCCTCTCGTGAGTTAGCTACACAAGCCTGGGTGAGCTGGAGTCTGTGCAAAAGCGTCTGACTTTTTCTCCCCATTGTAAGCTTCAGGAAGTTGAGCACGTCACTTACCTACCCAACAGTGAGTTCCCAAGTTCTAGAACAAAGCCTCGTGCCTCTGTGTTGACTGTACAAATACTCTGCTTGGCAAATCCAGTAAACCTTCCTGGAGAGAACTGAGACTCTCGCTCCTGGGGAGAAGCAAAAGAGACCAGTTGGTGGAAGAGAGTATTTCCAGGAAAGAGCCCAACTGGCCCACCTCAAACCCTTTTGAAAACCCTTGAAGGACCATGATGCAGAGAGCGTGTTTGGAAAGGGAGAAAGAAACCCCTGGCGGAAGGGGCTTAGATGGCCCGGCCCACCCCTTACCTCCACAACGGGGCTTCCCTCACTCTATCTCCAACACTGCATCTGCAATGTGTACCGGAGGGGACGAGGCACTGACTGGGGCCTTATCGATGCCTGGGTCGGCTGCTCATCCATCCCGTAGCTGAGGTGAAAACACCTGGCTAAGACAACTCCGGGAAGAGCAGGTTGGTTTTTGTTCCCGGTCCAGTGTGCGGTCCTTCACAGCCAGGGAGGGACTCCATGATGGCTGGAGCCGAGGCAGCTGGTCACATGACATCCGCAGTCAGGAAGTAGGGAGAGGTGAAAGCTGGTTCTCCCTTCTAATTCAGCCCAGGACCCCAGCCTGCGTGACGCTGCCACCCACGATCACAATCACGTGGGTCTTCCAACCTCTGTTGATTAGTCTAGATGATCCCTCCCAGGGACAGCCAGAGGTTTGTCTCCTACATGACTCTAGGACCTGCCCGGTTGGCAGTGTTAACCATGACAGATGTTCTAAAACATCTGCTGGGGAAATCACATCCCCGCCATTGCCTTTCCATGGGGCAGAAGTCTCTGCCCTTCTCTTCGGGAAGGATGGTAGGGGCAGGACAATATTCTGCGCTGACACGGGAGCAGAGGTCCACGAAGGAAAGGGACAGAAGTCCCTGGTTCCCCTTTCAGATCCACCTCCTCTTCCCTGGGAGCAGTATGGAGGAAACCTTGGTTACTTCTCTCCAGCAGGGCAAAGGAAAATCACTTCCCAGCCTTGCTTACCTGTCGGCTGAAATCTTAGCTGGGAAGTGAAGTGCTGAAACCTGGCTCTAGTTAAACACAACCCTTGCCTTGCGCCCAGATGGAGGCCCACTCTGTCGCCTAAAAGAACCCACAGTTAGCATGGGAGTCTAAACAGGACATTCGTGGGCTGGGATCTTAATGACTGAATTCCTATAATATTTTCAGCAACTGAAAAAAAAAAAAAAACCTCATTTAAGCATGCATTCAGTTTGGAAAGTGAGTTCTGTGGAGGAAGTGACAGGACCAGGATGGCTTCTATTTCGTCATCATGCGACAAACATGTGGAAGAGTCCCTTTGTTTCCAGAGAAGTCTCCGTTAGGGAATGAAAGGTTGTGCCTGGGACCACTCTGTCACAGGAGGGGAGATCATCCTTGCCTTGCCCATCAGGGAAGGACCCATTCCTCAAGTTTTGCTGGAGGACACAGGGTCACATGACCGCCCTAGCAGCAAAGGAGGAAAGAAGGGAAGTGTTCCATTTTCTGGCGTCTATAGGAGGGCGGGTATAGGAAGCCCCCTGTGATTGGCATGCAGCAGGCAACCCTTCGCTCCTCTCAGCTGTTTATTTACTGGACATTTAATGAGTGCGAGAGGCTGGATAACGCGGCTGCTCAGGTTAGAGTCCTGTTATTCATTACTGGGGATAATTAAGTGACATCGGCTCCCGGTGTGGAAAGCTCACCCTTCCGTGCTCAGCAGCTCAAGTAGTCTTGTGATTATTGCAGTTCTGCGGGACTTGTTCCTTTAACACCTAAGCTAAGCAGTAAATTCGGGGGCTGGAGAGGTGGCTCCATAGCTAAGAGCATTTCCTGAACGGTTCTAAAGACTAGAGTTCTGGTAGCAGAAGCCACGTGACAAGACAAGCATCCCCTCCGCACTTGCAACCCCAACTCCAAGGTGGGCAGAGACAGGAGGATCCCTGGGGACCTTATCTAGTCAAGAAAACACCCAGATTCCAGGGGAAGCCCTGCCTCAAACTAACATACAACAAATGCTAGGAGACACCTGAGGCCCTCTTCTGGCCTCCATACACATGTGCAAGCACACACACAACACACACATACACACACAACATGTGCAAGCACACACACAACACACACATACACACACACACATACACACATGCTATCTTTTTTTAAAAAGGAAATCCATGGTATGTAAAATAAATTAAAAATTTTAAATTAAAAAATAAGAGAGAGAAACGGTCAGCAACTGGTAGGACATGGAGGCAGCCACGAGTCAAGAAAGCCTGAGTCCCTGGCTTAAAAAGAAACCCCTGCACATTCCTACCAGCTAGCTAGCTCACAAGTTCAAAGTCAGGCTGTCCATGTTCCTGCGGGTGTGGTTTATGGTGTATTTATGAGTCTGCTTGTTGGTTGGTTGGTTGCTTAGTTGCTTGGTTGCTTGGTTGGTTGGTTTTTCCATTTCTATCATGAAATACTTGAGACCGAAGAATCTATAAAGAAAAGGGGTCAACATGGCTCCTGCTTGAGATGTTGAACAGTCACATGACTCTGTGTATATCCATCACCCCAGCACATGGGAGACAGAGCCAGGAGGACTAAGATGAGACCCTTCTGGTCTTTGTTTGAGTTCCAGACCAGCGAGGACTGCACAGTAAGACCCCCAACTCAAAACCAGACCCCAAACATCTCGGTCCATGTACCTGCGTTATCACTTACTAACAAGTTTAGGTCTGGAGGAAACTTGAGAGGCTTCCGTAGAGTTTGAATGTGTCCCACACCATCTCCATTCTTCCCATCCTGTGACGAATGTGCGGATTAGTAAAAGCTCATCTTCCAGGCCGAGCTGCTTAGTGCTTGCCCTTGCGTCTGCGTTCCCCCCAAAGCCAGCATGTTAAAGCCTTGGTCCCAACTTAACTCTGTTGGGGGCTAGAGATGGTGACTCCTCCAAGAGGTGTGACCTACTACAGCATCTTTCAGTCTTTGGGGACCCTGACCCCTTCCTTTCTCTCTCTTTTCCTTCCTGGCCATGCAGTCATTCCATTGTGTGCCTCCTGTATACTGTCGACCCTTGCCACAGCTCTATAAGCAGCAAGGTCAGCCAAGCCCAGATGGGAACTATCGGACCTAAGACCAAAATCAGCCTTCCCATTGATGAATGATCTCTTCGTATCAGCCTAAAGAGACTGCCGCGTGACACTCAGATGTCCCCTGAAGTCCTCTTGTTGCTCCAGGACCCCACCCAGGGTAACAGCATACTCAGCCGTCACTTCTTGGCTGACACCTTCTGAGACCTCCCCCACTCCTTGGTGGCATTATGTCATGTGACTTGACATATGTCATATGACTTGACAGAATGACTTATGGGAGTATCCCCATCACTCCCTGCTGCTGTCCTGAAAGACTCTGACCAGAAGCAGACTTAGGAGAGTCTATTTTCACTTAAAGTCTCAAGGTCTAGATGTCAGTAATTTGGGGATCCCGGAGCTGAGAGATGATGTCTCAACCTGATATAGGAAGCAGAAAGACAGAGAACAAACAGGAAGTGGAGTGAGACTATAAATCCTCTAAGCCCACCCTCTCTGATGTACTTTCTCCACCAAGGTACCATGTCCTAAAAGTTCCATACCCTCGCCAAATGGCACCACTGACTGCAGACCAACTGTTCAAATACCTGAGCCCACTAGGGACATTGCGCGTTCAAACCACCACACCTGGGGGCCTGTTTTCCTCCCAAACTGACAGACACACCCATATGTGGGGCAAGGAGGACAGAGACCACGTCTAACTTCACAGGTTTCATTTCCTTTGGGTTCAAATAGGACAACCTGCCCTGGGGCCACATGAGGAAGTAGTCCCAAGTCCTCTGTTCTTCCACTCCAACTACCCTCTGGTAGAGGGAAATCTCCGCACTGAGTGTTCCCAGGCGCCATCAGCAATCATTCTGTTTGACCAGTTGGCAACCCTAACCTGCCAGGCAGGGTTTGGGAGGGGGAAAAAAAGTAATTAGCCCAGGTGAGGCTCATTAGAGCCAGTCTGGAATTCTGCCAGCCATACCAGTCGCTGTGTGCCAACCCTTGATTTTAATATCAATGGTGTTGCTGACAAGGCCCGGGCAGGCTGGGGGAAAGTGTCACCAGCCAGCCCTCTCCTCCTCCCCTTCCGCATGCTCTCACTGCTTAGGTGAAGCAGTCTGCTCCAGCAAATCAGAGCTGGCTCCTGAGTCAGTTTTTTGGGCCTCCCTTGTCTAACAGGCTGGGCCCCAGGTGATCTTAAAAATTAAATGAAGCTCAGAAAATGAGACACATAGGAGAGCCAGGAATTAATAGCCCATCCCCAGCGCCAGCAAAACTCTTGACTGTACGTCCCTTGTCAATTTCCTTGGAATTCCTTTGGGCTTTTGGTACTAGCAAAGATTCAGTCTGAGATCTCACAGCTCTGGAGTATTTCCGCCTTAAGGTCCCAGTGTCCCAACGATGGCCTTGTTCTCACGCAAAGTTTAAAATGAGCTGCTATGCTAACTTTTCTTCCCATGAACCGAGGTATTTATGATGCAGTGCTTTCCATGTGGGTCTGTAGACTGCTCTCTCGATACTGCAAAGGCACTAGCTAAAACTCCCCACTACTACTGGGGTGCAGAGGCGCATGCCTTTAATCCCAGCACTGGCAGGTGGGTCTCTGTGAATTCAAGAACAACCTGGTCTACATAGAAAGTTTTAGGCAAGCCAGGGCTACACAATAAGACTGTGAGGGGGAGTGAGGAGTGGGCATGGGTATGTGTGTGTGCATGTGGGTGTGTGTGGGTGTGATCACCATCATTATCACCACCATTCAACCTTGTCATCACCACCACCATCTTTATCTCCATCGTCAAGGCAGGTACCAGGCTTTGCATTCTATTGTATTCTCCCAATGATGACAAGTGCTGATGAATGCCATTCCCATAGTACTGCAGAGAAAGCAGGCTTAGTGAGCCAGCACCTACCTGGTTGAGACCAACTGAGCCAGCGTCTATTTGGGTGAGATCAAGGGAACCAGCTTCTACCTGGATGAGGTCAAGGGAGCCAGCGTCTACCTGGCTGAGACCAAGTTCATTCTTGATTGAGTGTATCTCTTGAGAGTCTGAGGACTGAGTTACTGCTTTGAAGTTCTAACTAAACACCAAGAGTTGGTCCTTGATTATTATTTTATAGCAGAGTGAGAAAGAACATGGAGAAAAGAAAGGATGAGGGGCGGAATCAGGTAAGGGCACTAAATAATACTCCTGTGGGGTAGGAGAAACAAGCAGTGACCATGAAACTGTATTGATCTTAAGCACAAAAAAAGACGGATTCCAACTGGCTACATGGCAAGAGATGCATTTGTGGTCTTCAGAGGAAAGAGGGGCTCTGTTTCAGAAATGTCAAAAATAAAATGTGTAACTTCTGATTTCTTACTTGTTCCTTTAAGGAAAAAAAGTGAAAGGAGCACCATAGTAAAATCTCAATACCTGTTCTCCATTTGTTTAAGATGAACTTACAAATACACACACACACACACATTCACACGTTTGCACTCATATAGACATATAAATAAATAGATATAGAGATATATATCAGTTGCAATGGGCTGTCATCAGTGTGACAATTGTGTATGAGAGAACCAGCATGTCACTTAGGTGTGAGCCACGCACACTAACCCTGGGGAGCTTTGACAAGTCCAGCACCATATAGAGCGCAGCTCCTGCAGACGGAGGGAAATGGGCAGTAAGGAGCATATTCTGCAGGAAGCCAGGTCTCATTTTGGCTTGAGCTAAAAGAATCCCGCATGAGTGTGTGCTCTGGATGTTAAGACATCCAGAAAGAGCCGACAAGAGAGACTGGGGCTTCCCCCACAGAGAGACAGACAACATGTACAAGAGGAAAGAACACAACAGAGATTCCCTTAGTGAGGCACCACCAAAACCTCCCTGAAGAACCACGTTGCTCTGGAATGCTGCTTGCTTGGCAGTGGCTCCTGGTGGGAGGGAGGGAAGGAATTACCTGAGGAAGCAAGGTCAGGAAAAACCCACCCAGAGCCCTTTCCGTGAGTCTCCCAGTGTAGGAAGCCCTGAGAAGGAACGGGTACCCAAACCGTAGTCTCAGAGGATCAGGCTGCTGAGGTTCACTGCCTTCTACGCTGAGCGCCTAAGAAGTGATGAAGCCACCTCACTAGAAGTCAGAGCCTCTGGGTAACCATGACTCAGAGAGGCTGCAAAAGAATCCGCCAAATGAGAGTTTGCTGGGTATGCATTTAGAAATTGGATCTCCCCCTCCCACTCCCATTATGTTGATTATATCTTTCATCCCCAAGACTGGGGCCAAGAGCCCCTTCCCTACCCCTCCTCCCCCCCCTCTGTAATCCTCACCCCTCATTTCTCTCCTCTCCGGATCCTCAGCATCCTGCCACCCCTAAGGCAGTGGCAGGATTCCAAGGAGTTCATTAAATGCCTGCCACCTCCCCGTTGCCCATCGGGCATTCCCAGCAGCAATCCCCCCCCCGGAGGGGGCATGGCGGTCCAGAAGCAAGATAGGCACTTGGAAGGGAGTGGTCTGCTCGGAGGATAGGGACCCCCCTCTTTTCACAAGAGAGAGGAGCCAGCAAATAGTTAATGGTTTAATCCTTCACAGAAAAAGTCAAGGCAGACTCGTGATCCTCAATGGTAATGAAGGTGTCACACATTGTCTAGAGAAAGTTGTGCCTGGCAAGCTTCCCTTTTTCGGATGCCTACCCCAGTGACATTTCATCTCACATCCACCTTAATGAAATGCATAATTAACATATTCTAATTGTGCTGAGCGCTGCGATGATTTTGACAGAACTCACTTTCCATGTCTAATTTGATGCTAATTTAATCTGTTCCTCTCCCGCTGACATGACCTTTCTTGATTGAGTTTCACTGAGGAAATTTTTTGATGGATTGATTTATCAGCAGTGCGGAGACAACAAAGGCTCAGGGTGCATGACAGAAAATAGGAAGGGACCGGCCCTCAAAGCCAGTGCGCTCTGAACTTGCTGGCTGGAATGTCCTCTTCCAGAGACAGCTTGTCTGATCTACTGATGGAATTTGAGCAATGTGACATCCGTGGGTGGGTTTGATCTTCCGATAAAGACAGTAAATATCTTATTGTGGCCAGAGAGCTTTGCACGGAAAACCTCTGCGGCAATTCCAAGGAAGCCCAGGAGGCGCCTACGAGGAGAGGATTCGTCTGTGAATTCATCTCTCGCTGCCTTGATTCCTGGATAGAATTCTGCATGGGGTGCCCCCAGCCCATGGGGGAGGCAGGAAGACAGCGTCCATCTTAAACTATGATGACAAAAAGGCACTTCCACGTAGAGGCTGGGGCATGGGTTCTCTGCTTTCACTAAAACTTGATCTTGGACAGGTATTGTGGGTTTTCCTGCAGAGTTTCCCACACCTCATTACAATGTCTCCAGAAAGATCTCTGTCCAGTTCCAGATTCGAGTCAGGACAGAGTGACAGTTGTGGATGCTCTCAGTTCTCACAGTCAGCTGGCTGAGGAGAACATTAGTCTTCCTCAGGCTGCAGACTCGGAAGTCAAAGCAGAACCCCAGTTCCAAAGGACTCACAGAGAATGGCCCCTCCACCTGTGTACTGTATAAACACTGGCTGGGCTGCATCTCAAAGCTAGGATCTGCATGGTTAGGGCAGGGTATTGCACCTGTCCCATTGAGGTCTGTATAGGGGAATAGAAGAGTTTCCCATTCTACCCAGCTCCTACCCACTAGAAGTTGGTGGCAAGCTCCCTTCCAGAGTCAGGTCAGTTAAAACCCATCTACAGAGCTTGCTCTATATCTCCCAAGGGGCAAAAGAACCTCCCCCCAAATGGGTACCACTGACACATAAGAGGACATCATAATGTCACAGCCCCATCTGTACCCCAAGTCCCCTCACAGCCAGTCTTTGCCTGCCTAGTAGCAACCTGAGTCCTATCCATCCGATCCCCCAGCTCCTCTTCTGTCAGAGCACAGATGAATCCACTGTATAAACTATTGATTTATCTATGGTCTGTCTCTTCTCATTAACCTATGTGCCCCATAAGACTGGGGCCTTGCCAGTCTGCTCACTCTTGCTTTGTTTTGTTTAATTATAGTAAAACATGTATGATATAAGATTCGTTTGAGGGGTTGTGTTTTAAGTGTGTGTGTGAGTGTGTGTGTGTGTGTGTGTGTGTGTGTGTGTGTGTGTATCTAAGTGTGAGCATGTGCATGTATACAGGTACTCTCAGAGACCAGAAGAAGGCGGTGGGTCTCCTGGAACTGTAGTTACCGGCTGTTGTGAGTTGCCAATTACGAGTGCTGAGAACCTGACTCCGGTCCTCTGCTAGATCAGTGTGTGCTCTTAACCACTGAGACCCAAGTTTGATTTTAGCCATTGTAAGATGTGCATTCCCAGTGCGGTCTCATCCCAGCACATTCCCTTCATCCCTAAAGGAAACCACACACGCGCTGTTTCTCCCGTGTCATCTACCCTCTGGGACTCTGACTCTGCCTGCTGGGCGTTTCACACAGGTGGAATCATTCTTAAGTGGAATGGCTTTAAGGGAGAGCCTGTCCAGTGACTCCCCAATATGTGTAATATGGATTTACCATACAAGTCAGCAGCTCCACCCCGAGGTATGTACCAAAAAGAACTGAAAAGAGAAACTCTCAAGAAAATATATTTTTAAAGAATTTAAAATTTAAAACTCTTTGTACAGGAATATTCATAGATGCACTCGTCACTGTGGCCAAATGGTACCCACCTGCTGGTGAAGCTAAACAAATGGGCTGTGTTGCTATGTCCATAAAAGGAAATGGAGCGCGATGCGCGTGGTGCCACAGGGAAACCTTGCCTATCTTTTCTTCCTTGTGTCTTCATCTGCAAAAACAACACCAGGCACATAGTAGGTGCCCCATAAATATAGGCTGAATTCTTGAAAGGTATAAAAAAAAGTGCTACAAGAAAATGAGGCTAGTCAAAATTGTGGCTAAGGGAAACCAGCCAGGAATGCTGGCTTTGATTGTGTTTCTTTCAGTTTATGAAACTGGAACAAAGGACGGGAGGGAGGGTAGGAGGA
>NC_022033.1:8605076-8617443 GCF_000317375.1 Microtus ochrogaster | reverse complement strand
AGGGAGAGAGGGGGGAGGGAGGGAAGGGATGATTGAGAGAAGGGGGAAGGAAGGGGGAGGAGGAAAGGAAGGAAGTGGGGAGGAGGAAAGGAAGAAGACTTTTGAAAACAAGGAGGCCAAACTGATACTGACTTGCACTTTTCTTTCTTTTAGTGAACTAGTTGGGTGAGAGAGAGGGACTAGTTACAGAAAGGCACTAACTTGTGTGCGTGAGTATCCGTGTGATGATCCGCCTCATCATGCCCAGTTCTTGCTTTGTTTCTAAGCAGTTGTGCTCAAGGTGCCCACAGTAATAGATGCTTTTCTTCAAAGCCGTCTCCCCCGGGAAGATGAAATATTCATTCCAAACGTTGCTGCTACTGCAAAGATTTTTTGTAAAATGTCTTCAGGAGTTGCCGTATGAGCCCCACAAGGCTAGCAAGCTAACGAGATTATAATCATTGTAATCACACTTGATCATACATCAAAAGCAGTTTAACTCAACGAAATGCCCTGGCCCACTTCGATAGCCTTTATGTTAACCGGCATCCAGCTTTGCTCTCGGGCTAAGTTGCTCTGTGATTCCAAACTGGGCTAAGTACCTGAGTGTACAACACAGCAGTCAGCAAAAGGGCACGGCTCAGGGGCCAACCTCCTTAGGTTTGAGTTCTAACTCTGCCACTAACTGTGAAACTATGCCTCAGTTTCCCTGACTGTAAGAGTAGGTAATGATCAGCCTACCTCAAGAGTTCTCTTGGGGATTAAGTTAGTTAATTCCTGCATATACCAAGCAATGTGCAATGCCCAGACCAGGCTAGGTCCTTAGGCATGAGTTCTTATAAAAGATATGAATGAGCCAGTTTAGTATTGTGTGGCTTCCGAAGGTCGGAAAAGGCGACTTAGAAAGTAATTCCTGTTACGAAATCAAGTACGGGACCGAAGAGATGGTTGACGTTGTGGTTAACAACACTGTTCTTCCAGAGGACCAGAGTTCAGTTCCTAGTGCCCCCATCAGGCGCCACGCACCCTGTAGATTCAGGGGCTCTGATGTTCTCTTCTACTCTCCAGAGATTCCTGAATTCACGTGTGTGCACGTGCACACACACATACATACACAGACACACACACACTTACACACATACAGACACCCAGACACATAAACACATAGACACATACACACACAGACAAACAGACACATACTTACACACACACACACACACACACACACACACACACACAATTGACCAGCATTTCTTGACTCATCACCTCTTCCTTGAATTCCCCAACCACTTCTGTTATCTGCTAATGACAGACCTCCCTGCCTTCCTGTGACACAGGACCCTTGGGATGACACTGGGCCACCTGGACAACCCAGAATCATCCTGCTTTCTCATGATCCTTAATGACTGGGGTAAAGTGCTTCTACCATTCACAGGTTGGGGGACTAGGAAGTGGAATCTCAGGATCCTTATTCAGGCCGTCACAAACAACTTCCTTAGACACGGTGTGTTTCTTGGTGATGGAGTTCCCTCCCATGTCTCTGCGACACCGACCGTGTCAGTTGGAGGAAAGGACACAGTTCGGAGACACACCCAGAATTCTAATTTAAGCAGACCTCAGGATGGCACCCTCCCTTGGAGTTGTCTCCCTCAGTGGATTTGGAAGGAACATCTACATTTGGCCAACCATCTCAGGCTAGCTCCAAATGAACGCCATATTGGAGACTCTCATTTTAGCCGTGTGGTCAAGGCATTGCATGCTACATATAAACCCCATGCCTACCAAGCCTAGCCAAGGCCCACCCAAACAGTAACTGCCAAGGCAAGAATTTTGCTGTTGCTCCGCTCTATTTCCGCAGCGCCGAGACTGCCTGGCACCCCTTCCAGATGCTGCATGAATAATACATGTTATATAAGTTAACAAAGGGGTTCTTGTTGAGGGGCTCTACAGTACTGAAAACTGAGTGCATTTCACAAAGATGAAGCACATCTTGTTTGCTTAGCCAACATGCCACCAGGAAAATCCTGTGTTTCTTTGAACGTTGTACAACCTGTGGCTACTTCGACACTTCTGGGTCTCACTGTAATAGGTCACTTCCTGGACACTGTTAGATGCTAAAAACTCACTCTGATTCGAAGAGATGCTCCCTGAGCAAATCTCTTTCATTCGAATTACTGCTTTCTTAAAATTTTTATTTGTCTTTATTTATTGTGTATGTGTGCTCACATGTGTGTATATGGTGTGTGTATATGTGCCATGGCAGGCATGTGGACATTTATAGCATGTGTGCACGCACATGTGTGTATGTGTGTGATGGCATACATGTAGACAACCTGTTAAGAGTCAGTCAGTTCTCGCCTTCCCTCATGTGTGTCCCAGGGATTGAACTCAGGTCATCAGGCTCGGCAGCGAGCCTGTTTACGCGCTGAGCTCTGTCTCTCTGGCCCTGGAATAGTTCCGTGTTGATAAGCCAGTACCCAAGGAGCACAGCTGTTGCAGAATGGCTTATTCAGAGGCTCCAGCCTTCATTTTTGGCCTCTGAATGTTTCTGGGTGTGATTGTGTTTTCATTTGTCAGTCTAAAATGAAAATGTAACATTTCAATTACAACCCATGAGAGAGAAGCGAAGGAGGGGCGATTTGCATGTGATCTGCAAATTGGACAAGAATAATTTTGTCAACTTCTAATCTGCCAATACTCAAAATTTTGAAATAAAAGCACACTACTCATTAATTCATTGCTTTTTTTCTTTGTTGAGTGAAGGTATTTTTTCCTGCTAATGGTGTTTTATTTTAAATTTAAACCTTTTTTGAGAATTTCACTCCTAAGTACTATATTTGCATCATTTCTACCCCTCCTTTCAACTGTCCCCATGTTCCCCCAACCTCCTCTCAAATTTATAAATTCAAGGCTTTTTATTATTATTGTTACATATAGAAAATATATGTGCATATGTGTGTATAAGTGTGTGTATGTGTGTGTGCACAATTGTGCAAGCATGCCACTCCACTGAGTTCATTTAGTGATGCTCCTCTGTGTGTGTTCAGGGCTGAAAACCTGGGATTGTATCGCCTTTGAGGAGTCTCATCCCTGGAGAAGGCTGACCCCTCTCTCAGCAGCGGGTGATTGCCTGTAGCTCTTCATCTAGAGGCAGGGCTCTGTGAGATTCCCCCCTTCAGGTGGCAAGTAGACAGTTGATGTCATCATGCAGGTAAATTGCATTTTTAATCCAGAATCGCTTATGAAAAGGTGGAATGGTGGCATTTCTTAGGAAAGCCAAACAAAATGCAAGCTTCAACAAGCCCTGCAAAGGTGGGCATGGCAACACACACCTCCATCTCTGCATTGCTGAGGCTGAGGTAGGAGGGTCTCAAGTGTGGGGCCAGCCTGAATTAACTACCCAGTGAGCTGTTGTCTCGGAATGACAACAACGAGTTTAAGAAAATAACATAGTACTGTAACCTAAGGACTTCATGAAAGAGGGGGAAACAAAGGAAATGAAGGTTTGTCAGGAGGTTTTCGGTGTTTTGCAAATAGAATTTTAATGACACCTTCAGTATGCCAGTTTAATGTTTACAAGTATGAATGGGTTCTATTTCAATAGACTTATCAGCCTGGGTCACATATAAAATCAACTCAATTATCATTCCAAAATTTTGAAGACTATCAGTGATTGGCAGAATTCTAATGCCTGCCTCCCACGCTTCCTGTTCCATGTTTCTTCAATCAAAGCCTAATCTGGGACCAGCTGTAAAGGGATCGTGCCGGAGCCACTAACAGAAATGCCCGCATCAGGCAGTCCCCTTAGAATCAGGCTTATTCGCCAACCGGGAGCAAAGGAAGGTAGAGAGGTGATGGAGAGATGACTCGGGTTGAGAGTACCTACTGCCCCTCCAGAGGACGGGAGTTTGATTCCCAGCACCCACTGGATAGCTCACAACCATCGGGTGCCTCCCTGAGCATCGCACTCGTGTGTACACACTCACACAGGTGCATATATACATGATTCAAAATAAATCCTTTTTGGTTAACAATAAATTCTTAAAATATGTTTAAAAGAGTCGGAAATAATGTCCCACATGGAGCCAAGAGGAGAAGAAAACTATAGCCAGAGAGATGGGAATCCAATTCCCTATACTTGGTACTTCTGAGACTTTTTTCAGTGTTCCCTAGTACCCTGTGCCTCTGCTCCTACTTTGCACCAATCATCCGTCCCTAAATTCATTGGGAGGAATTAAGAGAGGAGAGTGTGTACAGAGTGCTGGGTAAGAACACATCCAATGAGCAGGATGAAAAACAACTATTATGTCCACTTATGGTTTAGCCTTATTTTTTACGTGGAATTGTGCACACATGTGTGCATTGGAAGTGTGCAAGTGTCCAGAGAGGCCAGAAGACATCATCATCTGAAGCCTGAGCTACAGGCGGCTGTGAGCTGCCCAGTGTGGGTGCTGGGAACCAAACTCAGTTCCTCTTGGGGAACAGCAAGTGTTATAAACACCCAAGAGTCTGACTCTCGATCCCTGAACTATTACACTCTTTAAATTATTCCACTCAAAATGTCATTCACTGACTCCTCTTTCAAAGCAGTGTGGATTTTCATCTAGAGAGAGGGGTGGTGGTTCTGCAAGTCGAGAGCCTTGGGTCATGCTCAGTGTTTGCTTACAGCCAACTCAATGCCCATCTGTGTTTCTTTTGGGCCCCTCCCCTAAACTCGTATTTTTCCCAGTCTAGTTCATAGCTGGCCAATTCTCTGAGTTTCCGAAAACCAAAACCTTTAATACCACACCACTCTGAAAAACGTCAAAATATGCGTCCTACTTTCACTGGGCCCCACTGCGGAACTGGACATGGCCCTAAGAACTCAACTAGGCCAAACTGATGCTGGCCAACCAGGACTTAGCTTCACAAACACGCACTTCTCTAGAAGCTTCTGGTGCCCAACCATAAAGATAAGAGTGAGGATCTTGGGCATCAACTTTAGGGCTGGTAATAGGATAATTTGAGGGCAAAAACTTTCTGGTGCTAACGAAAATTACTGTAGGGGCCACAACCTCACCGTGTCTGCTGAATAACATCCGTCAGCCCTCTCTCTCTCTGCTTCTGCAGCCTACTGACCTCTCTCTCCTCCCTTGGCAACCCTGGGAGGCTTTCTTAGCTGCCTCGGCTTTCTTATGGGTAACTTGTATAACTCCAAAAAATGAGACTAATACATGTCCATACACAAAGGAATAGACAACGAAAGAAGTCAAAATAGGACCAGATAAAGGTCATCTCAGTATTCTACAGCCAGTAGAAAATGTCAGTCCAGGCCGAAGAAGGACAGGCCTAGAGCTGGGAAATTAGGGTGGAAGGGAGCCTTGGAGAGTCTTCCCAGGCTGTGCTGTTCTACATAGCAAGTATCCTACGATACCTTAAAGGCAGTGGGCTTAGTGGCCAAGGCTAAGGTACAGCCATCCAGTGCTGTCTTGGTATATAGCTACCACTGTCAGTAATTTGACTGATAGACATTTACCATGCATGTCTATGTAAATTACATCATAGAAAAAAATTCTGAGCTGGGAGTGGTGGCACACCCTCATTAACCCCAGCCCGTCACTCAGAAGGCAGGGGCAAATGGACACCTATGAGTTCAAGGCCAGTCTTATCTACGTGGGAATTCCAGGGCAGCCAGGGCTGGATAAAAAAATTTTGAGACCCTGTCTCAAAAAAAAAGAAGCCAACAACCAACAATTAGTCCAACCTATTATCTTAGCTTCCGTTCCTGTGGAGACAAAATAGTCTGGCAAAATCCACTTAAAGGAGAAAGACTCTTTGGCCCACAGTTTGAGGGTACCGACCATCACCGACGATCACCATGAGGAAGTGAAGCAGCTGGTCACATGACATTCATAACCAGGAAACAGGAGATATACAAACGGCTACTTGGCTCTCTTTCTCCACTTTGTAGAGTCTAGAATTCCGGCCAGGAAATAGTGCTGCCCACAGTGTGTAGGTCTTCCCACCTCAATTAACAAAGTCAAAACAATCCACACAGGCGTGTGCAGAGCCCTTCTCCCAGATGATTCTAGTCCCTGTTAGGCCAAAAGTTAACACTAACCATCACGCTTGCATATTGCATGGTAAGTTTCTTTTTTCACCTCATTGTAAACACCTTTCCATTAAATATCCTATACCGATTCTTAGAAAGCAACACAGAACCATTCCGTGGGATGCCTGACTGTTGCTGCATGCTGCCATTGGCCTATGGTTGCATTATTGTAGTGGTTTCCACCTTTGGTTCTAGTTAGCAGCACAGAACTGGAGTCTTTTTATGCATCTACATCTGATTCCCTGGGTTCTATTTTACATATAAAGCTTCTGAGTCCATGGGCTATGTACGTATCTGAAGACTGCTGAAACCAGTGTGTTAAGCCTCATTGCAGAATCATCAGCCAAAGCAAAGGTATTAGCAATTAATTTAGAACAAAATGAAATGCTAAGCTGCTGAAGAAGCACCAGTAATTCTTTTAAAAAAAAAAAAAGATTGATTTATTTATTGTGCATATAGTATTCTGCCTACATGCATGCTTGCAGGCCAGAGGAGGGCATCAGATCTCATTACAGATGGTTGTGAGCCACCATGTGGTTGCTGGAAATTGAACTCAGGACCTTTAGATGAGCCGGTGGTGCTCTTAATCACTGAACCATCTCTCCAGCCCTGCACCAGTAATTCTTGATAGATTTTTTTTAATATAGAAAGATAGAAGGAAGGCAACAAGATAACCACATTGGCCCAGGCCTGTGGGTATTTCCATGTTAAAGTAAGGACAGTCCCAGGTAAACTACAATATCTGGTTTTCCTCTCTAACATGACTATGGTTAGCTGCCATGCCGGCAGGACTTTCACATGCTCAGAAACCCAGGGAAGCAGCAAGACATCCTGAGCACCACTGCTAGACCCAACACCTTGTAAATAAACTTGTTGGAACTGAAATGGTAAAAAGGCAAGTATCTTCATTAGGGTTTCTATGTGACGAAACACAATGACCAACAGCAAGCTGGGGAGGAAAGGCTTTATTTGACTTACCCTTCCACAATGGAGTCCATCACTGAAGAACAGCAAGGCCGGAGCCTGGAGGCAGGAGCTGATACAGAGGCCATGGAGGATGCTGCTTCCTGACTTGCACCCCAAGGCTTGCTCAGGCTGATTTCTGGTAGAACCCAGGACCATCAATCCAGGGATGGCACCACCTACGATGAACCGGGCCCTTCTACATCAATTACTAATTAAGAAAATACCCTACAGGCCTGCTTATAGTCCAGTCTTTTTAAGGCATTTACTCAACTGAGGTTCCTTCCTCTCCAGTGATTCTAGGTTATGTAGAATTGACATAAAACTAGCCAATACAGTAAGGAAGTGATTAGGTCCATAGCTATGCTTGAGAACTTGGAAATGTTAGGACAAAATAAAAGTTAAAGAAAGTCCAAATAAGGACATCAAGGCCTGAGGAGATGGCTCAAGGGGTAAAGCGCTTGTGTGCAAGCACAAAGGCCTGGGTTTGGGTCCCTAGAGTGCACATAAAAGCCAGGTTTTCTAGGTGTTGTAGTGCACACCTTTAATCAAAGCACTCAGAAGACAGAGGCACCAGAATCTCTGTGCGTCCGAGACCAGCCTGGTTTACATGGGGAGCTTCAGGGCAGCCAGGGCTACACAGAGAAACCCTGACTTGGTGGAGCGGGGAGCCAGGCTTGACAATGCACACCTGTTACCCAATGCTGGCAGAGCAGAGACAGGCAGACCCTAGGGCCTTGGTGATGAGCCAGTCTAACCCAGGCAGCAAGTTTCAGCCTCAGCAAGAGACGCTGTCTCTGAATAAATATGTAAACAAGGTGAAAAGTGTCAACGGAGAATATCCCACATCAACCACTGAACCTCTGACTTTCACATGTGCCTTCATAGGCTAGCACCCATGCACACCACACACACACACACGCACACACACTAATGACATAGAATGAGAGCAGAAAACAAAGACTGGATAAAACTCAGCTCGTAGGAGAACTGTGACAGGCTCCAGGACATCCTAAGTGCCATGCTTTTTTGCTGCTTTCTGTTGGATCTGTCTATCTGATTTCAACTATTTCCTCTTAGGATGTTTTCTTTATAACTTCAGGAATTCTGAGTGAGAGAAGTGAATGAGTCACCATTGCAGCTTCTAGAATATCAAGATGATATTCCACACATTCTTAATTCGAGAAAAGGTACTTTAGTAGTGAAGTGCACATGCGCGCGTGCGCACGCGCGCGCGCACGCGCACACACACACACACACACATTAAATCCATGAGATAAGGCTGTCCCATTGTACAAATGAGACTCAAAGCACCATAGTTACAAATTTAAGCGCAGGTTTTTATTCTTTTGACTAAAGGGCCACCCTGAAAATAAGAAACAAACACTCCAGAGGGATGTCATTAACTTGATGGAGATCAGGGCAAAGGAAAGAATCCAGTCATGGGCATTCCCTTTGACACATAGCTGGGTTTTGGCTATCTTTGCTTTGCATGTGGTTCTCACATTCTCCTGACAGTTTCCCTCAGGATCACGCTCCCCTTTGTGACCTTGCAGTTAAGTTAAGCTCCTGCCATACACAGGAGCTCCCCAAATGTTGATTGGAAGACAGAATGAAGACTAGGTGGAAATCAGAAGCATAATTTACTCGCCTAGATTCTGTCCCTAGTTTCCCCCTGGAAGATGGGTTCATTGATTCACTCACTTGGTAGTTATTTTCCACGTTCAGAATCAGGATGGATCAGAGAGGAGAGTTGTCTTTGTTTCTGCGTTCAGAATCAGGATGGATCAGGGAGAAGAACGGTCCTTGTTTCCACGTTCAGAATCAGGACGGATCATGGAGGAGAATGGTCCTTGTTTCTATCCTCTAGGGCTCAAGCTGTTATTGGAGGGACTAGAGAACTGGGGAAGTTGATTCTTTAGAGACTTATTTTTATATTTGTGTGTCTGTGCGTGGGATGAGGAGATGGGTATGCACATGTGAGAGTAGTTGCCTTCAGAGGTCAAAAAAAGAACATCCAGTCCCCTGGAGATGCAGTTAAAGATGACTGTGAGCCTTTCCCCTCCCAGAGTTGGGTACCAGGGGTCGACCTCAAGTCCTCTGCAAGATCAGCACATGCTGTCAACCACTCAGCCATCTCTCCATCCCCAGACTTTCTAAAAAGAAAGAAATTTTTTAAAGAAGAAAAATTAATTACATGTGATAATTGTTCTAAGAGAAACTGACAAGATTTTGAAGAGACAGTTGGGAGAAAAGGGAATTCTTTTGGGCAAAATGGCCAAGAAATGCTTCTCTACTGACCTGCAAATGTTTTTGTGACATTGCTCATAAAAATCAAAAACTAAGAATATCCAAATGTCCTTCAACTAATACGTGGGTAAATAAAATATGGTTTATCCTCATAATAAAATGATAATGAGCAATTAATAAAAGATGAAGTACTGACAAATGCTATAATAATGACAAACTTGAAAAGCATTACTGAGTCTCAAACCATAGCAGCCTGAACACACTCAGGCTCCTCTGAAAAACATTGGTCAAAGTGAAAGACTCCAGACACAGAAGACTCCATGGTGTGTAGCTCCCCTTACATGAAATAGCCCAGAACAGCAGAATTAAAGAAGTGCAGTACAGAAGAGAGGTTCCTCGTGGCTGAGGGTGGGAACGGGTAGACACTGCGGAGGAAAACCAGATGTCTTTATAAGGCAATGAAAATATCCTAAGATTAAACTAGGGTGAAAATTGAATAACTAAAATCAAGCTAAGAACCCCTGGATCATCCTTCTTAAATAAATGCATCTTATGTCTGCAAATTTTGCCAGTGAAGCTGCTAGAGAGTGTTCTGGGCAGAGTGATACTTGGAATGAGGTGCATGATGAACTAGAGGAAGGCAAGGATGGTTTGAGCTTGCTGAGCTAATGTGGAGGTGGCTGGGGACGCAGGCAGAAGGGAGCTAGAGCCGGACCTCATGCAATGCTGGGCAGGGCCATCATGGGGTTTTATTGAGGAAATGGCATGCAATTGTTTTGCATACACCGTGTTCTACTTTAATAGAATAATGCAACCCATATTGTCCATTTACTATTTTAGGGATGGGCTGATACGGAAGGAAATCTAACCAGTACGGCTCTGGCAAGTCCCGCCCTTCTCCTGCTTTCCCTCTGCCTTGCTAAAAACCATTAGATTCCATTCCTGAAGCTCACCCCCCCCCCGTCTGTTTCCTAGGAAACCAATAATTCCAACTACTCTGGAGGATGTGGCAGGAGGAGCTCTTTGACCCAGGAGTTAGAGACCAGCCTGGTCATTACAGCAGAACCGTATCTGTGGAAGGAAACAGCCTACACTTGTAGCTAAGCAGAAGAGCCTTCACCTCAATCCTCAACGGCCCCCCCACCCACTCAAAAAAAATGAAAGGAAGGCATGTTGGGACACAAGAGCACAAGCTCAACTCTAATGATGGAAGTCATGGGAAGACCTTCCTAAGGAAGCGATGCTTAGTCTCCAAAGGCGACCAGAGACTCACCCAAAGCAAAGGGAAGAATGCTAGGGACCTCCTCCTCCTCAGGCTGACCACCAAGGTCAAGATATTAAAGTATTGAAGTCCAGTAATCAAAATCCTCCTTTGGTTCACCTAATCAACCTGCCCTTTTAAAATTAAGCACCTCATCCTACCATGGGACTTCCCATTATACCTTTATAAGCCACCATTTGCCTATGAGCCATGTCTGTCTCCTCTCTATCCAGAGGTAGTCCTCCTTTGTCCCTCAGAGACAAATGTCCCTTCCTCCCTCCCTCATTTCCTTCCCCTTCTCCCTCATCCTCTCTCTCCTGTCTTTGTCTCTTATTCCCTGCCCTCTGACCCTCTGGGACAAATAAATCTCCTTTGTGCTAAGAACTTGGTCTTGGAGGTCTTGAGCCAATGCCAGTCCTTTGAGATGTTAACTTATAAGCCCATAAAATGGGTATCATTGTCACAAGGCAGAAAACGACAAGGGTGCCCCATGCAGAAAACTTCTTAGAGAGCTGATCTGCAAGCTCGAAATCATAATCCCATAGTTTCCATGGTACCCAGTCTACAGACTCACACTGGGCTCTGTGGCCAGAGGAACCCCACACCTGGCTTCATACTCTGATGTCACCTTCTTGGGGCACTTATTAATTTGACAAAAGGCCTCACACATTTTTGAGTGTTGTTATTGCTGTTGTTGTTGTTTTAAGAGACAGAGTTTCTCTGTGGAACTGTCCTGGCTGTCCTGAAACTCGCTTTGTAGACCAGGCTGCCCTCAAACACACCGAGATCCACCTGCCTCTGCCCCCAAGTACTGAGATTAAAGGTGTGCACCACCACTGCCCAGCTCACAGTTTTTAAGACTCCACAAATGATGTACGCAGTACTGTTGAACGGTAAGCTAGAATCTTCACTATGAGCAGAATTTTAACCCACGGGAGATGTTCATAAGGTGGTAAGGAAAGAAAGGCAAACCCTTAAAATGAACACAAAACGTCTTTTGTGAATCCAGGTGGGAAGAGATTTCCCAGCTGTCCCTGAGTACTCAAAGGGGTTGATGGGACAAAGGCTTGGGAACTCTTGCTTTACCAGAGGCAATGGATGCTGGGACCTGGGGTTGGCTACACAGGAGAGCCAAAGTCCTGGTCACTTTGGCAACAGTCTATCAAAAGAAAAAAACACAGTAATAAAGATAAATAAAAAATAAGTAGAAGAGAAAACTTCTAAGGAAAAGATTTTCATTGGTTGGTATTGTTTTTCTCTCAAGTATGTCTAAGTTTGTAATTTTCTTATTTGAAAAAAAATATTTGTAAGTAAGCACCATTCTTCTACATGAATTGACTTTATCAATATACCACCTAGTTTCCTCCAGTGACCTTAAATCCAATTTCTGTTTCTCTCTCTGAGGCAGGAGAACATTCAATAGCCATTATTACATAAAACCATATCTGAATATAAGAGTTCCATAAAAATGTATGCTGTTTTTAATGTTATAATAACATATAGCATTAATTATGATACGCAACATAACTATGTTATTATATAATTGTGCTATTGTAAGAATTTGTATTAGAAGAAAACTCAAATTTGACATCAAATTTTATGCTCCATTTAAAAAAAAAAAAAAACCTCCTAACTTATTTTAACTTCTAAGATAGTAAAGGCAAGTGAATTTTAAAAAAATGGCTTCTGATACAGAATTTTCCAACTGTCTGTGATCAAAATCAGACTACAGGGGCTGGAGAGGCAGCTCAGCAGAGGGAGTGCTTAGCACACAGTGTGAAGACCCTGAGATCGAGTCACCATAGCCACATAAAGCCAGCCAC
>NC_022033.1:8604497-8604939 GCF_000317375.1 Microtus ochrogaster | reverse complement strand
TGGGAGGCAGGAATGAGACAGTCTCCAGAAACTTATAAGCCAGGAAGGGACCCTGTCCGAAACAATGTGGATGCTAGAGACCACCACCCAAAAGCATCCTCTGTCCCTTACACTTGGGCCACAGCATGTGCTTGCACACACATGCACAAACACACACGTAATTACAAACCTATGAGAATGTTATTGTCCCATTTAGGGGATAATGCAGGTTAAATAGGCCTGTTCATAGACTGAAATGAGCGCTTTCTCGCCCCTGGTGGGGATAGTGGTACACTGATGATGCTTAATCATGAACCCACAGAGCTCCCTGATCTTTGAGCTCTCAGACAAGAGTTATTTGTGTCTCTTGTGGCTCCCCACAAGTCGGCTTATTCCAGCGTGAGCAATGGCAGACACGATGACAATGTCATGGCACGGACCACCAGCACAAAGAGAGGAGAGG
>NC_022033.1:8594808-8604397 GCF_000317375.1 Microtus ochrogaster | reverse complement strand
TGTGGCTCCCCACAAGTCGGCTTATTCCAGCGTGAGCAATGGCAGACACGATGACAATGTCATGGCACGGACCACCAGCACAAAGAGAGGAGAGGCTTCTGCAAAAGCAAAATACTAGCTCTGCTCCTCGCCTCGGCAAGGCTCTCCCACGTGGAGACGTACTCATGGGACGTTGCACAGAGTCGGGTTAGTCTCAGTTCTACTTGGAAAACTCTGAGGAGGACCATGGCACACTCGGATGTAGGACCGGTCCTGTGAGCCACGATGAAGCGACCGAGGGTTAATATAACTTGAATATAGTTAAGATACGCCAGGCCGTTCTGTGTCTAGGGCTTGGGGTGAGCAACAGCAGCTGTGGATTGTCCCCAACAGTCACAGAATCCCCAGAAGTGTTTGTCTAGGACATTGTCTGTTGTCAGGCTGTTAGCAACACTAGCATTTAGCACAACCTACCATGATCGATGTAGCCCCTGTTCACAGCCCGGAAAACTCTATTTAATCCTCTCAAAATCCAAAGATCTTAAATCATCCCCATTTTTCAGACGGGGAGAATGAAGTTCTAGGAATTAAAGATCCTAAATCAAGGCCCAGCGTTTGCCCATGGCCGCCACTGAGTGTGAAACCCAGGCAATCTGTCTCCAAGGCCAAGCCTCTTACTAGGGTGCTGGGATGAAGCTCGTCCTTGTTGCTGCGGTTTTCTTTTGTTTTGTTAGTTTGGGGAACAGTTTCCTTGGAGCCCAGGCTGGCGAACGCCCTGAGTACCCAAGGATGACCTTGAACCCCTGATTCTCTTGCTTCCACCTCCCACGTGCTGTCAGACACAGCTTATATCTTTATAGAAAGTCTTGAGTGTCCCTCCCAAAGCCAGCGGCCAGGCTTCTTTCTGCTGAAGCTGAAGTGACTTCTTTGTCCCACAAGGCTGCTTCCAGCCTCTTCCCACCTAAGGAGGCAAGTTCAGTCTCTGCCTGGGAACCCTTCGCGGAGTGTAGGAGAGTCTACACACACGAAATTCCGCACAAGGATCTACAGACGCTTCACCCCACCCCCACCCCCATCATGGCTATATCCACTGTCCCTTTCCTGGGCATCAGTCACCAAGGCGCTGCAGATAGGATACACCCCCAAGCCTGTCAGAGCCCTCATCTCGGCTACACGCCCACAGCGTGAATACACTCCTCTATCATCTACCCAGGATCTTTGAATTTAGATGCTGGGTCAAGAAAAAAATGACAGTTTCGCATGAAGCTGTTCTTTAGGAGAAATGATATTTTTAGCATCTTTCCCAGGCCTGCAACCTAATAAGCAGATATTGTCCTGGTGACAAATGACAGTTCTGAGGAGAATTTCGACTGTGGATCCTGAACTGAGACTTCTCTCGCTGTTTCTCTCTCACACTCTCCCTCTCTCTCTCTCCCCTCCCTTGTTCACTCTCTCCTCCTCTTCCGTTTCTTCCATCCCTCCCTTCCCCCTCTAGAGAGCTATGTAGCCCTGACTAGCCTGGAACTTGCTGTGTTGCTTGCTGCAGCTTGCCTCAAGCTTGCAGCAATCCTGCTGCCTCAGCATCAAAGGTACTCAGATTACAGGCATGTACCAACAGGGCCTGGGGCTTCTGGCATTTCTGCTTGTGTAATGAGTGTGGATTCAGCCACAGGATTAGAGGTGACCACAAAACAAACTCTTTTTCACAATTCATCTTGAATTTTGTTTTGTTTCGTTCTGGTTTTTCAAGACAAGGTTTCTCTGGATATTCCTGGCTGTCCTGGAACTCACTCTGTAGACCAGGCTGGCCTTGAACTCATAGAAATCTGCCTGCCTCTGCCTCCCAGGTACTAGGATTAAAGGCATGTGCCACCACTGCCTGGCTTCACCTGGAATTTTTGTTTGAACTCCCACTGATCTCAGCTAGTGGGAGGGTCCTGTCTGTTGTTGTAGGGGATCCTTACCCACCTTTTCTTTTCCGCAGTACTTTATAAATAGAAAAAACTAGTTGGCTTTCCAGAAATTCCCTTTGTGTTGTTGCGTATTTTGAGACAGGGTCTTACTCTGGAGCCCAGACTGGCCTCTAATTCACAAATACCTTTGTCTCTTCCCCTGACCTTCACGGTATTTTTTAATGTTTTAACTTTTATTTCCTTTTTAAAATTTTTTTTGTTTGTTTTGGTTTTCGAGACAGAGCTTCTCTATGTAGCTTGGAGCCTGTCCTGGAACTTGCTCTTGTAGACCAGGCTGGCCTCGAACTCACAGAGATCCGCCTGCCTCTGCCTCCCAGGTGCTGGGATTAAAGGTGTGCGCCACCAAAATATAATTATATCATTTCCTCCTTCCTTTCCTTCCTCCTGCTCTTCCCAAGCCCCCATGCCTACTCCCTCTCAAATCCATGCCCTCTTTTAATCTAATTGTTATTACTGTGTATGTGTGTATAAATACATAAACACATAAATACAACCTGTTGAGTCTGCCTAGCATTGTTTGTATATATGCATGATTTTAGGACTGATCGTGGTACTGGATAGTCAGTTAAGGGGCTCATCCCTGGGCAAGTCAAATTTCCCATTCTCAGCATTTGTAGATACCTGTAGTTTTTGTCTAGGGATTGGACCCTGAGAGGTGGGTCTCCCTTTCATGTTAGAGTGTCTGTTGATCCTGTGATTATTCAGGTCTAGTTTAGGCAGCCATGTTGTTGAGGTATTGTGGTGTAGCTTCCCTGTCACTTCTAGGACTTCCTGGTTCTCTGATGCTTACAGTATTTCTGCCCCCTCTCCTGTGATGCTGCTCCCTGAGCCTTAGGTACAGGAATCATGTTGCAGATGTATCCGCTGAGGTTCTGCACCCCCGAGACCAGTTGTTCTCTGCATGTTTATCTATTATGGCTTTCTGTAACTGTCAATTTCTATGGCAAAGAGAAACCGTTTCGATGAGGGCTAAGAGAGGCACTTATCCGTGGGTATAAGGATAAGTATTTTATTTGCCATTTAGCATTACATTTTTAACATTTATTTAGTGGTAGCACACATAGAAATTTGAGAGCTCACATTCTCAACCAAAACCACAAAGCAGGAATGGTGTGAGGCTTCTAATGAAAGCCCGCCCACCATGACGCATTTCCTCCAGCAAGACCACACCTCCTAAACCTCCACAGACAGCACCACCCACTGGTGACCAAGTGTGCAAATGTCTGAGCCTCTGGGGGACATTCTCATCAAACTACTGCAAGAGGCATGACCCAAAGACCTCACTTCCTTCCACAATGCCATACCATTTGAGAGCTCCACAGGTTCTTTGTACCAGGGATTCAAGGCCACAGTTTCACCACAGGGGATTTTGGTGGTCACTGATCCAGACCATGGTGGTACTTTCAATACAACATGGCACATGGTGCATGTTCAGTGGTGTTGACCCCACAGACAGAAATAAAACAGAGAAGGAGAACTTCAGTGGGAGGGTGTTGGTTTTAAAAGGCAAAGCAGGGAAGGCCACTGTGCTCAACTGTGATAACAGAACCCCTAACAAAACACTAGGTCTGCTGGAGACTGACAGGTCCCACTCACCAGAAAGTGTCTTCTCTAAAAATGTCCGAAGATGGCAGACTTTCTCATCATGCCTCGGGACTTGCCACCTCCCTGGAGAACTAAGAGTAAATCAGAAAATGCTCCTTTATCTCTGGAATGCTCTAATTTTCCTTTCTTCTGGTATTTTTCCAACCAAAGCTAGGAAGTTATTCTGGGGTTTCTTCTCCCCAGCTCCCCTCAGACCCTCCTCTTTCTTCCCACACTGTAAGGATGGAAAGGTGAAGAAAGGCAACCTAAATCAGTGTCGTATCCTCCTCTTCCTCCCCGGGTGCCCAGAATCTGAGACTGTTGCCTTGCTGCATCAGGGGTTCACAGGGAAGGCTGTGATTTGTTGCCGTGTTTCTCTTCAAAGTCTTGAAAATAGCGTGTTACTGGAGATTTCAGAGGGAAAACCCCAAATAGGAAAGCCATATTGGCTCCTAGAGCGTAGGGTCTTGGCGCAGGGCACCACATTGGCAGAACTGTGCCTACATTGTTAGGACGCACTGCCAACTCCAACAGA
This sequence comes from Microtus ochrogaster, assembly GCF_000317375.1. Classification (NCBI taxonomy): domain Eukaryota; kingdom Metazoa; phylum Chordata; class Mammalia; order Rodentia; family Cricetidae; genus Microtus; species Microtus ochrogaster. The sequence goes on along the minus strand of NC_022033.1, from coordinate 8,600,326 downwards.
ACTTCCAGTGGGAGTTTTACGGCCCTCTTTCATCCAAGCTGCTATTTGGGCAGAGGCATGATCGCTTCTAATCACTCTGCTTCTGCCACTGTAGCCAAGTCCTCTGTCAACCTGCCTGGTCCTGGAACAGCTCGGGGGGGGGGTTTAGGAAAGAGATGCCTCTTGTAAAGTGTGGAGGTGCTAATGGCCACCCTCCAGGATGCTGGCTCCATGTGCCAGGAAGCAGAACAGCCAAAGGTAACAATGCGAGTGTGCAGAAGCCATCCTAAAAACGGGATAATTGGTCTGCCCGGCACTAGAGATGCATGAATCCTCACTAGTCAAGAGATTCTTTGTCCTTGATGTTGATGTGTTTCTCTGGCTCCTGGGGACATGCCTGGGAATGAAGGGAGCTTTTGTCATGAAGAATCCTGACTACATAAAAACAACTGGCGCATTATCTGTTTCTAAAACATTCTCTTAAGTGGCCAGTTGGCTTTTAACCTAAGCACTCGGTGTGAGGCATATGCTTGTAGCTGGGGTATTCTCCACAAGGGTCTGCTAACTGAATCATTCAGTGCTCATACAATACCCGTGCCAAGGTTTCCAAACTGCTACTTCACCAGAATCCAATTCTACTATCATTCAGGAGCCTTGTCATGGCTAGGATTTCGCAGTCAAGGATTTCTACATAGAATAAGCCACATGATGCCAAGTGTAACTGCTACTATCTTTTATTGTCAACTTGACACAACCTAGACCCACCTGGAAAGAGTGTCTCTATATAATAAAAAGGATTATTTACACTGGATATGGCCTATAGGGGATTGTCTTAATCAATAACTTGATGTGGGAAAACCCAGCCCACTGTAGGTGGCACCATCCCCTAGGCAGGGAGTTCTGAAATATATAAGAGTTGGGTTATTGTGCTAAGTCCCAGGAAGAAAGCAGGGCAACACACATGCATTCATTTCCTTCATTCTTGACTAGGATATGACATATCCTAGTTCCAAGTTCCTGCTTGGGCTTTCCCACAGTGATGGGCTGAAACCTGGAACTGTGAGCTGGAATAACTCCCTTCCTCCCCTACGCTGTTTTTTGTCATGGTATTTTAACACAGCAAGAGAAACGGATGGAGCCACTGCTAAGAGATGAGATGCTGGAGTCTTGACAAAAGGAAGGAGTGTTTTCCCACCCCCAAACAATGGGAGGGCTGAACCTGCCGCTGGCAGTGCTGCCCCCAACATGTCATCTCAGACTTTCTGCCCACACTCTTTGTTAGTTCTCAGACCCACACAACTGCTTCCATGTATTGGTTTCTCCTTTCAAAAAAGAAAGAAAATTTCCCCAATTCCCAGACCTCAGAGACTTCCTGAAAGTCTACCTCCTTCATAGTCTATTCTAAAATCTTCCCAGAAATTAGAATCCTTCCTTTTTCCCACGAACAAAGCCTGTACTCTCTGGATTCCCTGTTCATTCACAATCCCAAATCATATTGATATTGATTCTTCTGGCCCAGAGCCAGAATCAGCAGCCATGTTGTTCCCTTTCCTCAAAGGCATTGGGGGCTAAGTGTACAAGCTCTTGATACAGAAAGAAGGGGAACTGCTAAATGTCTGCCTTAAAGCAGTCTGGAGCCCATATCCCACCTCACCTGCAGGAAAGAATGGTTCATTCATCTCTAGAAGATCTATTTGGGGAAGTCATCAAGGGTGCAGGTTTATGTCCACCGTGGAGGTTGCGTTCCTCAAATTCCCTCAGCTGTACTAGAAGTTGGTTTGAGCATGCTTTAGCAAATCTGATGGTTTTGTCTGCCTATCTGTTGTCATGAAGATTAAGTGGTGAGGACCATTCCCAAGTTTTGTTTAATTAGTTGATTGGTTGTTTGTTTTTGTTTTGCTATGGGATCCCCCTGTGTTACCCAGATTGGTTTCAAAGCCCTGAGCTCACATGGTCTTGCTGCCTCAGCCTCTCTAGTAGCTGCCACTAAAGCCATGTACCAGGATTCTTGACTCATCACAGTGTCATCATTGATAAAGGGGGAGGGGGAGAGAGATACTAGGGTACAGACCCAAGGACTCTAGTACCAACTGCATCCCTTCTCCCCCATCCATCTTTATCAAGAAATAAAGTTTCCCTTTTGTGTGTGCAAATCCACAAGCTGGTTTCACTCATGGTGAGAAGCATGTCATTTCTAAGGTCTGGCTGGCTGGAATCTAATGCCAGGTCCACCTCTCATCTTTGTTGACAATGGTCAATCTCCACCAGTCCATCTTCTTCTCCCAGAAGAGATCACAACAGGCTCCTTTCTAAGGCTGTCACAGAAGTAAACCGAGAGACAAGATGCCAAGGGTGTGGCAAATCCAAAGGGCCCCTTACAAATCAGATGTGCCTCCTATTGCCATTGGTGTGGGATAGACAGACAGACACACACACTCTGTTCTATGTCCCCTTGGCCAGTGGCTTTGTTATTTTGTATTCTTGAAAGGACATAATCAACAGTCTTTTCAAATACCACCAGTAACAGATAGCAATGCTCAATTCCTGTTAGACAGGCACTCTGCATGAGTTATCTCATTCCTCCTTGGCCACGATTCCATGAGGTGCTGAGACCGTCAGCTCAGCTTTGCAGAGGGACGACCTGGACCACACAGCATAACCAAGGGCAGACACCTTCAGTCTGCGTGGACAACAGGATCCAGTCTTGTCTATGACTTCTTAGCTAATATCCTTCACTGTGCTGTCTGGTGCCTGACTTTTTGAAAAAGCCAAATGACTTAGAAAATTGTCAATTCTCCAGGCACTTTCTTCTTCCCATTCAGAGCGAGTTATCTCTACTATGCACTTCCTGTGACAAACCATGACAGTGGGCAACGCTGACAACACAGTTACACCACAGGGGCTGGGGAATCGGCTTGCTGGGCGAAGCGCTAGCCACAGCAGCCTGACAAACTTAGTTCAGTCCCCAGAACTGTGCAAAACAGGTGTCAGCAGCACACCCACCTGTAATCCCAGTATTCCCCTGGAGAGATGGGTAACAGACAGGAGATTCTCCAGAAGCCAGCCAACTCAGCCTGTGTGACATCGTTCTAATAATAATTATAACTAAAGTTATAATGGTCAAGACAGTCTGGACCAATATGGCAAGTGAAGACTGACACCAAAAGGTTGACCTCTGACCTCCACACATGCCATGGCCTGGGACAAAAGGTCCCTATGCAGCCTGAAGAAAGACCTGAAGAGTAGCAGTCCACCAGTCATTTCTTTTGTGTGTACGAGTGCATGCATGAGCGTGTGTATGCGTGTGTGTATGGTGTGTGTGTGCATGCACGAGTATATACATATGTGCGTATGATATGTATGTGGGGTGTGGGGGAGGTATGTATGATGTGTGTGTGCAGAGTGTGTGCATGCATGAGTAGATGTAGGTGTGTGTGAAATGTATCTGTAGTGTATACACGTGAGTGGTATATATGTGTATGAGTGTGTGTAAGAGAGAGTGTCTGTGTGTGTGGCATGTGAGCATGTGCAGCGCTCACAGAAGCCAAAAGAGGGCGTCAGATTCCCTAAACTGGAGTTACATGAGTTGTGAACTGTCTAACATGGGTGTTAGACACTGAACTAGAGTCCTATGCAAACCCTCCTGAACTGCTGAATGTTCTCTCCAGCATTAACCGGCAGCTACTTTCCTTCTGTAGCTTTGATCCTCTTGTCTAGCCAGGAGCAACCTTCTAAGAGAGACTGAGCTGTAAGTCATAAGACCATCACATGTTGACTGTCCTGCACCAAGCCTTTCTGTGAGCAGGATTTTGGACTCCGTGGTGATGTTTATTTTTGTGATGCTATCCAGGAAATGGCCATGTCTAGATAAAATTTTCATTTCTCGTGAGCAAAACAAGGAGAAATAAGCATAATGCTGGACAGTTTCAGCAAGGGAAACATATTTAACAAGTCTATACCTATAATATATTCACATGTATTCATATATGGCATATGAATATATTATACAATATACAACTGATAATTTATTTAATATTATATATATATATAAACTCAATATATTTAATCTGTTCAATTCAATTTGATGAACTTTTTGGAGCCGAGTCCATGTGGTGGGCGCTACATAGGCACTGAGAAGACAGAATCATCGCTCTTCTGTAGCTCCTGGTACACTGTAAGAGACGCACGATGAACAAGTAACTATGGACTGTGCCTGGCACCAATAAAGATCACAAAAGAAGCAAGCAAAGGGACCCAGAAAGGGCAGTGGTTAGAAAAGAGCCTGCTAGGGGAGTGTGGTACCAAAGTTTAAAGCTGTCCGGGAGAAATGTGAGAAGGGACAGAGAAGTCAAAAGTGCCGGAGGCCAGAAATGACCTTGTGTGGAAGAATGGCCAGAAGGGACTGTGCAGGGCAGCACGGCGAAGCAGTGCCTGGCAGGAGATGAGGTTTGCGGAGACAGAAACTTTAGAGCCAACTGCGTTTGAATTAGCAACAGCGCGCCTGTGTCTCCTGCTACCTTGTTCTAATGGAAAGATGGTAACGCAGTGTTCTGTGAAAGAAAAATCCTCCTTGGCAAAGTAAAAAGTTGGAAAGCCTTTGCCGAGTTCTCGAAACTGTTTTTAACCTGGTCTGTGCATCCTAGAAGTCTGGGGACGTCTGCCGTAGGAGACATCTTGTGGCATTCTGGAGGTGGAAGTGGCGAGGTGCAGAAGGAAGTAGGGGAGCCAAAAGCCCGCGTCCCTGCAGACATGCTGGGTGACATTAGGCACCGAGTTTCTATTTCAGACTCTCTTTCAGAGATCTTATTGAGACTCCCAAGTGGGTGAAGGTACATGAGACCCTGTGGAAAGAAAGGAGGGAGGAAGACAGAGAGTATAAAACTCATGCGAGCCCCCAGATACATTTGTGAACTTGGCATGCTAAAAGCAGAAAGGAGCCTGGCATCAGTGCTCAAACTCTCATGGCATTTTAACCCCAGCTACTATGGGGTGGAGGGGACGGAATTTCCCCCCTCTGGCATTTGTAAACAAGAGTGAGATTAGCTAATGAAGCAATTAGGGCTCTACCTATAGTCTTCTATAATTCCCAACACGTGCTGACTTTCCTGGCTGATTTGGTATTTACTCATATGGCATATCAATTTAAAAATCACGCCTGTCAGCTCTGAGAAGGAGGTAGCTAGCAGCAGCCCTGGGCTTATCCATGGTCCTCTCAAGAGCTAGAATGGAGAGAAGTCTTTTTTGTTTTCTCAGAGTTTTGTAAAGACCCTGAAATTCAGATACGTGTCCAACTGAGTCACCCAAAGCCATCAGAGTGGTGACATGGATTTGACACTGATTGGTCAGTCATAGGTCCCTAGTCTACTTCGAAAGGTAGAGTCGGGGGCTGGTGAGGTGTTTGCCCCCAAGTCTGAAGACTTGACACTGCAATCTCTGGAACCTCCATGATGGAAGGAAAGAACAGACTACTGCAAACTATCCACACACACACATACACACACACACTAGAAAGACAGACGGATAGATAGATGATGATAGA
>NC_022033.1:8591943-8594403 GCF_000317375.1 Microtus ochrogaster | reverse complement strand
TCTCTCTCTCTCTCTCTCTCTTTCTCCTCATCCCTTTCCCCTCTTCTTCTCGCCTCTCCTCTCCTTGTATCTCTTCTTCTCCTCCCCTGCTCTGCTTTCTGCTTTTGGATGAGATCAAGGCTCAAGCTCCTAGCACTGCTCCAGCGCCATGCCTGCCTGCCTGCTGCCATGCTCGCTGCCGTGCTCACTGCCGTGATGTGCATGCGCTCACCCTCTGAAACTGTAAGAAAACCCCCGATCCAATGTTTCATTTAATTAAATGCTTTATTTTATAAGTGAAAAAAAAACTATTCCTGTATGCCGTGTCCAAGACAGATGATAAATTAGGAAAAAAATACATTCGGCAGAGTTTTAAAGGGGACAATCTGATTTTGACCCAAGATATTATTCTGAGGCCACCCCCATCTCTCTGACCTTTTTATCCCATCATTTGTGTTCCGAATATTTTAGGTATTTAAATTGCCTAGCCTCTAATTTCCCTAATGAGAGTTTACCTGTATCTTTGACATAATAACCGACTACAAATGGCTTTTCTTCTGGCTGTGATTTCAGTCCAACAGCCATGGGGAAACCACAAAGGGGCAAGAGTATCAATCCAGAGAGAGAGAAGCAGAGATGGCTTAATGCCTAGGAGGTGCAGGTGATGAGGACTAACAGAATTGGGGTGAACTGTGGAATTTAAGCCAGCAAGGCTTTCTGATTGGTGGCTTGTTTTTCAGATGGTAGAGGAAGTACAAAGTAGAAAATGGCTCTAAGATTTTTGAGTGAAATTCCCCAAAACTCAGAGCTGCAGGTCCATATTCTCAAATTCTGACCCGTGTAAAGACTCACTCCATCCTGGGTCACAGGCCATATCAGGATAGCAATGCCCCTTGACTCTTGTTGAGGAGACCAGCTTGTCTTGGGTTATGGGCCTGCTCTCCCAAGCATGACATGCATGGTACATATATTGAGAGATGGCTTTTCATTAAAAGTGTTCTTAAAGTAGCCTTCTTCTGAGGGGGGAATGGCGGCATGTGCCTACAGTCATAAAACTCAGGAGACTGGGGCAGTAAGGGAGTCACAAGTTCAAGGCCAGTCTGAGATACAGAGTAAACTTTAAACCATCCTGGACTAAGGAGTTTGACTGTGTCAATAAGGAAAACTGAAAACAGCTAGGAAGGAAGGAGCAAGAAGACGCTCAGTCAGGGAAGTGTTTGCTGGATGGATATGAGGACCCGAGTCTGAGGCCCAGAAATCACTTGGAAACCAGGCATGTTGGCGCAAACTGAAAACCTCAGCAAGGGGGAGGCGGTCGCATAACCAGGTCTCATTGATAAGCCAGCACAGCCCAGTTGGCAAGCTCCAGGTCTCAGTGAGAAGCCATTTCGAATAACAAAGTAGATGACATGCGCTCGAGACCAACACACACAGAGACAAAGGGAGACGGAAAAATGGGATTCAATTAAAAAAAAAAAATAAGGACCCTTCCCTTATCCCGTGAAATTATGGTTTCTTGTGGGCAGAATTTCTAAATTGTGCGTACATATAATCACATACACATATGCCAGCTCCAAGCCCCTGATTATCATTTTATTATGGCTAATATAAACAAACAAGCGAAACCCTGGCCAATATTTTAAATTACTAATGGAATAGTGATGAAGTGGGTTCTAGAATACACAACTGTGGAAATGCAGAAGTCTGGCAAGGTCTATCTGTCTACACATGAAAATGGCGAAAGTGTGCGGCTCACAGTCGTTTATTTGGAGATGCTTGCAGCCAGAGGCTACAGTAGTCTACAGGTCAAGAAGAAAACATAGCGTAAGTGAAGATGTGGTGATGGACTGACGGACTCTGTGAGGTGACTCAAGGGCTCCTCATCCCCCAGATGAAGTAACGACTGACCAAAGAGAAGCCAAGTGAGGGAAAACACTGATAATTGCCCAGTAAATCTCCCCATCCCCTCCCATCTGTCATCGCAGCCTTTCCCTGTCTCCTTTTTGTCCCGGAAGAGAAGTGAGATGCAGACACAGCGATCATTGACTGAGACACACAAGGGAACCATGAGGCTGCTGGTTTTCCCAACAAGGGAGCCTCTGAGCTTTCCACTTCCTGAGGGTGACATCAATACCATTCACGGAATACACAGCGATTGAAGTTGTCATTTTCCCCTTTCTAAAGCTATTGGGGAACTCTATCGTAGCCGAATCACGTTTTCTGCCATGGATCAAGGTAGTTTATGCCATTATCAAAAGGGCTTAAAGCAGGGCAAGGATGTATCTCAGCTGGTAGTGCTGGCCTAGCGTGCCCAAAGCCCTAGATTCTAACCCAGCACCACATTAGCCAGAAATGGTAGCACATGCCTATAACCCCAGCAGTGGGGACATGGAGGCAGGGGAATCAGAAGACCATGGTCATCCTCTGCTATATAGTGAGTTCAAGGCCAGCCTGGGATACAGGACACCCTATCTTAAAAAA
>NC_022033.1:8585345-8591843 GCF_000317375.1 Microtus ochrogaster | reverse complement strand
AGGGAGAGAGAGAAAGAAGAAAAAGGAAGGAAGGAAATAAGGAAGGAAGGAAGGAAGGAAGGAAGGAAGGAAGGAAGGAAGGAAGGAAGGGGAAATGAAAGAGGACAAAGGTACGCTGACCTTCGTGCCTTGCCCCAAATCTAAGGTTTATGCGGTGGTTCTGAGTGGGAGGTGGCTCTGCCACTTTGTCTTCATTGCTCATTGATGCCTGTATTCATCTGTTTTCTATTTTAAAAAATTAGTGTACAGAATAATGGATTTCATAAAATGTTCCATATATATGCCATTGAATTTTTATGCTCTTGTTTATTGAGTCCCTACTGTGTCAAACACATTATCTCAGGAGCAAAAGCAGACACAGGCAACCAGGCACGGCTGTATGCACCTGCCATCCCAGTGTTAGGGAGGCTGAGGCAGGAGGATCTTGAGTTCAGAGCTGAATAAAAAGACCTTGCCTTGGAGCTGGAGAAATGGCTCAGTGGTTAAGAGCACTGACTGCTCTTTGAGAGGACCTGAGGTCCCAGACAAGTCACAACTATCAAACAACTCTTAACTCCAGGGAATCCAGTGCCCTCTTATGGTCTCAAGGGCACATTGTACATACACACACACACACAGAGAGAGAGAGAGAGAGAGAGAGAGAGAGAGAGAGAGAGAGAGAGAGAGAGTTAAAAAAATAAAACTGATTAACTGGGCATGGTGGAACACACTTCTAATCACAGGTGGAGCACTCCTCTGATCACGGGTGGAGCACTCTTCTAATTACAGGTGGAGCACTGCTCTGATCATGGGTGGAGCACTCCTCTAATCACGGGTGGAGCACTCCTCTAACCATGGGTGGAGCACTCCTCTAATCGTGGGTGGAGCACTGTTCTAGTCACAGGTGAAGGACCAAAGGGCTTTCCAGGACCACAGACTGGACCTCTCCCTTAAGTCTACAGTTACTTCAAGAAAACCCCTGCCCCTACCTAACCGTACCCTACCTAGAATGGGCTGGGAGGTGAGTCAGAGTCTGTTCTTCTGACCCACACTCCAGTTCTCCTGAGACACTTCTCCATTACCAAATCTGATGCTCTTACATCAGGCTGGGGCCTGGGGTTTGACCAAAGACAAAGATTCGCTCGGATACATGATGCGTCTTGGATTTGTGGCCTTTGGCTTTGAAAAGCCCAGGGTTTCTATCCTTCATCCTTCAGTTCTCCCTGACTACATCCATCCAGAGAAAGCACAGCTATTGCAGGGCAAGCGGGACAAGCAGCACAGCTAAAAGGCACCCCGACACAGGACCCAGAGCCACACAGGGCCTGAGGAGCTGTGAGCGGTGGGAAGAGAAGGCTCGGGAGAGTGGGTGCAAGCTACTCCTCTTGGGCCCAGGCAGCAGTTCCCAGGCATCCCCTGGCTCCCTTGAGCATCGATTTCCTGTCTGGATTCCACACTTCAGTTCTGCAGGGACACGAGCTGTCGCGTCACAAAGATTAATAGTCACTCTCAGTGACCCCAGACGCAGAGAGGGAAGCTGATCTGAAGCAGAGTGGGGTCCCTGGCTCCTGCGGGGGGCAGGACTGTGGCCTGGCATGGGTCTCCTTCTGTTCGGTGGCTGTGGGCCCTTCCTTACAGTCTGAGAGAAACACTAGGAGGTACCAGGCACCGTTTTGATTAGCGGTCGGCAGTCAGGACAAACACAGCCCAATTCTCAAACACTGCAGCAGTTCTATGGAAATGAGTAGATGTGTGCCTTTTGTTTTTATGACGGGTTGACTAGTACTTTAAAAAAAATTTTTTTTTCAGCGTCCAACTGCTCCTCAGTCTCCAATTTAGTTAGCCCTGCTAATCACTCAGATTCTGGAAATAGGCCATTATAAACAAGGGGCTTAGTACAAGTTCAGGATGTAACCGGATCTGATATCTGCCATTTGAAGCCTTCCCAGAAGAGTCCCCTGTGTAACATGTGACCTCCACCCTGGGCTCTGCCTCTGCGTGGTGCGATTTCACTGTTTGAAAGCCTGGCAATATCAGAACTGTGGCCCAGTAGACCTCCTGAAGGCGAAAAAAAATGGATGACCTTAGCCAAGGGGAGGTGTGAGAGCTAGCCAGATCCCCCGAGGATCTATGAGAGGTGAGGGTTTCTTCCAGAAACACAGGAAAATTTATGTGATGGATACACAGTTGGAAGAGCCAGGGGCTGGCTCCTGCTTCCAGACAAATAGCAGGAAGGACAAGGGGGAGAGAGAGGAAGACATTCATTACCAAAGGCGAGAGACCTGGGTGGGTGGAGGGGTAGGGGTGGACCTTGGAAAGGGGGAGGAAATCAAATGTGAAGTCTCCAAGTGGCTTCAGGAATAGGGACTTGCCCGCACATCTATTTAAATCAGACTGGGATTTTAATACGACACCTTCAGTAATTTTGCTAAGGGGAGAGACGCCATGCGGTGTGCGTCTTCTCTCGCTCTGGCACTTTTCCTGTGACTGGTATTTCTGAATGGTGCCCCAGAGGACATGTCAGCTGCAGTCCTGACATACTAGATCCAGTTTTTGCTGGTTTCCTGCTGTGTGACTTCAGCCAGGAGGCTTGACTTCTCTGAGCCCTGCTCAACTGTATAAAATGATCACGATGACGGCTTCAGTTTCATCTGAAAATGCTCCTGGGCCCGATTCAAGATGCAGCACCGTGAGCCCTGCGGTACCTGCACTAATTAGCATCCTCCAGTCATTCGTCTTTTTTCACACATAAGCAGAGGCTACAGCCAAACCTGCATTAAAAGGACGGGCCATTTTCTCATTCGTGAAAATAAAAGACTCAGCCAGATCTAGACACGCAAGAAAAGTATTCCCTGAATAAGAAGAAAATGCAAACCGGAAACAGCGAGCAGATAAGATTTCCCTGAAAAGGATTTTTATCACTTTGGAATGTCACATCATTAGCGTTTGATAGTTCATAGCTTCTCAGAAACGGGAAACAAAGGAAAAGCACAAGTCAGCACTCACAGATACTAAGCTGGCGTTGCCACTTGGTGGGGAGAAAAGGGCTGCTGTGCGGTGGTGGTGGGTCCTCAGTACAGCAGGGACAGAGGGGAGGGTGGTGGCCCACTCTCCTTTTGTGGGTGGGAGGTGGGTCCTCAGTACAGCAGGGACAGAGGGGAGGGTGGTGGCCCACTCTCCTTTTGTGGGTGGGATGCCCTCCTCCCAACTCCTGAAGAGAACACAGAGATGCTGGTTTTAATGTTTGTATTTTTTATTTGTTGAGATTTGTTGAGATTTGTGTGCGCAAGCGCACACATGCACACATTTCAGTGTGAGTGTGGAGGTCAGAGGACAACCTTGTGGGACTGGTTCCCTCTTTCCAACTTTGTGGGCATTCCAGGATCGAAGCTTAGGCCTCCAGGCTTGCATGAAGCCGCGCCTTCACCGGCTGAGCCACCTTGACAACCGCGTGTTTATATTTTACCTGATACATAAAACCTGTGTATCTTCGTGGGGTACAGTGTGATATTATGAAGTATGTATATAACATGTGAAGGTCAGATCAAGGTGTAGTCAACATTTTCAACAGAAACACTTTTCAGTCCTAGTGAGACCTCCAGTTTAAATTTAAGGTTCTGGAACAATGTTCTACCCAGTCGGGCAATGCTGGACCATTCCTTGATTCTATGTCACCCCACAGGCACAGGGCTGGTAGGGAGAAGCAGGAAGAATGAGGAGCTGTCCCTTCCTAAACCAAATGAGCATGTGGAATCCCCACCCCCACCCCCAGAATCAGAAAGGAAGCCCCTGGGAAGAGTGAGAACTGATCCTGCAAACAGGTCTCAGGGCCAAGGAGGAAAGGAAAAGAGAGTCCAGAAAACACCAAGAGAAACCACACTTCCTCCCCAGGCTAGGACCCAGCTCCATCAGGAAACGTTGTGACCCACAGGGCCAAGCAGTGTCGCAATGAGCCTGACTTCCACACTGACTAACGTGTGGACCCCAATCCCCTCTACAAAGGAAACTCACTAGGAGCGTTTTAATGTGGGCTGGCCATTGCCACCACCATGGTAAGACTGTTTTTATGTATCACGCCCCACTCAAGAATTTTTAGGTGTCCTGTTTAGAAATACACGGAGAGGGGGCAAGTAAGAGGGTAAATATGGAAATCAAGTGTGGAAAGAAAGAAAGAAAGAAAAAAAGAAAGAAAGGAAGGAAGAAAGAAAGAAAGAAAGAAAGAAAGAAAGAAAGAAAGAAAGAAAGAAAGAAAGAAAGAAAGAAAGAACGAACCCTCCTGGTTCTTGCAAGCCGCTTCCTGGGGGAATTTTCCTGTAAGTTCTTTCTCCTTCCACTCACGGACTGACTGCTCGTCATTAAGGAAATCTGTGAGGATCTGGCAGAACAGGAACTGTACACCGGGGCTCCCGTCCTCATTTGCATATCCCAGTTTTTGATTGGCAGCTGTACATGAAATGCCATATCAGTTGAAAGTATGTTGTGAGCTAGCACTAATGATCCCATGGCTCCAGGGAAGCCTGCCATATTGTAATTTGGCTATCAGGCATGAAAGAAATAATTCTAAGTGCCAGGAATGCAAGCCTGAATAAATGTTTCACCGCTGCAGGTTGCCAAGGGTGACACTTCTGATTTAGTATAAACGAATGCCCCGTTGCCTTTGGGGTACCCGGAGTTTGCATTGTATCTGAGCTGTGTATATAAAACGTTAGTCTAAGAAAATGGCTTCGGTGTGAGATGGGAAACAGAGACCCGCTCCCAGAAGGCAATGGAATATTTACAGGAAATCGCTGGATGGAAGGACTTTGCTACCGTCTGTAATGACAGGCAAGCAGGGTTGCCTTTTCCTGTGATGGAGAATAATGGTTATGTTAACTCTGCCTCGCCTTTTTTTTTTTTAATGAAATGCTCTTCTGTAAAGAAAATCACATCTGTTTCCTTTTATATATGAAAGGGACATAAATTCTTTTCTTTCCCCTTCTCTACGTGTGAATAGCCAGTTGATGTACTTTGGAATTTAATAGCTCTTTCTGAGGTCACCCTGATGTCAAAGGCTGGAACATGGCAGCCACTTCCTCTTCGATGGCTTTTGAATCCACAGGCCTGTCTGGATAGAGGGGGTCTTTTAACATGGGGAGGGGGTGCTTTCGGGTGGATTTTCATTTGGCTCTGACTACAGATATCTATACTCCCCCTCCCCGTGCCTCATTTCCATTATAAGCCCCCAGTGCTTTCTCTGTCTGAAATGTCAGAAACAGTGGCCCAACGAGCTGAGGGAGCCACGCTTCCTCCAGCCTCTGTCACCATCTGGCCCCTCATTTGAGGATCATGTTCACCCTGGGTTGACTGTCGCTCGCTTCTGTGCTGGGAAGTTCTCGAAATCTACCTTTGGACTTTCTTACTTCACTGTCTGAGGTGTCCAGCTGCTGGTCCCTGTCTGGACAAGACAGGGAGGCAGTCGAAGGAAAACACCCCTTAGCAGTTGAAACAGTGAGTGAAAACTGGCAGGGGTAAACGAAGGCAAGGTAGACGGATCCTGGACTCCTTTTGTTCTCAATTCTCCAGCTTGGGAGACAACAGCTCAATGGTCAGGCTCTGTCTCGGGGAGACAGCATCCTTACCCCTGTGCTGACTAGATTCATGTCAACTTGACACAGATGATAGTTATCTGAGGGGAGGAAACCTCAATTGAGAAGGCGCCTTCAGAAGATCAGGCTGTAGGCCAGCCTGTAGAGCATTTTCTTAATTGGTAATTAATTAATTAGTAATTGACGGGGGAGGCCCCAGCCTATTATGGGTAGTGCTATCCCTGGGCTGATAGTCCTGGGTTCTATAAGAAAGCAGGCTGAGCAAGCCAGTAACTGAATCTCCTGCCTCCAGGTGCCTGCCCTGTTTGAGTTCCTGCCCTGACTTCCTTCAGTGGTGAACAATGATGTGGAAGTGTAAACCAAAGAAATCCTTTCCTCCCCAACTTGCTTTTTGGTCATGGTGTCTCATCACAGCAATAGAAACCTAAGACACCCACACACATGTTGAAGCCCTGAGGGAGTGAAAAGCCAAGGCTGTTACACGACAGTTAACAATGTGATTGGAATCACTGGGCACAGTGGTACACACATATAATCCAGTACTCACTGGGCACGGTGGTACACACCTATAATCCAGTACTCACTGGGCACGGTGGTACACACCTATAATCCAGTACTCACTGGGCACGGTGGTACACACATATAATCCAGTAATCACTGGGCACGGTGGTACACACATATAATCCAGTACTCACTGGGCACGGTGGTACACACATATAATCCAGCACTCACTGGGCACGGTGGTACACACCTATAATCCAGTACTCACTGGGCACGGCGGTACACACATATAATCCCAGTACTCACTGGGCACAGCGGTACACACATATAATCCCGGTACTCACTGGGCACGGTGGTACACACATATAATCCAGTACTCACTGGGCATGGTGGTACACACATATAATCCCAGCACTCACTGGGCACGGTGGTA
>NC_022033.1:8545210-8585175 GCF_000317375.1 Microtus ochrogaster | reverse complement strand
GGTGGTACACACCTATAATCCAGTACTCACTGGGCACGGTGGTACACACCTATAATCCAGTACTCACTGGGCACGGTGGTACACACCTATAATCCCGGTACTCGGGAAGCTTAGACTCGAGGATTCTGAGTTTGAGGCCAGCCTGGGCTCCATATTGAAACCTGTCTAAAATCAAGCATATGAGGGTGTTTACTGACAAAGAGGCCTTGTGACCTCTGGCAAACCCGTCACCCCTGCTTTAAGGACACCAGAAAGATTGAGCAGAAATGAGGCAGGGTTTCCTGAGCACTCACTGCGCGTCTTAAGATCGTGTTCTACACCGATGCCCCAAACCCAAAAGAAACATTTCTATTAGCTCGGAAACGATTCCGAAAGTGAAAGCAAAACCCACTGAAGGTGGGGCTGATTCCACCTCGTGGTCATATGCTTGCGTGAAATACCGTGCACTGCTAGGTATTGGGATGTAAAAATAAATGAGGTGACACATAGCATTTGCGAGTAGAAACAGGAGAACTGGGAATTCCAGGCCAGGCTGGACCCTGTATCAAAATAAATCAGTAAAAGGGAATAGTAGTAACTGAGGCTAGAACTGCAGTAACAGCTCAGTGGGAAACAGACATTAAAACATGCAGATCAACCTCCACCAGCCACAGAAACCTAGCCCACAGGAGTGATGCGGGCGTTAGGGGACAGATGACACTCACAGGAGAAAAGCCCAGTTACTAAAAACATGGGAGCACAGGTGTAGTTGCTATGTCTTTAATCCCAGCACTTAGGAGGCAGAGGCAGAGGAATGTCTGTGAGTTCGAGGACGACCTAGTTTACAAAGTGAGTTCTAGGACAATCAGGGCTACACAGAGAAGCCCTGTCTCAAAACAAACAAAAAAAATACATAGATGCAAAAGCTGGACTTCTCTGGGTATTTCCAAGAATAATATAGATTTAGGTTTAAATTCAGAAAGCCACCTCAGGACACGCCTTTCAGCCCAGCATGCTGCAGGTGGAGGCAAACAGAAATCTAATTAAGACAGACGAAGTGAACTTTGCAAAGAAGCCGGTGTGTGTAGAGTGTACACCACAGCTTCCTCTGTCACTGGGCATTTTCTAAAAACAAGGGCAAGCATTCCAAGGTCCAGGGTTGGTAGGTAAGGATGCCCTGCCAGCTTGCCTTTAATGTACCTCAGCACTTCTCAGACATTAGCACAAAATGATTGGACAGTCATCTGTAAGTCATTCATGATGAGGGGAAGGAACAGGTTTAAGGAATTTTCCAAGAGAGCTTTTGTTGTACGCTTTCATTCTGGTCATGAGTCTGTGGCTGCGGCAGCATCACTTGCTGGGAATGTGGTGAGAGCCCAAGGGGAACTGAGGCTGACGACATGTCACCTTGGAGAGCCTCCCAGCTTCCACACCTCTATTATGTACGTTTGCCTGTTATTTAGTGTGTGAACCCATGTGCACATGTTCATGTTTGTGTGCATGTGTGGATACCCACAGGTACATGTGCATATGGAAGCCAGAAGTCAACATAGGCTGTCTTTCTCTTTCTCTTCCGTTTTTTGTTTATTTTGTTTTTGTTTGTTTATTTTTACTTTATTTTATTTTATTTTGAGACAGAATCCTACTACTTATCCCTGGCTAGCCTGAAACTCTAAAGACCAGGCTGGCTTTGAATTCAAAGAGATCAATCAGCTTTTGTTTCCTGGGTGCTGGGATTAACGGAATGTGCCACCGCATCCTGACCACTTTTAGTTTTGGAAACAGGATCTCTCACCAAATCTGGAGGTCACTGATTTCACTAGACTGTCTGGCCAGAGAGTCTTAGGCATCCTCCTGTCTCAACTTCCCCAAGCTTGGATTACAGGCATTCACAGTCACAGGAAGCATTTCACATGCGTGCCGGAGAGCTGAACTCGGGCCTCAAGCACTTTACCGATTGTACTTGACCTGCCTGTGCTCTTTAAAATTAGGCATGTCTATTGTCACGGTTAAGGAAGAGGGCTGGAGATGGTCCCTGCTGAGAGCCAGCCCCTGGGACAGAGTGACCTAGCCTGAGACAGGAGCAGCGCTGGCTGCTAACGCTTGGCTTCTCACTGCTGCGGTGTCGGGCGAGTCAAGCTACTGAGTATGTGAAAAGGTGGCTTGAACTTCATGTGTCAGTATGCAGCTGTCTCCGGACAAATGTTTACTTCGAGCTCTGTCCCTTTGGAGCGGGTGGGGGCGGGGAGAGAACGCAGCTTTAGAGAGAAATATTAACCTCGCAAATGTACACATTTTCAATTCCCGTCACAGTGACAGGCTACAACTTGTAATCAGTATAAAATGATTTTCCGCGAGAGTAAATGCTTATTGTCGCTGTCTTGATGCTGGAACTGGATTACTCGGTATTAATCCCAGGGTGACACAGTCACATCTGGAAGCCGTGAGATTTGTTTGGATGTCTTATGGGGCCGGGGGCAGCCTTCATTTCGCATCCTTGATCTTGGAGAATTTGAATAATAGAACAGCTTTTCTGTGTACACAAGGAGAGTGAGGGGGAAGGTAGCCACCCGGGATGAATTTAAGAGCCTAGGAAGCCAGGCAAAGGGAGAAAGGAGAGTGGGTGGGTATCTCCATGGCCACGCCCACCACGAACACCCCAAACAAGGACCTATTAGGCATCAACGGTACATTTGTTCCCTCAATACAAGAGAAAACTAAATCAAAAGTCTGCACCCTCTCACTCCAATGAGTACAACACCGCCTCTCCCTTGGGTACCCCTCCTTTACACCTCTGCCTGGGATAGCTGTCCTGATGAAATTCCGCCAGGATCATCCCTTGCCCGTAGGTTTTAGCTACAACAGAAGCCAGTGACCTCTTTCCATAAAGGGCCACATAGTAAATATCTTTCAGCTTTGCTGGCCATGTGGTTACCATGGTAACTACTATGCACCCACATAGCACGAAAACAGCCATAGACAGTAAGTAAATGAATGAGTAGTGCCGTGCTGCAATAAAACTTTATTTATCAAAAGCAGACAGTGAAGTACCATGTCCTAGGGCCTGACATTTACCAGCTCCTGATCCACAGTAATTGCCAGCATTGTGGCCCAGATGGGAAGGGACCCCGGCAGTGGGGAGCCAAGGAAGGCCACAAAGTCACAGTAAGTGTAGCAGCTTAGAGTCCTGCTTAGGTTTCCCCAGTGCAAATGTAACCGCTCTGCTCTGCTAGGGGAAAGTTTCCCCAGTGAAAGTGTTAAAGCTTTGCTCCCTCAGGCTCTGGGGAAAACTGTTACAGCTGGGCTCCTCTCAGGGGAAAGTGTCACACCCACAAGAGATTCATCAGGAAGAAAGACTTCAGGAGGATGGCTGCCTCTAGGGTAAGAAGCAGCAGCAAACTGAACCGGGTATAGAACTTATATAGGATTTCTTGGAGGGAGGAGCTTTTCAGGGTGGTTTGGGATTGATGAATTTTTGTGGTCAAACTCAGGGATTGCTGGGATTTCGTGCTCAGGGATTAATGGCATTTCAAGCTCAGGGACCTCAGGGATTGGTGGGATTCTACAGCCTGGCTCTGGGACACCTGGTTTTGGAGTCAAGTCAGTATCAGGGTGTTTTTCCTTAGCCCTTTTCACCCTACTATAATGGGCACCATTTTTTAGAAATACTGCCTTCTAAATATTTAAGCAACCCTACTAATAAGGTAAGGATTATGCTTTGTGGGTTTTTTGATCTTATGTGTATGGATGTTTTGCTTCCGTGAATGTCTGTTGAACCATGTGCAGGTAGTGACCAAGAAGGGACTGACTTACTCCTCTGGGACTGGAGTTACAGGTGACTGTGGGCCACCATTGTAGGTGCTGGGAATTGAACCTGGATCTTCTGGTAGAGTCGCCAGTGTTCTTAACTGCTGAGCCATTTCTCCAGCCCTCTGGGTAATTATTCTATTTTATCCAATAGCGTCCTATTTCAGAATCTTGTCTTAATGCATTTGGATTCACATATACGTATTTTGGAACAAGGATGTTCATCGTAGCCATGATGGCAGTTGAACAGAGATCCTGGAGAGAACTAAGAGGTTATTGTATTAAGTTCAGCACTGTTTCTGGCTCTCGGTGAGTCTGTTCAGTCCTTTAGAGGGGTTTTTCCAGTGTGGTAAATCTATCCCAGTAGTCCACTACTTCTGTGGGGTTGTCTCTCGTCCGTTCAGGAGCGGTGGGAAAGGTGGGTGAGCTGGTCTGACTTATATGAAGGAAGGTGTGGATGGTATGTGAATGACAACCCCCCTCTCCGAGGTTCTGGAGTTGAAACCACGGCCTTGCACATACGAGGAAGGTGCTCCCCCACTAAAGGACAGCTGTAGCAAGGTGGATGTGTCTCGGAACTGGGTTTGGTTTTAATTTCTTTTTTTTTTTTTTTTGAGAATTTTATATGACAGGGACAGTGTTGACATCATTTCCTGTAACTCCTCCCATGCCCTCCTGCTTCCTTCCTCTCATGGCTTCTTCTCCTCTAATTATTGTTATAATGGGTATATTTACTAAGGCCATTTTGTGTTCAGGGCTGACCGCTTAGGATTAGAGAACCTTGCAGAGGCTCATCCCTGGGGAGGACTGGCTCCCCTCCCAGCAGCCAGCGATTGTCTGTAGCTCTTCATCTAGAGATGGGCTCTTGTGAGATTTCCCCCTTCCATGCTGGTGTGTCAACTGATATTGTCACTGTGCTGGGCTCGTTCAAACGACCGTGTTGTTGAGAGTTGCTGGGTGCAGCCTCCCTGTCATGTCTCCGAGACACTGTGTCGCAGTGGATGTCCTGGTCTCCTGACTCTCGCAGCCTTCCCGTCTGTCTTCTGCAACGCCCAAGCCTTGGGTGTCACGCGGCAGGTGCCTCAGCTGTACCTGTTTGGCACGCCACAGCCGCTCGTTCTCTAGTTTGAGCGGCTGCAGCTTTCAGAACAGTTTGGGATTCCTGGGGCAGATGTCTCCAGAGGACTCATGGAGGAGAGGGAAGAGGAGCAAGCGCCATTCTCAGGGAAAATGGCAGTATCCTGGTGTTTTCACATTCTCATCGACTGGTGCTTTTACATTGTGTTATTGAAGCTTAAAATAAGTTGAACACACACACACACACAAAAAAAAAAAACCAAACAAACCTAAGTGCTTGGTGCTAAAAGAGCTTCTACTGCTGTTTTTGCCACACCTCCATTCACTAACTCTCCGGACATGCTGAGCGTCTGTACTGTGCTGATGCTTTCTAGACTCTGGGGATGTGGCAACAGATCCTCACAGTTGCTGGCCTTGAAGCTTGCAGTTTAAGAAAGAAAAAAAAAACCCTTAACCCCAGTCTGAGTGTGTCTGCATGCTTTTCCTGTGCCTTCAAAACTATCTGGGGCTCCATTTCCCTCTCTTGGCCTTTATGCAGATATCACTAATCAATCATGGCAGGGTTTGGTGTTGTTTGTTTGTTATTGAGCATCAAGGAAGACCTGGGTTTATAATCCTGTGAAAATTCAGACATTGCCGGCATTGAGGCAGGGTAATTGTTTGTTGAAGAAAGCTATCTTGAGCTCTGGAGAGTGTGTGGCAGGAGCACCCTGGGATGGCACCAACACTCTAAGATGTCAGTCATCATAACAACCAAAACCATCCCCAGAGATTCCCAGGTAGCACCTGGGGTCTGGGGAGGGATGGCCAACCTAAAAGTAACTGACCACATGGCCGCTACCAATGGCCAGAGTTGACTCACGCGAGAACTATTTGCCACTGTGGGGACAGGGGCTTGTTCTGATTCTCTCCCTAAACTCATACTCTCCAGTTCCATCAGCCAGGAAAAGAGCCCAGCACTCTTTGTATCTCCAAATGGAACCAGGGATTGAAGATAAAGAAGTTGAGGTCCTGATAGATGTTAACCTTACCAGATTTTCATCTTTCCAGTTGGCACCAGACCTGGCCTCCAGGCTGGATCTCCAGCTCATGGCACGAGAGGACAATGTACTCTTCCACCCTGTGCTCTGTGTACCACCCAGGTAACTCTTCCTGTAAAATCTGTGGCTTTATGGCAATCAATCGGCCAGGCATCTGGGGAAGTGGGCTTCTCGTGAGGCATCCAGCTCCCAGTGACTGCCCTGGGTTGCAACTGAACATTCTTCTTTCGATCTCCTCTGAGTGACGCAACAACAGTATTTAAATAAGAAATAGGTAGGTTGCCACTATTTGTCCAGATGGAAGCAAAGCCTCATGGGTAACCTGCCATCAGGAGGCTCCTGGAGACTAGTCTCCAGTGTGTGTGGATTGGAGGCTGTGGAAGGTGCATTTGTAAATGCTAAAGCAGGCAGAGACCCGACAGGATGGGCCAGTTTGGGCCAGGGGTGTGGTGCTCAGGAGGAATGCACAGCCAAAGCAAAAAGATGCTTGAAAACCATTCTGTCGTCATTGCAGCCTCCTTCAAAATGCCAAAGGGATGGACAGTTACTCATTAAAACCACTCCTCGGCCTTCTTTGTTCATCCACAGCCCCACGCCACAAGAGGCACCAGCTGTCCCTGACAGTTCGCCCCCAAAATGTTCCAAAGTCCCTTCCAAGCCCAGCCTCCCCTGGCTCAGTTCCTCTTTCCTTCCTCCCACCCATCTCCCTCTGCGCCCTCCTTGGCCGTAGGTGAAGGAATCATCAGCCCCTCTCTGTAATCCTCTTGCTCAGTTCCTCTCAAGGCCTGGGAGTCTCCCTGGGGTGTGGTGGAGTTGTTGGGAGCGCACTAGAATGATGGGGAAGGTGCAAACGCAGGGTCATTCCGATAGAGAGCTCAGTACCGTGAAACAGAAGCTGGAAAGAGGAAAAGAGTGAGGACGGCTCACAGGTAACCAGATGGGAGCCAACCATGGTAGAAGGCACTTTTGAAAGCTCGTGGCATGATAATGGTTTCTGGAGGCAGGAAAAGGTGACTCTGAGGTGGAGTTTGGAGAACCTGTGGAGTTACAAGGGATGGGTGGGAGCAGCAGAAGGCTCCCGTGTCGGTATAAGGAGAGAGTAGTACTATGCTGGACAGGGCTGTGTGTGCTCACAGAGCCCAGATTCATCCCTACACAGAGGCCTCTTGAGTTCATTTCCTGTCAAGGGCATTCTATGACACATTTCCAAATGAGAAAGTCATTCCCCATTGAGCTAGCCAAGTATCTTGAATAAATAATGTAGAGATTATTAAGACGTTTTCCAGAGGACCCCAGCATTTCCTGTCTTGACAATGAAGCTGGATTTGACATCAGCTGAATCAAGAGGTTACAAATAAAAGCTGTGACCCGAGCCAAACTTCCCCTCCAAGTGTTTCTCAATAATCTGAGATTGCATGCAAGACAGTACTTGCAATCAATTTTTATAAAACATCGCAACACGTCTTCCATTAAGCCGTGAGCGTGGCCATGCAGACTCTCCGTTGGCTACTGCCCTGGGTGACAGACCAGGCAGGAAGACTGAAATGAACTCTGACCCCATTGGTCCAGCAGTCAAATGTTAAAAGAAGAGGTGGTGAAGAAAAATAAAAAAATAAAAAATCTGACATGCGAGATGATTTGGGGCTGATGAGATGTGCATGTTGGGAGATATTAATGATTGTAGAAGGAGTCATACAAGAAATATTAATGCAAGGTACTATTGCTCACATCTGCTACCTAATTTACTGCTGCTGATGGGCTGAAAGAAGTGAGGTGTGGAAATATGCAAATGGCATACATGAAGAGGAGGAAGTGACTCCCCCAAGGTCCCATCATCAGCAAGAGAGAGTCAGCGTGTGCATTAGTTACTCTTCTGCTGCTGTGACCAAAGCAGCTGGAGGAGAACTGGTTCATTTTGGTTCACAGTTTCAGAGGGATAGAGTCCATCACGATGGGAAAGACAAGCCAACAGGCAGGGAAGGCACGGTAACAGGAGCAGACACTGAGACTCGGCTATAAACCTCAAAGGCCACCCCAGTGACATACTTCCTCCTGAAAGCTTCCACCTCCCCAAATAGTGCCACCAGCTGGGGACAGAGTGTTCAAACACAGGAGCCTGTGGAGGACTTTTCACATTCAAGCCATGACAACATGTCTGTCTCTCTAAGAAAGGCCCAGCGGCGGAGCTGAGGTCAGAACACTAAGTTCTTCTCCAAACACCAGACCATCAGAGACCCAGAAATGTGGTTGCCTTAGCCTACCCAGGAAGACAGGTGGGCTTAGCCTGAATGCAAGGAACTAAACCCAGAGTCTGAACAAAGAGCTTCCCCTTCCAGGCAAGTGAGCATCCATTTTCTCGTGGCACGATTGACTGAAAACACCTGCTTGTTAAATGACAGATGATCCCCCAAAACTCCTCAGACACTAGTAGGATGGTGTGGGGACAGGGGGAAGACAAGCCACAAGAGCATGTCCCTTTCCTTTCTCATCACCGTGACAGAATACTACTGTGCCCTTTGGTCTGTGATGGATGGAAGTTATGACAGAGCTGCTCCACCATGGTGGTGGTGGTGGGAGTGGTAGTGATGGTGGAGGTGATAATGGTGGCAGTGTTGATAATAACGGTAGTCGTGGTGATGATATTGGTGGTGGTGGTAGCGACAGCGGTGGTGGAGGTGGTGGTGACGGTGGTGGTGGAGGTGATGGTGGCGGTGGTAATAGTTGTGGTGGTGGTGATAATGGTGGTAGTGTTGATAATAATGTTGGTCATGGTGATGATAATGGTGGTGGTGGTGGCAGCAGCGGCGGTGGTGGCAGTGATGGTGTTGGTGATGGTGGTGGTGATAATGGTCATGGTGGTGGTCATGGTAGCATTCAGTAGAGTTCTTTGTATACCAACTAGACAAGATAGCAGCAGCTAGACCAAAACCAGGGCTTGGATCTCACCTTCAACTCCACCAGCCCTTCACAATTTCCCCGAGAGCCGGGACCAGGTGCTCACGCACAGGCCCCTATAAAGGATGTCTCAGACCCAAATTATGATGAGAAGTATCTATAGTCCCAAAAGTCGATACCACTTATGCATTTCATTCATAGGCAACTTGGAATCCTCCCTAATTATCGATTGTTTCATATGTAAAGTGTTGCAATATAGTGTGGTTCTGGTGAAAATTAAATTGCATGATGTACTCAAGGTGAAACCTACTCAAGATGGGCACCAGGCTTGGTCCCTTGCTCACAGCGAAAGCGCAATAAATGTTAAATAATAATAATAAAGAAACTGTAGCTTCAGCCTGCATTCTGCTTGCTTAATTACAAGTTTTCAATACCTGTTTGATGCTGCAGAGCACTCCAGCTAGTAAGAAATAAAATTAATGATTAATGACAGAACTTTAACCTAATAAGGTGGCCACTCCCAAGGTTTAGCGTATTCTAGCAGAAGGCTAATGGCATGCTCGCCATTGTTCATGCGCGGAGCGGTGAGGCACCATGCATAATGGATCAGAGTCCCTGCTAACAGCAGAATCACGCACAATAATTTAAACTTGTTTGTATGGAAATAAAGGGCGAGTCTTTGAAGTGTGTTCTAATGAGATGCCGCTTGATCTTCCGCGTGTCCTGGGAGACAGAGTTCAATTTCTCCCCCAGCGCCAGGCACATGTTGGTGCATGTAAGAAAGAAAGGGCCGACTTAAATTATGAATGGCCCTTCTTGTCTTTGTGGTGGCAGGTGAGGAAGGCAGGTGGGTGCTCATCCAGGGGTGGGGGGTGGGGAGCTGCTGGGAGACAACTGTGGTTCTCCAAGGTGGCTTCTGCTTGAGAAACTTGAAGGAAAAAACAGAGCGTGACCATCGAGGGCAGGTAAAGTGAGGCGGCAAAGAGCACCTGATGGTCCTCCCTTAAAGACAGGTGGGATGGGGTGGCGGAGTGTTGTGGTCCTTGGCATTTCAGTTCTGCTCACACACACACACACACATACATACATACACACATGCACACAGGCACACACATACACACATGCACACGCACACACATGTGCACACACATGCACACACATGCACACACATACACACATGTGCATGCACACGCACACATGCACACACATACATACACACACCACTCCTGATCCTCTGAGACCTGGAAGCAGTCCATTGCCAGTGAGTTCTAGCTGACCAACACTACCTGCTTAGGTGTCCCAGAAAACTGACCCGCCCACTCACAAGGTCCAGGGACGTGAGAGTGCTTTGACAGGAGAAAGAGTCAGTTATTGGCCAGAGCGGTAGCACAGGTCTACAGACCCAGCACTTAGAGAACTGAGGCAGGAGGATCACAAGTTGAAGACCATGCTGGGTTAGAGCGAGGGTCAGGCCAGCCAGGCCTGTAGTATGAGACTATGCCTCCAACAAAGGAAGCATATACGATCAATGCTTGTGCAGAAGGCTGTGAGAGAGATGTCCCTTCTCAGGAAACACAAACATCACGGGAGATAACTGTGGAGTGCTTTTCTCCTTACCTCTAGCTCCAAGGGCGCTTTTAGGATCAAGTAACTGTGGCTGGCCTCTGAGAGCCGGTGTGCACGGAAGTCCTGTGATGTCTGGCGACACAAGCCTAAAGTGAGGCTTGTGTGTTGACCCCTGTACCAACCACTAGTCTCAGACACTCCAAGTATTACCAGTCTAGGAAAATCTCACAGACACGCCCAGAGGTGTGCCTCCTAGGTGAGGCTAGAGTCTGTCCGCCTTCCAACAGTATCAACCAGTACGTCATTCAGCATTACAGCATCTGGGTCCATGCCAGAGCCCACATGCAGAACCCAGCCATTGGAGTGGTCTCCTTTGCCTGTGCCGTCCACCCTGGCTGTCACAGAGGCTCACAAAGTCTGTCCTCATCCCGTCATACACGCTCTTGTCCTGACAGAGCTCTTGGTTGTTAAGATTCTGTCACTGGGACTTGCCTCGAGACAGTTTCACAGGCTGGTGATATGGCTCAGTGGATTAAGGAGATTGCAACCAAGCCTGGTGACCTAAGTTCAATTCCCGAGATGCACATGATAAAAGTAGAGAAGTTTTCCTCCAACTTCTATATACACACATAAAGGTATGCTGTGTTTATACACACACACAATAGATAGATGATAGATAGATAGATAGATAGATAGATAGATAGATAGATAGATAGATAGATAGATAGATAGATAGACCTATATAATTTAAATCTGGAGGGCAAAACAAAAGCGCTTCAGGCAGCCAACGTTTCCCTCCTCTACCAGCAGATCCATTCTAGTGTGGCTAATTCTTCTTGCTGAATAAAGAGACAGCGTTTCCTGTTTTGATGACTAACCCAACCACAAGCCAAAAACATCACAATTAAATAAAATAAACAGATTCCCCCTTAGGTCTTCAAGGGAACAGCAAGTTTTTTTAATAATCAAAATCTGTGTGTATCTCACTTCATTGTTATGTGAAGATGTGGGAAAGGAGTCGATCTTTATAGCCATGACCTGGTCTCCGAGCGGAGGAAAATCCATTCCCACCCTTAATCTCACCCTGACTTTACAGCTACCCCGTGGTCCAAACTGGCCACGCCAACATTTTAGGAACAGGCTTTTTCTTAATTTCTTTAAGGGCAGGACTGGAATCTCTTTGTATTGAACACAAGTGGGGGAAAAAAACTACATTACAGAATCAAGCTTCAAACGCTTTTGTGGAATTTTCATTCTGATCCCGCCTGTAATGGAGTTGACCTCGCCTTCACCTATGATTCCTCTGGCTGTGAGTTCAGATTTCATGCCAATTAACATGTTAATGACATATATCATTTAAAGAAGCCATCATAACTTTTACCACATCGCGTTACATCTATTTCCTTGTAATTAAATCTGAATTACAGGGTGTAATTACTTTTCTTTCTCTGAAGACCCTGCTCCTTTCAGACATTTAAATTCAAGTGCAAGCACAAAAAGACAGTTGAAACCAACAACCTAACAAAAATATTATCAATTAGTGAACGTGTAGGGTTTCTCCAATGCTCTGCTTTCTTTGGAGCGCGTTCCTTTCTGTCCGCGTTCTTTGTATGAGAGGGAATGACTGGGCATCTCTAGTCAGATGTAAACCCTCTCCAGTCCTCAGGGCCCTACTCCCTATTAGTATGCAATGTTCTCACGTGTAAATATAATTACATATAATTATTAGCGGAAAAGGATCAGATAAGGTTTATTAAGGAAATATCTTGTAATTAGGAAAGCCTAAGACTTCCCTTTCCATGTCAGCTCAGCTGAGGATTGGCATCCTCAAGACCCACCCACAAAGTAGCTACACACTTTGGTTTCACCTTGGAAAATCAATAGTAGGAGAGAAAATCATTGCAGGAATACTTTCTTGTGCAAAAGTTGTAAAACAAACAAATAAATAAATGATCAACCTAGCCAGACCAACTCCATAAAACCTACTACCCAAGATAATGCTTTGGCTACTCATGGTCTGTAGCTGGAGGTTTCGCTCCTGCCCACCAGTTTTCAAACAAGCACTCTGAGGCTTAATATTAGTTATAATTGTTTGACTGATGGCTCAGGCTTATTACTGGCTGGGTCTTACATTTAAATTAACCCATTCTATTATTCTATATTTTACCACAAGGCTCATGGCTTGTTAGCTCGCGTCTTGCTTCCCCAGTGATTGCTGGCGTCTCTCCCTACCCCTTCTTCTTTTGCCCTTTATCTTTGCTTGGATTTCCTGCCTGACTCTGTTCTGCCAGGCTATTGGCCAAATCGGCTTCTTTATTACCCAACAGTAATAAAACATAGTCACGGCACACAGAAAGTCAACGGTCTTCTACATATTTTCTCCCATTTTTCTTTCAAATTTATTTTATTTTTAATGACATGTAAGCATGTGTAGGTATGTGCAAGAGAATGCCATGCCTCTGAGGGCAGAAGAGGACAGCAGATTCCCTGGCCACCTGATGTGGGTGTTGGGAATGGAACTCCAGCCCTCTGTGAGAACAGTGAGTGTTCTTAGCTCTGCTCACTTTTTCAGCTCTTTTAACATTAAATTGTAAAGCTTAAAGTTCTGTGATGATTGATTGATTAGTATTGACTGGTTGATTGATTGATTGATTGATTGATTGATTGATTGGTTTTGAGATAGGGTCTTACTATGTCATCCCAGCTGTCCTGGAACAGGCTACACAGGCCAGGTTTACCTCAAATTCAGAGATCCAAGTGCCACTGGCTGCCTCCTGAGTGCTGGGATTAAAGGAGGGCTCTACTATGTTCCTCAATTTTTTTCCACTATATCCCTCTATGCTTAATATTTTTTTAAATTTGTGTGGGGGTGGGTGCATAGGTGTACAGGAGAGCATCTGCCTTTGTCTGTGTTTGGAGAGAAGGAAGTGGCCCATTCCGTCACACTCTGCCCATCCCCTCAGCTATGGCCTTTCATTGAACCTATAGCTTACCACTTAGCAACTAGACTGGCTCAAATAAGTCCCAGCAATCCTCCTGTCTCTGTGACCCCCTCAGGGCTGGGGATACAAGCACTCTTGGACATGTCTTACTTCTACAAGGGCTGGGGGCAAGAGTCCAAACTCGGGTCCTCATGCTAATACAACAAGAACTCTATTCACTGAGCCAATTTCCCAGCTCAAAACGTCTTAGTCTTGAGCCTCATTAGAACACTCTAATGCCTAAGAGACATGAGAGGAAGTTGTAGGTATGGCCATCGCCTCTGGCCTTCTTGTCAGAATGTGGGCAACAGCATCATGGTGCTGTTTGAGGGACACAGCATGGGGAGATGGGTAGAAGGGCAGCTTCTCTGTCGTCGGAAAGGTCTGCATACTTAGTTAGGTCAGCTCACTCATTCATCTGTAAATCCCCATTGGGTTCCTGGAATGGTGAAGTGTGATTTAGTCCTCGGCTATAAATAGCATGGACAAGGTCATCATCACCAAAATGCTAACATCCTAAGGATGCAGAGCAGACCTCAAATGTGAAAACAACAGCGTTAATAAAAACCATGACCATGAGTAATGAGTGAAGGAGGAAAAGACAGTGAGTGACCGTGAGGGGGTGGAATGTTCTCGGCATGGCAGTCAATAAGGAAGGCTACTCAGAGGTGCCCAAGCAGGGAACTGAGACCCAACTGACGAGAAAGGATAACAGGAGTCTCAGGGATGATTCGGCGACCCAAGTACCAAGACACTCAGAGGAACAAGAAGGATGCTTTGAGAGAAGGAAGAGGAGGGGCTGTGGTTGGAATGAAGACAGCTGTAGAGAAAGGGACCACTGGAATGATGCTGAGAGTGGCAACAGTGCCACAGCTTTGTTTCATGAGCAAAGGGAAGCAAATCTGGGGTTTTAAGAAAGTGGTGGCATTGTCGGGATTGAACTTTGGATAGTCTTGAGTATGGGGAGTGGATTTGGAGGGTTCAGAAGCAGACAGACATCTATTGATGGGGTCGGCAAGTAAAGATACAAGCTTGAAATGAGGAAGTGTCAGACCAGAGCCAGAGCCCGGGCTATGGCAGGAGGAAGGGCTGGGGCTCCTCCCCAGGCTGCCGTACCTTGCAAGAAGCTCTATGTCCCTCTTACGTTTTGTTACACAAATAATTGCATTTATGAGCACTAAAGTGAACAAATCACAGGACATTCCCACCCTTGGTGATCCTAAATAAGGGAGAAAGATGCCCTATACACAACCAGCTCATCACATAATTGCAAGTTGGGCAAAGCTAGGTGTTTTGGAAACAAGGGAAATGGGACCTGGAACTGCAGGATGGGTAGAAAATGAGGGAAAACTACTTTAGACTACATGCCCAGCGTGGCACACATGGAACCATGATATCTGAATGGGTCTATAAGTGGCACCATGAGGTGAGCCCAAATACCAGCTGGTCTCCTGTCTTCCTTCTCCCAACATGCTTGTCCCTTTTTACACTTTAACTCCGTAAACAGCACTAGGAAGCAGGGAGATCATAGATAATTTGCACCCACGACACAGAGAAGAAGACAGGGGCTTTGATTCCGTGGCTCATACTTTTGTGGATGTTGTTGCTAGGGTTACCATTGCTCTGATGAAACACCACGACCAAAGCAACTCGGAGAGGAAAGGGTTTTGTTGTTGTTGTTGCTTTGTTTCTTGTTTGTTTTGGTTGGGGGTTACTTTTGCTTTTCATTTTTATCTTATGCTTCCACATCACTGTTCATCATAGAAGTCGGGACAGGAACATAAATGAATGTGTACACAAGCTTGCGTGTGCGCACGCATACACACACACACACAAACACACACACACACCTATTTCTCAGGCTTTTGTAAAGCAGACTGCAGGCCAGTATTGGCCATCCTGATGAAAAGGCTTGAGGCAAGCACCAGGTGATTTGGTTTAGTTTGGTTTTTCTGAGGCAAGAGTCATCCTGACTGAAGCTAGCTTTCAACTATGATCCTCCTGCCTCCACCTTCCAAGTGCTAAGATCACAGGCCTGGACCGCCATGCCTGGCTCCTCTGGGTTCTTCAGCTCATCCTCTCAGGATCCCGCCATCTTCCTGGGGAGAAAGCATAGTGGCATTCAGCCACAGGTCCACCCTCCACCTCCAGGGGGACATTTCACCAAATGTAGGTCTCCCACAGAAGAAACCCTGTCCCTTCTCATTCACTAGACCTGAAATCTAAGCTCAGGAGGGGAGGAGACTGCCTGTCCAGCCTGACGTGCCCAGTCTTCAGCCCAGAGCCAAGCAGGTACTCAAGCCGCATTAGCGGAGAAAAGAAATCAAACTTGCTGGAAAGGCACAGTGCCCTGCGTGCAGCCCTCCGGCCTGGCACCGCTAATGGTACAAAAAAAAAAAAAAAAAAACTGGCACCGCTAATGCTAAAAAAAAAAATAAAACCATTACTTACCAGAAAGATGAATAATTGACCATTTCTCAAAACCTGAAGGGATGGGTAACAAGGAAGAAGAAATCGCATTGCGGGCCCCGTGAGTGATAGGTTTAAATGTCTTCTTGAGATCCAGAGCCCATAAGCCCTGCTGTAAAGCAAGCCCATCGATTTCCAAATGAGTTGAAACCATTTTCTGACAGTTTGGGGGAAAGGGGCCAAACCAATAGGCTTCCAGTCTGCCTTCAATATTCAACAGTGGTGAACTGGCCTTATGTGAAGCCCGATCTGCCGTGATTGTTAATCCTGAGATGGGACAGTTTGATCCAAATGGAATCTGACTGTCCGTGCAACCCAGAGCTAAGCAACTTCCCGCGCATCCTTCATCGGAGCTGACTGACGTCAATTTGATCGGAGCAGTGTGTGCTCCCCTCAGATGGCGCAAGGCACAGCTGCGTCTCGCGCACTTCTCCACTGCGTCTTTTCGAGCTGACAGCACAGCCAGCACCCTGAGCTTGCCTGTCCATCTTCAGTCAGCCACGGGTTCCCTCTCTCTCTTTATTAGCCTGGGCAATGATTGGGATAATTTAGGATTTACACCCCTTGATCATCTGCGCAGTTACAACAAATAAAACATTTTAATATGAGCAATCACTGACTGTTGACTGTATCGTATTGCTGAGAGCTGAACGGATACCAGACATGATCGCAGAAGGGGACGCAAACCCTGGAATGCTGACACTAATAGGGAAATTACAAAAGGCCCAACAAATGGCATTTGTGTTAAATCAATAATGTTTGCCTTGTGTGGTTTTTTTTTTAATTCTAATCTTTTTTTAAAAAAATTATCTTTCTAAACAGTTGGCAATTCCTATTCTTGTTCATCTTCCCAAACATAATTAAAAACATGTTGTGGCGTCTACTTAAGACATCAACTTTCCCAAGGCTGTCTTGTCCACTGTGTCTTAAACAAAGATACTTGCTTTGGCATGGTGCCCTTAATTAATCATTGCAGGCCTTATTGCTGTGAGGAAAAAAAAATGTCTTTGCTTAATGATTCCCCACAAGCCTGATTTCTGTAGAACTTAATCAAATACAGAACTAACTTTCTAATCAGCTTAAATGCAAACTAAAAACAACGCAGGCCTTGTTTCCTCTGGATGTTATTTGATGAAGGAAATGTTGGTATAGGACATGCTGTCAATACAGGCTACTTAGGAGTGGCGGGGATGGGTACTCACCTGCACGTGGGACCATAGAAGCCGGAGGTCAATGTCGGTGCCGTCCTTTAAACAGAAGTTCTCCCACTGAACCTGGAGTGTGGCTAAACCAGCTGGCCAGTGAGTCTCCACGATTGGCTTCTCCCTGCCCATCTCTGCACACAGGCACACGGACACACAGACACACACACACACAACACCACCAGGGCTGTAGGCATACACAGCTATGCCTGGCTTTTATGTGAGTGCTGGGGATTTGAACTCACGCTCTTGTGCTTATGCAGCAAGCTTTACCGACCGAGCCATCTCTCCAGTCCAGGGAGCCCCTCATAGACATCATAGTCATCCCCTACTTCTGAGCCTGTAAGTCCATTATCTGTTGAAATAGAAACGCTTGTGGCCCAGTGAGCGCTGCTCAGCACATCAGCCCTGTAGAGCAGGAACCTGTCCTAGAAAGCACCTTTGGAATTCACAGTCTGTTTCATAATTTGTCAAGTTTGCTGAGTTAGGTGGCTCATCCCAAGGCCACAGCTTTTCCAGGAGGCACCCAGCCTGGCCTTGCCTGCCCCTTAGTGACTGTGGACTCTCTATGTCACTCGTCTTCAAAGCCACCAGCACCACCACCGTTCTCATTATATCTTCTTTCCCAAGGCACATCCACAAGCCAAACCCACATAGACCACCCTGACATAGCAGCGCAAAGTGGGGTACCTAGGTGTGTGGAGTCAGATCCAGGATCTGAAGAGAAGTCTCAATAGATAACAAGATGCTGGCGAGGATGTTTATCTTTTGAGACAAAGTACCTTGGAAAAATGTCATGAGCTGCAGAAATGGCTTAGTTGTTAAGAGCCACTCTTGCAGAGGACCCAGGTTCTGTTCCTAGAGACCATATGACAGTTCACAACCATCCAGAACTTCCACTCCCAGGGGATCTGACACCCTCTTCTGGCTACTTTCAGGTACTGTATACATGTAATGCATGGGCATACATGTAGACAAACACTCACAAAAATAAATCAATTACTTTCTCAACTCAGTGGCTGTGACACCCTCATTAGAATTTTAAGTGCTGTGTTACTGGCTTGTATTATGTTAATTTTTATTTATTATTACACATGCATGGCATGTATCTATACATGGAGGGTGTTGTCATGGTACACATGTTGCAGTCCAAAAATACATTTGTGGTATCAACCCTCTCCTTCCACTTTTATTTTGGTTCCAGGGTTGAGTTCATGTCATTGGGCTTGCATGGCAAGTGCTTTTGCCTGCTGTACCATCTTGCTGGCCTTGATGATGATGATGATGATGATGATGATGATGATGATGATGATGATGATGATGATGATGATGATGATGATGGTGGTGGTGATGATATTTGTAAGAACTTTAAGCCTATAATACTGCTTGTTAGTAAGGTTTCTAATGGTTCATTATGCATCATAACTCCATTTTCTTTTTTACTAACTGTTGCTGCTTAGAATTTAAAGTGATTAGGTTGTTAATGGAAGACTTTCTGCCCAGTGCTATGTTTGATACTTTTGGATCATCTTCTGTACAAGTGCTCTGCCCATGAGTAATCACAGTCATCTATGATAGTTAGATTTGACACAACCTAGATACACTTGGGAAGAGAGTCTTAATGAGGAATTTGCTAGATGATGTTACCTATGGGCAGCTAGTTAAGATTATCCTATGGGCAGCTAGTTAAGGTTATCCTATGGGCATGTCTGTGGGGGATGGTCTTGATTATTAATTGAGGCAAGAAGACCTTTCCTAGATGAGGAAGGCAGCATTCCATGAACGAGGCTCTGAACCATGTAGCAGAGAAGGAAGCTAGCTAAGCAGAGACAGCAAGGCAACATGAGTGTTTTGTTTATCTTTGTTCCTAACCGGGGATGTGTTGTACTTGGCTGCTAGAGTTCCTGACTTGAATTCACCTCAGCGTTAGACAGTATCCAGGAACTGTAAACCAAGGGAGCCCTTCCCTTCCAACATGGTGCTTTTTCTCAGGGAGTTTCATCACATCAACAGATGTGACACCAGGACATCTTTAACCAGAGATGTTTTCAATGCTGGGGCCATGGTCTTGATTTCCTCAAATGCCCCTGGGGGCCTCTAGTCTCAGCTCACCCCACCTCAGCCTGTCTTACCCAAATGGAAGTTGCCATGAGCATCTCATGCGGACCACAGGCAGTTTCTGGAATCTTAGTCACTGGATGAGAGCTGTGTCCTAACTGCTGGTCATAGAAGCACATTTGTTTCAAACAGGGCCATAGACTGTGGCAGCCCTAGCCTTAGCTAGCAGCTCGCACTGCAAGCCCCTGGAAGACCTCCAGAACCTCCCTGAGCCTCTTTTCATCATCTGAAAAGTGAGTTCTGGGAGTCCAACCTGGGTCTTCCACAAGAGCACTCAGTGTTCTCATTTGCTGAGACCTTTTCCCTACCTGAGTCTTCTACCTATCTTTAGTATAGCCCATTATCAAAAGCCCCTAAGACTTCTGTTGATAACAAAATGGCAGGCTGACTGTTATCTGAGAGTTTTGTTTTGTTGTTTTGCATTGTTGTGACAGGGCCTTCCCTTAAACTCACTATGTGAGTAGCTAAGAATGGCTTTGAACTCCAAATCCCCTGCTTCCATCTCTCAAGTGCTGGGATTTTGGGTGTGCCCCACCATGGCAGGTTGAAGTATTAGATTTCATCGCTCAGTGAACAGCTTGGGAACTATTACAGCAGAAGGGTGGGGTTTACAATGTGGAGCAGTGGAATTACCAAGACAGAAAATTCCAGGGAAGCCAGGGACTGTTATTTCTACTGCACTCTGCACCCCTTGTTATTCTCTAGGCACACCCCTCTCTGAATTAAACCACTGAATTACATCACTCATACTATGCTAATCTTATGCTACAGACAACTGGTCTACCCACCCCTACCCACACAACTTCAAGTTCATAAAATAGTCTAACCTTATGTATAAATAAAAAGGGAAATGACCTCACAAGCCAGGTGTAGTGGTACATATCTATAACTGCCCTACTCAAAAGTTAGAGGCAGGAAGATCAGTAGTTCAAGACCATCTTCAATCACATAGTGATTTTGAGGTCAGTCTGAGCTACTCGAGAGTTTGTCTCAAAAATCAAAAGGGAGAGGGACTAAAGAAATGATTCCACAGTTAAGATACATATTGCTTTTACAGAAGATCCAAGTTCAACTCCCAGTACCTATGCTGGTTGGTTAATAACACCTGCACTCCAGCTTCAGGGGTTCCAATACTTCTGGCCTTCCTGGGTACTGTTCTTACATGCACTTACCCTCACACAGACACACAGATACACATAAGCTAAAATAAATATTTTTGAAAGAAGAAGAAAGAAAACTATATCACAGTAAAATACAATCTTAGAAAGAATAATGTAGCCCAGTGGTGGCGCACACCTTTAATCCCAGCACTTGGGAGGCAGAGGCAAGCGGATCTCTGTGACTTTGAGACCAGCCTGGTCTACAAAGCAAGTTCTAGAACAGTCATGGCTACATGCAAAGAAACCGTGTCTCAAAAAACCAAAAAGGATGAAAGGAAGGAAGGGAGGGAGGGAGGGAGGGAGGGAGGGAGGGAAGGAGGGAAGGAGGGAGGGAAAGAGAGAAAGAAGGAAAATAAGGAGTAATATGCATATAT
This sequence comes from Microtus ochrogaster, assembly GCF_000317375.1. Taxonomy (NCBI): domain Eukaryota; kingdom Metazoa; phylum Chordata; class Mammalia; order Rodentia; family Cricetidae; genus Microtus; species Microtus ochrogaster. The sequence continues at coordinate 8,564,507 of NC_022033.1, read as the reverse complement.
GTATATATGATACATGCATGAATGTATAAGTATATGCATACATCTATAATTTGTGGCTTTATATATAACATATTCAGGAACCAGTGTTAGAAGGCAGAAGTGTAAGACTAAAAAGTAGGACATGTCACATCTAATTCTTTAGTTTTTTATAACTGGTATTTTGAAATAAAAAACAAATAATGTATATGCACATAAGTTTGTATCTGTGTGCTCATGTACACATTGGTAGTGTGCGTGTGTGTGTGTGTGTGTATGTGTGTGGTGTATTAATGGTGGGGTGGGTGTGATATGAGTAATGATGTATATATGGTGTATATGGGTATATGAATGTGATGTATGTAGTGGTTTTATATAGAGGCTATATGACAACCACAGGTCCCATTCCTCAGGTGCCAACTACTTTTTTGTGACAAAGTCTATCACTGGCCCAGAACTTGCCAAGCAGGCTAGGCTGGTGGCCAGTTATCCCCAGAGCTCCACCTATCTCCATGTCCCCAGTGCTGGGATTACAAGTGGGTCCTGAGGATTGAACTCAGGTCCTTTTGCTTGTGCCTGCAAGGAAGCCCTTTGCCGACTGAGCCGTCTCTTCAAACCCAAAGCCAACAGGGGCTCCAAGTGCTGGGTTCTTAACCACAGCGCCTTTCCACCAAGTGAAGCTGATTAAAAAGGGAGGGAAAAGCCGCTGTTCTTTCTGGTTCCGGCCACAAAAAGAAGCCGAGTGTACCCGTGTACACAGCAGTGTACCCTCCCTCCTGACAGCGTGCGCACCTACTCCTGTTGGGCATGTCATCCTAATTGACCCTTGATGTCACTTGTTAACTACACCTGTCCCCGCCTATGTGTCACTGTACTGAGCCCAATGGCTGGAGATGCCGTGCAATGTTCCTCTGTCCCTGTCATGGCGCCACTCCAATTCTTTGTCCTGTGTGTAAAGCAGGAATTCACAAGTTTACTCGTTTGCTATTCAACCAGCATTCATCTTTGAATTATTTCCTATGTGCATGGTATGTGTGTAAGTGGTTTATAAGGGTGTTCAGGTGTGTTCTCCCAGATGTAGGGGCCACAGATCAACCTCGGCTGCTGTTCCTCAGGCATTGTCCACCCTGTGTTGTGAGGCAGGGTCTCTCCTGCAGTTTTCCAGGTAGGTGAGGCTAGCTGACCACCGAGCCCCACAGAACCAACCGTCTCCTCCTTCACACTTCTAGGATTACAAGTGTGTGCCTCTTTTTCACATGGGTTCTGGGGATCAAACTCAGGTATTCCGGCTTGAATGACAAGCACTTTACCTACTCCTGAGTCCACCACTAAATTTTCTAAGTGGCCATCTCCCGAGTCCCCCCCCCCCCCCGGCAAGCTTTCCTTAGGTGACCACCCACCAGCCCACTGCTGTATACAAAACGAAAACAAACACGGGCCCAGACTCCCTGGGATCACACTCTGGAGGGCAGAGTGTCCAGAGACTGCAATATGCAACCTGCTGAGAGCACTGAACAATAGAAGTGTCCAGGAGAGCAGGGGAAGGGTCAGAGCCAGGCACAGAGAGGGGGCTTGAGGGAACAGGGAGTGAAGGAAGGCCTCAAAGCTGAGAGAAAAAGTGAGCTACAGCAATCTTCTGGGAAAGAAAATCCCAAGCAGAGGAAAGTAACAAAAGCCACCAATGGCCCTTTGACAGATAAAAAGTTTCCTTAGTTGCATTCCTTGAAATACCAGCCCAAGATGCTCCGTGAGAACAGGGTGCCAGGCTCCAAGTTTACAAACAACATGCATAACCCACTTCAGGGGCTCGTATTAGCGCGTAAGACGGTGAGACATCCTGCGGGAGAGTCTCGCCCAAACATACTGAATCACACTGCTGCTTGGGCACAGAACACTGTTGGCGTCCTACAGAGCTTTGTTCCCGTGGAAACCAACTTGGGGTGCTTTGCTTTCAACTAAGACCCCTTTCTCTACAATAGTGTCCGATTTCTTAATTCTCTTTCCCACACTCAGCAGACATCCCTTAGAGTCTCTTCTTGGTTAGCGTCAGGCCCTGTGTTCTACTGAGCTAGTCATGGAGTGAGGGACAGCCTACCACGGGCTCCAGTGTGAGAGTCACACCTGGGGCTGGATAAGTGGCTCAGCTGTTAAGAGCACTGATTGTTCTTGCAAAGAACCCAGGTTTTGCTCTCAGCACCTATGACTGGGCAGCTCACAATAGCACTAACCCCAGCTCCGGGGGATCCGAGGCCATCTTCTAGCCTCTACGGACACACGCACATGCAGACATATACAGATATATAGACAACACAGACACATAACTTAAAATAAGTCTTTCCAAACTAAAAAATTAAAAATCACCCCCCACAGAGCCAGCAAATGACTTCCCAGGAAGATTCTAGAATGCAGATGCTGACGCATCCACCAGTTCAGTGACCCAAGCTTCCAGGGGGACAGTCTGAGAGCTGTGACAGGAACAGAGCTATTTCCAACCCCTCCTCCCCTCCCCTCCCCTCCCCTGTGATGGTTCACCCCTCGGTCTCACCAGCATTGACAGGACACAGGAAAATGAATCTCACCAGATCGGAGCGGCGTTTTTGAAGGAAAGAAACAGTGGTTGCCTGGAGATGAGAGCAAAGGGAAAGGCCTGTGTAATTTATACCTTCTCAACACCTTCTCCGGGCGCAGGGAACTGGAAATGCTGAGAGCCACCCCCTGCAGATCCAATTTCAAACACACACCCATCTCCAACACCCAGCTTAAGCAGCCTCAGAGTTAGAATAAATTGACTCCTATCGCCACATACACACCTGCCAGCCAGCCTTCTCATTTGCCACCTGCACAGGATTAATTTTCAAAAGTCGGGCTTTTCTCCTAACAGCCTGCGGGTGAAAGGACCAGAAACAGGGGTGGACAGTGGGGAGAACAGGACCTGATTTATTACTTGTAAAACATACTTAAAAAAAAAAAAAACTGGGAGTCTGTCTACATCTGGGTGTGGGTGCGTGTTCATGTCGGGGAGGTGAGTGTATAACCTTGGGTGTCGTTCTTCAGGAACACCCACATTGGTTTTTGAGGCAGAGTCTCTCACACTAGACCCGGAGCTTATTCATAGCACCAGTTAGTTAGGCTAGGGGTCCACCTGTCTCTGATTCCTCAGGGCTAACATTACAAGCCCACACGACCATGCCCAGATTTTCACATGGGTACCCTAGATCCGGAGTCAGGTCCTCATGCTTTGCATAGCAAGCGCTTTACCAGCTGAGTCATCTCCTTAGCCCAAAACCATGCCTACCCCAAGTACACTGATGTTTGCTTCAAAAACTTCATGCTTCCTCTGTGTACAGTAAGGATGTCTCGAGTTAACAGCAGTAGGGTGACTTCCTGCTTTGGGTCACTTTCTATTAAGGCCTTCCCTATTTTTTCATGCCTCGCCCTGTCCTTGGACCCATTTTACAGATCACAAAATAAAGGCTTTACAACAGTCAGTAATTTAGCCAGCATTTACAGAGAAAGCTATGCACCCAACAACAACAACAAAAGATTGCCACAGAGTGAAGAGAGGGAGCCGAGAGTGAACAATGTCGCCTCCTCCCTGTGAAAGCATGTACTGGGGTCTTGATGTACTTGAATGTCAATCCCAGTTCATTGATGCCTGGACACCTAGCATGTGCTTGCTGCTCCTGTCATGGCCATGCTTCCTTACCCTGGGAAGTGCAGAAGGCCTGCATTAGTTACTGTTCTGCTGCTATGACAAGCACCATGACCACAGGTGACTTCCGGAAGAGAGGGTCTATTCGGGCACATGTTTCCAGAGGGATGAGAGCACTTAATGACAGGGAGGCATGGCACAGAGCAGGAAACTGAGTGATCACATCCTCAACCCCACACATGGAGCTGAGGGAGTAATCTGGGAGTGGGGTGAGGCTATTAAACCCACAAAGCCCACCCCCAGCAATGGACTTCCTCCAGCAAGGCGGTACGCCCAAACCTACCTAAACAGTGCCACCAAATGGGGACCAAATACCTGAGACCGTGAAGGCAATTCTCATTCAAAGCCTCATGCAGTTCTTTCTACCAGGCCAGGCAAGAGTACCGACTCAGTCCAGGGGACTGGACCACCCTTTCATATCCTTTCCCTCTTCAGGGGTACTTTATAGAGTGCCAGCCACTTTAGGAACTTTCCCAGCATCCGTTATGTTCTAGAAACTTCCCAAAGGACATGTACAGACCACCTTATTGTGCCTGCAAAGTGTTCCTAGGAGATACACTGGTTGATCTTCCTTTGACTTGCCAAGCAACTGTCGCTCAAGAGCATCATGGAGAGTTAGGGGTGTAGCTCAAGAAGGGGTGTCGCTTAGTTGGTAGAATGTTTGCCTAGCATACAAGGTAGCGCTGTGCAAATCAGATGTGATGCCGCCCACGTGTGAGGCCAGCACTCAGGTGAGCCAGAAAGTGCAAACGTGCAAGGTTATCCCATATGTGGAGTTAGATCTGCCGGATCTGGAGGTCCTGCCCCCCCACACGAAAATAAAGGGGGGGATGGAGGGAAGGAGGGAGGGAGAGGAAATGAGGATAGAAGGAAAAAAAGAATCAAGAACTTCCCACGTTCAGGAAGCATCCCTCCACATCAGTTACACCTCTCTGGGAAAATCTTCATAGACAATCTGTTAAGTGTGTCTGCTAGGTGACTCTAAGTGTCCTCAAGTTGGTGATGAAGGGTAACCATCACAAAAACCTTGGAATTTTTTGTTTCTGGTTTTTGCTTTGGAACCTGTCCTGGAACTCACTTTGTAGACCAGACTGGCCTCACACTCACAGAGGTCCTCCTGCCTCTGCCTCCTGAGTGCTGGGATTAAAGGCTCGCGCCACCACTACCCAGCCACCTTGGCATATTTTATGAAAGACTAGCTTTTGCACTTCTTTGCTACGGTAGTGTTAGTGTCAGGAATGACCACAGTCTTCATTTCCCGGTGCTGAAGTTGTCAGCTCTTGTCAGTTCGACTCTGAGGACTACACCACAGGCTAGAAACATAGACCGTGGTTGTCTTTTCTGTTTCAGTCAGTAGTCTGTGCTGGGGGCCCCACCATGACTACAAAATGAATCAGCTATTAATCTGAAGCAGGCTACACAAGAAAGCTGCCAGCCAGCTACCTCAGGGTTCCCAGGGCCTGGCAAATCTTTGTCACCGAGGGAGAGTGCCTTCCCTGGTGAGCACTGGGCAGCAGGAAAGGTGGATGAAATCAGCCAGTTGCCTAGAGTCTGTCCTTCTGCATAATCTACATACTCATTTCTCAGAAACTGGAGATATCTTCACAGGTATTCCTTGTTGAAGAACTTCCGTGGCTGGAGAAACTGAGGCAGAGCCAGATCCAGGCAAACTTCTCATGCTTATGTAAAACAGAGGTTAGAAAGCCTTTTCTGCCAGGGTCCCAGACAGTAAGCATTCCAGATGTTGCAGGTCACATGACCTCAGTTAGGGCTGTTCACAGGCCTTCTTGGCATATGGCCACAGGTGACATCCAATGACGAGGTCTGACCTCATGTCAGTAAAACTAGATTTTCAGGCACTGAAATGGGAATTTCCTGTCACTTTTGTCTCACAGATATTCTTTGCATTTTCCTCCCAATTATTTAAAAAGGTAAAAATCATGCTGAGCCGTCTGGGCAGTACAAAACACTGGAATCAGGCGAGGTTCAGTCCATCTGCCCTTCCACAGAACACCACAAAAGAGGGGAAACCTATATATCCCCACGTGTTTATAAAAAGGAGACAACGACCCACAGGTTTGGAAGTTGATTTGATTTGAATCAATAGGAATTAATCTGCCAGCACCTGAACTTTGGGGAATGTTCTATTTTCATAGCCCTGGACAAACATAATACAGAATCTTTTTTTCTCAGCCTGCTGTAACTGCATGAGGTTACCAGGGAACTGGCATTCTCTAGAGCTAGTTAAAAAATAAAAGCAGAAGGACCAGAGACATGGCTCTGTGGTTAAGGACACATACTGCTCTTCCAGAGAACCCAAATTCAATTCCCACACCCAAGCCAGGGTGTAAGTCCTGCAAATCCAGGTCCGGAGGAATCCAACTCCTCTAGCTCTTCAGGCACCTGCACTGACATGGGAATACTTATACAGACACACACATTCACACACACACACACACACATTCACACACACACACACATTCACACACACACACACATTCACACACACACACATTCACACACACACACACACCAAACTTAAAATAATATAAATAAATCTTTTAAAATCAGAAAAGAAACACTTGAATTTGCGTTTCTAAGCTTTGTAAACACAATGCCCTCAGGTTCCACGTGGAAGTGGTCATGAGGGGTAGACTGAGCCCAACTCCTGTCCCCTCTCCACTGGCACAGGAAATCACATGACATTGAGGGGACAGACCCTGGGCCCAGAACTTCCCAGTGCTTATAAAGTTCTCATCAGAGGCTGGAGTGATGTCTCAGCAGTTAAGAGCACTGGTTGCTCTTCCAGGGGACCCCAAGTCAATTCCCAGCACCCACACAGCACTCATTACCATCTGTAACTCCAGTCCCAGGGGTTCTGACGCCCTCTTCTGGCTCCTGTGGGCACTGCAGGCACGTATAAGCAGACATTCATGCAGGCAAAACACCATACACGTAAAATAAGTGAAAAAAATCTAAAATAAAAGCAAAGCAATGATAAAGTTCTCATCAACTGTGGGGTTCCAGCTTTTAAAGAAATTCTGCTTCATCGTCTTTTAAGTTACCAAAAAAAATCACCATTTTCAGATTTTTCAAACTGCTTAAAAAACTTTTCTCCCCGCCTCCCCTGATGGAGGTCAGTCACTTTTAAGATATAAGAGAATTTGAGAGCAGATTAATGACAAAGACAAATGATGATTTTTATCTTAGCGGAAGTTTCGGTGCGTTGGCTGCCTGGCCCAGCTAGGGATAATAAAGTACAATTGACGTGTGACTGGGCACGTTCTTCGCTTTAAAGTTCAAGGGGGGAATCAAAAGACTGAATTCTTTCTTCAAAAAAGAAAACATCCTAGAAGGAGAAATAAAGAAAAAGTTGCTGCTGGGGGGAGGTGGAGAACCTCCTGGCTCCCCTTTGTCTCTGTCCCCCACCTCCTCTTTGTAGCCCAGAGTCGGAGCCCTGAGTGACTTCTTCAGAAAGGAGATCGGTGGAATTGTCAGTTGATTACTTCTCCTTGATTAGCATATATAAGAGCCCTGTGATACAGTATTTGCATTCCTATTTAGCCGTGATTTTTGTGGGGCACCAATGATTAAACTTGTCACAGGGCTTGATTGACGGGGTCAGATCTTCACTTTCTACTCTTTTGAAATTAAAAACAAATGTGTCAGCTCCCTTCATGGGCCGGAGCTCCGTGAAGCTCGCCTGGCTTGTCATTGCAGATAGGTCAGGAATGTTTTAATTTTAGGGATGGAATTCGGCTTGTCAAGTCGAGTGTGATGGCGTGTGGTTGTGGAGATGAGATGTGAAGGGTGTTACACAAAGAAGGGGAGGACAAAGACAAAGACACTCACATTATTAGACAGATTTAATTAGTCTGAATGGATATTATGCTAGATGAAGCGGTGAGCTGTGAAATTAACCCTTGATTATGGATTGGCGGATCACACTCACGAAGAGAATCAAACCTTTGTGGAGAACCACCAAGGTGTGGTTTCGGTACACACACCCCACCCCCACCTCCTACACACATACACCACACCCACCCACCCACAAACACACACCCCAGCCCTTCTGGGTCATCTGTCAGATCCCCACCCTTATCTCCCATCCCTGTCTCCTTAAACACCATTGGTCTTGAACTTGTGAAGGCAGGTGTCCCTAGAGAAGGGACCCCAGCCACCCACAGCAGTTGGATGTGAGGCCAAGGGGATGTGAGGCAAGAATACCCATTTCTGAATTCAAGTTAGATGACGAAAGAAGGTACTTTGGGCCAAAAGACACTTAATCCAAGTCTCTGTATTGAGTCATTCTGTCAACTTCCATGGAGGGTCACCTCTAGAAACATCTGCCCTTCATCCACCCTTCATCCAACTTATTTCTTCCCGTCACAATCTTCTTCAGCAGGCTCCTTGTGACTTGTAGAAATTCCAAAGGGGTGGGGAGGTTCTACTACACCAGGCTACATCCTGTCTCAAAAGCCTTCAGTTTAGGGTCCTGGGAAGGTGTCACTGCTACATGGGTGAACACAGCTGCAATTATTGGCATCTCTTTTCTTCTCAAAGATTGTACTGTGTTCGGAAGGCATTTCTCTCTTCTCTGACTTGCCTCCTCTGAGTTTTTGAGGAGGAGGGGACCTTAAGAAACCTTTTGAGGAGCATCTCAGCACCATGGAGTATGACCTTAGCCTTGACATAACATGGCAGTTCAGGAGGCCCTTGGACAACCATTTTTAATGTATTTGTCTTCAAGCTGTGTGTGTCTGTATCAAGGTTCTACAACTTTTCCACCACTGACAATTGGCTGAATAATTCTCTGTCATGGCTCCACCTTGTATGTCTTAGGATGTTGAGCATCTTTTCTGGCCTCTTCCCATCAGAATCCAGTACCAACAGCATCTCAGGTGAGACCGAAGTATCCCCAGACAATCCCATGTGCTCTCTGACAGACAAAGTCACCCCTAGTTGAATAACGCTAGTATAAGCGACTCCTGGGATAATCTGGCTTAGGATAGGTTTCCAAAAGGAATTCACACAGAGAAAAGCAATCATTTAAAAAAAATGAAGTCTGGAGAGATGGCTCGGTGGCTCCAATCACTTGCTACTCTTGCAAAGGACCAGCATTCAGTTCTCAGCACTCACAGTTTGTAGCTTACAATCACCTGTAACTCCAGCTCCAGGGGATCCAATGCCCTCTTCTGGATTCCACCAGCACCTACACTCACATGCACATACCCACATTCAGACATGCATACAATTAAGAATAAGTTTTTTAATGATAGAAAAACTAGATGACCACATTTGGCAGAAATCAAGGTTTTAGTGGCCAGAAAGAGGTTAAGGAAAAGTCAGCTACCACTTTCCTGTCACTGCAATGAAAATACTCTGATAAAATTGCCTTAAGGGTTTGCTTTGACTCACACCATTCAAGGGGCAGGTCAGTTAACATCATACAGGAAGCATGGCAGCAGGAGTCTGTCACATGACATCCATGGTAAGAAGAAAGAACAATGAGCGCATGTGTGCCTGTGCTCAGCTCAATGTCTCATCCCTGTCAGGATCCCCTGCACAGGGAATGGTGCCTCCTACAGTGGCTATGTTCTCCTGACTCCATTATCATAACTGAGACAGCCCCCCACAAACATGCCCAGAGGGTAGCCAGGTCTAGACGATCCTTCCCTGAGGCTGTTTCCCTAGGAGACTCTAGATTGTGTGATGCTAACAGTTAAAACCGACCACCAGAGGAAACCCGTGCTCCACACATGATCACAAGACACTCGCCTCTGTTAGTCTCACAGAGATTATGCTTCAGAAAAGCCATAGCCAATGCTAGACCTGTAGCATGCTGCCAGGCATGTGGGAAGAGCCACAACCCCTGATCTGGTGACACGGGCACCGCTTTAATCTCTGTGTGTGCAACAGCTCATTTAACAATCTACAGTATGTGGGGCAGGAGTCCCCGGAAATGAGAGTTGAGGAAATAAATGAAAGAAATCTAGAGGACTGTGGCAGGACAAAGCAATTCACCGCATACTCTCTCACACCTGTTAAAACATGTTTCCCATGGAGGGATGGCTCAACAGTATGAGCACTTGCTGTTCTTGCACAGAACCCAAGTTTAATCCCCAAAACCCATGTGGTGATTCCATTTCCACCTGACCTCCATGGGCACCAGGAGTGAACATTTTATGCATGCTTATTTATAGGCAAAATACTCATACACATGATATAAATAAATAAATCTAACTATATAAGTATGTAAATAAATCTAAAAAAACTATTCCCTTGATCTGGCCATAACTATATAAATATGTAAATAAATCTAAAAAACCTATTCCCTTGATCTGGCCATAATCAGTGACACTTGGTTTTTGTTTTTTGGGTTTTTTGTAATTGTTTTTATTGAGCTCTACATTTTTCTCTGCTTCCCTCCCTACCTCTCCCCTCTTCTTCAACTCTCTCCCATGGTCCCCATGCTCCCAATTTTCTCAGGAGATCTTGTCTTTTTCTACTTCCTATGTAGATTAGATCCGTGTATGTCTCTCTTAGAGTCCTCGTTGTTGTCTAGGTTCTCTGGGATTGTGAATTATAGGCTGGTTTTTCTTTGCTTTATGTCTAAAAGCCACTTATGAGTGAAAACATATGATAATTGTCTTTCTGGGTCTGGGTTACCTCACTCAAAATGATGTTTTCTAGATCCATCCATTTACCTGCAAATTTCACTATGTCATTATTTTTTTCTGCTGTGTCGTACTCCATTGTGTAAATATACCACATTTTCCTTATCCATTCTTCAGCAGAGGGGCATTTAGGTTGTTTTCAGGTTCCGGCTATCACAAACAATGTCGTTATGAATATAGCTGAGCACATGTCCTTGTGGTGTGATTGAGCATCCTTTGGGTATATACCTAAAAGTGGTATTGCTGGGTCTTGAAGAAGGTTGTTTCCTAATTTTCTGAGAAATCACCACACTGACATCTGAAGGGGCTGTACCAGCTCACATTCCCACCAGCAATGCAGAAGTGTTCCCTTTACCCCACATCCTCTCCAGCATAAGTTGTCATCAGTGTTTTTGATCTTGGCCATTCTTACAGGTGTAAGATGGAATCTCGGAGTAGTTCTGATTTGCATTTCTCTGAGGGCTAAGAAGCTCATTCTCACTTATAATTGCAGTCCTTGGGAGGTAGAGGCAAAAGGATCAGAAGTTTGAGGTCATCCTTGGCTACAGAGTTAAGACCCGCCTACACCACTTGGGATCCTGTCTCATAAAACCAAAACAAACATTAAATAAATATATTTCACTTCGTATCTACTGCATGCCCAGAAATATGATCCCTACAACTCAGAGAACATGTTGAACTCACATCTCATCAGCTATTATTCCTGTGGCCCTGTGTGCTGCTTCTGAGCTAACGGAAGCCTGTATTAGCCATTTCTTGCATGTCCATCATGAGAAACTAGAGACCCTGGTTTTATAACTGGGATTTCAAAGTTGTTTTCTAACTAGAAAAAAAAAAGAAGGTTCTAAATTTTAAAAGTTTGGGGCTCCAAATTTTAAAGAAAAATTAAATTACAATGATTTGGATAGATCAGGATGTAAGGACTTCCAGAGTCAATGGCAATAGCGTTGGGTCAGGGAGCATGGTTTAGGAGATGGTCCTGTGGTGTGGTCTTCACAGAAGCCCTACCTCTGCAAGATGCCTTCCACCACTAGACATCCCTCTGCATTCCCAGTGGGAAGAAAGTAGGGCAACAATTCTGTTTTTCATCTTTCTTTCTCAGAGGGGAGGCAAATCTTGCCCAGAAACTCAGCCCATCCCACTCATGCCTTCTGTATTGGTCACCTTTTCTGTTATTACAATAAAATTCCAATGGCCGATGCACCTCAGTGCGAGTTCTAATTGGTCTTAATAATAGAAACCGGGAGTCATGAGGGTGAAAGCTAAAATTTTTGATCAGAGAAACAGAGCAGCCAGCCATTAGAGTTCTTACCTCTATAAAATCTCCAGACTGAAAAGAGGCCATGCTCCTGTCTCCTCTTGCCTTATATTCCTCTCTTCTCCCAGCCATATCACTTCCCCCGCCTATCTATACAGACCTCCAGACCTCTATGGTTAACTAGCTCCACCCTCTGATCTTCAGGCAAGCTTTATCTGTTAGAGCCCAAACAAGATTTCACCACAAGGCACCTTATAGGGGGAAAGGTTCGTCAATCTTATGGCTCCTGACAATGATAAGCACAGCGTGGTTGGGAGGAGTGGGAGGGTGCACGGCAGCAAGAGGGAGGAGCTACAGCCAAAGCAAAAAGCCGAGGGCTCACATCCTCAACCCAGAGCACAGCAGAAAGAAAGTGAACTGGAAGGGGCTTTTATCCTCAAAGCCCACCCACAGTGTTAGGAACCCTCCAGCAAGGCCACACCCCCTCGACAGCATCATCAACTGGGGACCAAGTGTCCAAATGCCTGAGACCCTGATGAACATCTATCTTGCAAACAACCATAACACCCTAGCCAGAATGGCAAACTTATTTTCTGCTTGTTTGTTTGTTGTTTTGTCTTTTTGTTCTGTTGTTACTGCAAGGTGCTTTGAAACCCCTTGCTCGGCACAGAACCACAGAAAACAGAGAAAGAAGAGGTTAGATAGAGATGGACAGTTAATGTCATCTGTCCCCAAGGCCATCTCAGTTGTCCCTTCCTTGTCTCTTCCTACCCAGTAGCCTGCAGGGGACTGAAGACCTGACATCTTTTCTGAATTGCTGTAGATATGTGACCAAATGCAACCAAATTAATAGTGTTGCCCAAATGTCCTGATGTCAATCAAGAGACTTGCTAGGCTGGCATACACAATAGGAGCTGGATATCCGTGGTCTTAATTTAGGGGGAGAAACAAAACACTGCTTTGTCCCTAATAGATGCCCGGGAAACACCCGTTATGACCAGGTGTGGGGTGCACATCAAGTCACATTTCTCTGGAGGAACAAGACGAACAGAATGAATGTATTATGAAGGGGATTTTCAGAGTGGCTTACACGATAAGGGCTGGGTAGTCCAACGCTGGTTGCCTGGGTGCTGAAGGGGCTGAGGACCCCGTAGCTCCTCAGTCCCAGAGGCTGGCTGCCTCAACGGTCTCAGTCTGGTGCTGAGGACATGGAAGATTCCTAGAGTCCCTGGTCTTCAGTCCACACTGGAAGGCTGAGGATTTGGGTTCTAGCGTCAGCAGAGGATGGTGGTGACAGCAGCAGGGACAGACACATGGTCAGCTGGAAGCAAAGGCAGGTAGAGAAAGCAAGGACCTTTCTGTGTACCTATCACTCCTGGGGCATCAGAAGGTGCCAGCTCTAGGAGAGAGTCCTCCGCTTAGTTAGCCCTTCCTACAAGTGTCCCCCAAACAGCTGCCAGGGACCTGTCTGATTGACTCCAGACCCCATCAAGTTGATGATGGAGAGGAGCCAGAACAGGAACGAAAGCCTTGTTTAGACAGGAGCTCCAAAGTTGCCCCTAGGGGGGCCCTTCGTAAGGATTCTGTGTACAATAGTCCCCAGGGTCAGAGGCAGGCTGACACACAGAACCAAGCACGGCTGGAAAGGCACACAGCAAGTGTCTGACCCCTTAGAGTGTGCGTTGTTTGGAGTTTCTGGCATGTGGGTGGCCTCTCAGGGTCAGCTGACAGCCTTGCTCATCTACCTGATGGCATCAAGCACTTACACTGTAGCCAAGCTGAGGTCAGGTGGGCGTCTCTGCTCCTCCAGCGTGCGCGCTCATGTCACACCGCCTAAACACAAGCCAAAATTCCACCAACATGGAAAAAGAAAATGTGTGCACTTTTTTTTCATTTTGCACATAGCGTTTCTGACTGTCCACAAATGTAAAAAAAAAAAAAAAAAGCCATTTCCTCCCCCTAAAAAAAGCCTGAGATGCGCAATGTTCCCAAACCATAAAAAGACACTAAGCCTTTAGGATGAGGAAGCCAGCCCCTTCCTTCAGGGAGCTTCCCTGGTGGTTTGGAGAACACACAGCTCTTCAAGCATTTATAAAAAGAAAAAAAGTGAATTCAATGCAGTTCAAGTCAACCAGCACTCTGAGAAGTCACCATGTGTGGGGCCTCGTGCAAGGCACAACTGAGGGCAGAGACGGCTCAGCCACACAGCCCGAGGACCTTGTTGGGTGTAATCCTTTAGTTTCAGCACGAAGCAGGCAGATCTCTGTGAGTTCAAGGTCAGGCTTGACAACTACAGCACAAGTCATAAGCCAGACACAGCTACACAGTGAGAGCTTATCAAAACAGCGGGGGGCGGGGGGGAGGTAGGGGGGTGATGGGAAAGAAAGAGAAAGAAAGACAGACAAAAACAGAAGGAGGACCTGAGTTCAAAACCCCTAAAGCCCATTAAAAAAATAAAATAAAAGGACATCACGGAATAAAGAGACGGCTCAGTGGTTATGGACAGTTATTGCTCTTGCAGAAGACCCGGGGTTCAGCACCCTCCTGGGCCCTCTTTTAGCCTCTGCAGACCCCTGAACATGGATGGTATACATATATTCATGCAAGCTCACATACATGCACACAAAGGAAAAAAAATAGTAATTTTAAAAATTATTTCATATTTTTAAATTTTTATTTTAAGAGCTAGACACGCTGGTGCATGATTATAACGTCAGGACTGGGGAGGCAGAAACAGGTGGATCCCTGCCTGGGGCTTGCTGCCAGACAGTCTAGCCAGATCTGCAAGCCCCACCCCCACCCATTTCCTTCCTCGTTTCTTCCCACATAAACCCTCACAATCTTTCAAAGCCTTGTTCAAATCTCATTGCACCTATCGATCCAGCCTCCACACCGGAGCTCTCCTACCCTCCTCTAGCCATACAAAGAATGTCCCCTCCAAGTCTTGTATAATCTGCCCCCCGTTGGCTGACAATCACAGAGGTGCCCAGACATGAATGTCACATGATAAATGTCACGCCAAAGAAAAAGGGAGAGAGATTCTATTGGACCCTGTGAAGGTCAAGGGGCAACAAAACCAGGCAGAGGGGCATCCAGGGTTGAAAGATGTTAGACACCTGGCTCTTTGGACCACCTTTCTTCTCTGGAAGCCTAATTCATGTTTCTAAACCTAGAAACCCCCAGCAGCCTCAGGCCTACCATCCCAGTGAAAAGAATTTCAGAGGTGAAAAGAAAAACAAAACTTTTTTTCTGGGGTGAGTTAGACCATGTGTCCATCCCTGAACAAACCTCTGTGCAGGAGAACAGAGCACGCGAATTAGCCAGACCTCAGTCGCACGGGCAGCCCTGTAACTGGGAAAACAAACCTCTGTGCAGGAGAACAGAGCACACGAATTAGCCAGACCTCAGTCGCACGGGCAGCCCTGTAACTGGGAAGCCAGGTGAGCCACGTGAAAAATCTCTGCACTGAGAAGACAACAGATGGTTCCCCAAAGGAAAATCCGCTTTCTAATTAGAGGGAATAATATTTATCTACCTGGTTTGTCTTTTTTGTTTTAAAGGCTGATTTATTTGTGTGGGTGAGGCTATGTGTGTGTGTTTGCACATACACCTGTGCGTTTTCATGGGTTTGGTATGTGTGTGTGCATGTGTGTTTGCACATACACCTGTGAGTGCTCATGGGTGTGGGTGTGTGTGTGCATGTGTGTTTGTACAAACACCTGTGCGTGCTCATGGGTGTGTGTGTGCATTTGTGTTTGCACATACAGCTGTGCGTGCTCACAGGGGCCTGAACGTGTATCAGCTGCCTTCTTCGACCACTCTCTACTTCTTCATTGAAGGCAGAGTCTCTCTCTGAACCTGGGACTCAGTTTCTCTCAGCTACTTTGGAAGGCAGAAAACCCCAATGGTGCTCTGTCTTTGCCTCCCTGTGAGCTGGAGTGAGGCGCGCTCGGGATGCCCTGCTGGAACCTGGGATCCCAACGCCAGTCCTCAGGATTGCTCGGCAATCACCACTGGCTCCTGGGCCACTCTTTCCAACCCCAGGGAGTCATCCCTTTTTTTTTTAATATATTATTTTAAATTCATTTCCTTTTTTAATCTTTGAGAATTTTACCGATTTATACAAAGCATCTTAATCAGATGAAACCATCCCCAACTAACCCCTTCTCTCCCTTCCAGCTTCAAGTTCAAGTGTGTGTGTGTGTGTGTGTGTGTGTGTGTGTGTGTGTGTGTGTGTCCTTCATCCAGAAGTTTTTGTTTGTTTGATTTGGGGTTTTGGCTTTATGTTTGGGGAATTTGCTTGTTTAGTTGACTTGTTGGTTGGTTGGTTGGTTGGTTGGTTGGTTGGTTGGTTGGTTGGTTGGTTGGTAGGTAGATAGGTTTTCAAGAGGGGGTTAAACAGGCTGGCCTTGAACTCAGAGATTCACCCATCTCCACCTCCCAAGTGCTGGGATCAAAGTTGTGCGCCACCTACCCAGAGTCCAGTTTTTGTTTTATTTTGTTTTGTTTTAAATACCTCATAGTACCTGGCATTTTGTCTGCATTTTCTTCACCTGGCCTCTCTTCTGACCTTGACGGTTCTGCCGATTGAGTGTTCTCAAATACTGAAGAACAAAAGTGGTCTGGATTTTGAAATACTTGCACACATGTAACAGGATCTGTTAGAGATGAGCGCTAGTTCTAAACACAGAACGCAGTTATGTCTCACATCAACATGGTCTACCACTAACGCTGGGATTTTTTGTTGCTTGTTGTCTTCCAGCCAGGGTCTCTCTACATAGCCCTGGCTGTCCTGGGACTCACTCTGTAGACTAGGCTGAGCTTGAGCTCATGGAGATCTGCCTGCTTCTGCCTCCCAACTGTTTGCGTTAGAAGTCACCACACCTGGCTCTGTAACCTATTTTTAATAACTAATGCTGGTAGCTGAGTTTCCGCTTGTGATGTCCTTTTGGATCTTGGTTATGGTGGATCCTGGAATCATTTGGATTTAAGGGTGAAGGTGCTCACCTGCTCCGTAGATAACCAGGGAGAGAGCACACAGCAGTTTCGGTCTTCTCTCTCTCTTTCAGGCAGTCATCTTAGCAAGCCAGACATCTCAGAGCCTTCCACCGCGAGTCAGAAGGAAGGCAGAAGACGCTCAGCTTTCCTAACCCCAAACGTCTTATAAGAAACTTAAAAAACACATTATTCTCCTCCAGCCTAATAAGAGGGAATCAATCAGTCACAACCAGGTCCTTGACCTGCCTGAATCTTCTCTCTAGCTATTTGTGATCATGAAAATTGGGCAAGATTTCCCAAATCCTTGATGCTTCTTCATTATTAAAAGCAGGGTCCCTAAATAAATAATTAGATGCTTGCTTTCTAAGGAACATGGAGATAAGGGTAGGGAGGGACTCAAGTCTCATGAATTTCTTGTTGCAGGAGAGATGCACCCAGCGTGGAGAAGAGCCCAGCATTCGGTGCTTTTTTTTCCCTTCTTTTCCTGTGGCATAAATTGTTCTAATTATGTGTGCAAGATCATCTATTCCCCAAGATGAGAATCCCGAGCACTCTGTCTGTTCTTTTAATTCCAAGAAGCATGTGAGGCTCTGGGTTCCCACCCCCCTTGTTTTCAAACTGAATTGTTTCGGTGGTGGCTTAGTGTGTCAGCTTGTAAGTCTATAAAACAGTCCTCTACCAGCTGGAGATTCAACATGCTACGAGAATGCATAACAGAGCCTAACCAAGAAGGTTTGTAATTCAGTAATTAGCTGTAATTAATGAACACAAAGTGAAGACTCATTTACAGCTTAAATTACCACATTAGCTCCTGTCACCCTCTATGTACACAAAACAGCAGGAATTCAATTATTTTTATTCTTCAAAGCTAATTTAAAATTTAAGGGATGCCATTACATGAAATAATAGGTAAGAAATGTAATCGCAATCTCTGGGAACAGTTGGTCGTCCTTAGAATTAAAAAAAAAAAAATGTGATGGCTGACGATTTGGAAATGTTTCTTCATCTGTGAACAGATGAGGGATTGAAGTCTCTGCTCTTTTCAGTATATTTAATTTAAACAGAGAAGGGAGCTGGTGGTGGCGGAGTCCTCGTGCTGGGAGATCATTGGGCACAATTGCCAAGGCAGCTGATGGGAAGGGGGCAGCCTGGGAGACTGGCATGCCATTATCCTCCATAGGGACCCAGCCTCCGAAAATGCCAGGAGCTTCTCGAATTTGTTCCTGACACAAAACTTCAGAGGCTTCACTTATTGTCACCTCATCTTTTAAGAAATGTGGGCGTGTTTTTCCCTTTCTTTCTTCTTTCTTTCTCTCTTTCATTCATTCATCCATGGTGAAATAACTGTTTTCGGCTCCAGACCACGGCAGCGGAAGTGGCAGACCCATTCCAGCCCTGCTAGGGCCGGCATTCAGAGGGAAGCTCTCAGTAGGGAGAGTTCCTCAAACTTGGATCTGCAACAGTCATGGTAGAAGCTTTTACAACGTAAGCATAAGGACTAGGGAAATGGCTCCATCAGTAAAGCGCCTGCCGTATAAGCGTAAGGGCCTGAGTCCCATCCCCTGGTTCCCCTGAAATGGCAGGGAGTGCCTGTCATCCCAGGGCTGAAGAAGCAGAACCCTGTACTCCCTTGGGCTTGCCAACCAGCCAGCCCAAGCTAATCAGGGAGCTCTGTGCTCAAGGAAAGATCCAGTCAGGAGACATGAGTAAATAAATAAATAAGGTCAGAGGCCGGTGTGGCAGCGCACGTCTTTAATCCCAGCATTCAGGAGGCAGAGGCAGGTGGATCTCTGAATGCAAGATTAAACCAGGCAGTTAGAGGTCCGTGCCTTTAATCCCAGCACTCAGGAGGCAGAGGCAGGGGGATCTAGTGAGTTCCAGGCCAGCCTAATCTACAGCTACAGCTTGACTTCCAGGACTACATAGTAAGAACCTGTCTCAAAAAAAAAAAAAAGAAAGAAAGAAAGAAAGAAAGGAAAGAAGATTGGGAAGCAATTGAGAAAGAACCTAGATGACCTCTGACCTCCACACACATGCATACATACCTACACACACATACGTGCACAAAAGTAATATAGTCAAGCTTGACAGCACATGCCTATTATCACAGCACTCGGGATACTGAGGCAGGATGGTGATGAGTTCCAGGTGAGCTTGGGCCACTTGAAGAGTTCAAGGCCAGCCCTATCTACATAGCAGCAACCTATTTTTAAAAAAAAAGACAATGATAGAATTGAGTGACAGAGAGCTTGGTCAAGCATGCTCGAGGTCCTGGGTTCTATCTCTAGTACAGATGCTAATAACAATAATGATAATGTATAGTTATATTACGAATGGATGCTTAGGCTCCAAACTCAGACTGTCTGTGGTCAAACCTGAGAATCAGTACTTTGAACCCTTTCAGGAATTCAAATATGGAGCCACGGCTGGGAATCACGAGGCTCCATTAACACCCACAGCAGAGACGGCAGCTCTCACCGGACATGGGGACTGTGATAGAAACTACACCAGAAAACCAGGCATCGTGAAGGGCACCAAGTTGATCTAGGTCATGGGGAGGTTACTCACTATCTGAACTGTGAGAAGTGAGTCTGGGAGTCTAGAAGAAACTGGCCTAACTCAGACATCAGGATCTCGCCCTCCCCACACACACACATACACATACACACACACATA
>NC_022033.1:8536115-8545110 GCF_000317375.1 Microtus ochrogaster | reverse complement strand
ATACACACACACATACACACACACATACACACACACATACACACACACACACATACACATACACACACACATACACACACACATACACACACACACATATACACACACACATACACACACCATACACACACACGTATATACACACACACATACACACAGCATACATACACACGCACATACACACACATACAAACACACATACATACACACACATATACACGCACACACACCTCATTTTTAAATGTCTATCTCTGAGGTATCTGCGTGTGCTGACGCGTACGGGGGGGCACATGTGGGGGGGGGGCAGAGGTGGGTGGCCAGTGTCTTCCTCTGTCAGTTGTCACTTTATTTCCTGAGGCAGGCTCTTCTGCTGAGCTCAGAACTCACTGAGTTAGCAAATCAAGCCTAGACTCTTTGCCCTGGGGATCCCCTGCCTCTGCTTCCTCGGCCGGCTGTTTCACAGAGGCCGCCATGCCTGACTGGCTGCTACTGAGGCGCTGGGGATCTGACCTGGGCTCTTCAGGTTTTATCTGCTGAGCCATCTCCACAGAGCCAGCTCCCAGCCACACCCCCTGCCTCTCTCCCCTTTCAAATGTTTTCTTATTTTGAAGTGTATGCCAAAATAATAAAGTTCACTGGCAAAGTGAATTTATCCCACTCGAACCTTGATCTAAAAGAAGAATCAGCAAGTACGAGGCCCCTGAGGCAGGCATGGACGCGACGCTTCCTTGAGCGGAAAGGACTGGCGGGGAGGGTTCAGTAGGCACGGAAGGCGGACCTATGAGGCTAGGAGTGAATCAGGAACCAGGATTTTATTTTGTATGTGATGATCAGTCCTGGGAAGATTTTATTCAGGAATGCACGGGGGGGGGGTGCCTAAGGGGACATCCCTGCCTTGTGACTGACACTCGTCTCTTTTCAAGGCAGTTCCAGTAATGGAAGAAAAAAAAATCATGTCAAAAGAACGTTGGGTCTCACAAGTTGGGCTTCTCCCTCCCCCTCCCGTTCTGGACCCGTGTTTCTCTCTCCTTTAAATAGGCCACTCGGAGCCGCACTGTCTAATTTTTCAAAGGTGATCGACTGCCGAGTGGGGGCTTCGGGAGACAGAGGGGAGACGCTGATAAGCCCGCTCTCGGATTCTATTAGGGACTATGGCGGTAATTAATGAAGCCTGCCAGTAATTGGGAAGGTGTGAGTCCCTGTAATATCATAATGACAGTCATCCGTCTGCGAGCCCCCGTCACTCCAAGCCATCCCTCATGGCTCTCTGATCTCAGACTCTGAGCCATGCAAATCTCTGTGACAGGATGCTACGTCTCTGTCTCTCTAATTGGGCGGTATAGAGTTGTTTATGGATGGTGTCGGCATTTAAGCCTCGGTTGGAGGTGGCTCGGCGATCGTTAGGAATTTGCCTTGCTGGCATTGTCAAAGATGCATCCCTTTGCATCTGCGTCTGTGTCAGGTGCCAGGGTGACGCAATGCGTTTTTTGCGGTGTGTGGTTGTTAGAAAAACAGCTCAGACGTTTAAAAAAAAATAGATGCAGAAATTTCTCATCTCGATGAAGTTAAACTTCAGTTCATGGACAGGAGTGCAATGGTTTCCAAAAATACATCTAGGCTGAACCAGAGCAAGGCTAATGCCCCAAAGAGGAGGCTACATGCAAAAAAATAAAAAGCACTTTACAAAGAGCCCTGTTTCTGAGCACTATTTCGCTGGGAACATCTGCCACATTTATTTGTCTACATACATTGACAATGTATAAAAATATGTATTTTTGTGTCCAAGGGATCATCTATTGTCTCCCTGAAACCAATATGACCATATTGTTGTACATACCATAAAATTTTTTAAATGGCGGGGGATAGACACTTCTAACTGTGGTAATGCATTTGAGTGTTTCTGCCATGATTTCAGAGACGGGATCTTTTAAATATTTAGAAAAACACGCGAAGTACCATTTTAATATATAATCAACACACTTTAAAGGGACTCAGATATGAGCTGGCTGGGCAGGGATGGCTCAGCTGGTGTCTTTTCTGACTTTAAGTACTAGAGAAATTGGAAGCTCTCCGACTCCATGTCCTCCCCAGGAAGGAAGGGAAAGGACCAGAGACTTAGAAGCCTGTAACCTCCATTCCTTCATTTTTCCTGTGTGACTTTGAGTCAGTGACTTGACCTCTCTGAACTCTGGGTTTCTCATCTTCTCCCTAGGGTTTCTGTGTGGTGCTTCTAGCTCAGTAGGAGGTCTGTTTAAACCCGGGGTGGCTTTCTAGAACAGTCTAGCATGTTCTACAAACTTAAGAAACAGAAACTACTTCCGGGCAAAGCATTTCCACCACAGGAAGCTCCCCCTTGACTCTTCTGGAAAGTTCTGTAGGTACCAGGGACAAAGCCACCCTCCTCAAGCTTGGTACTTGAAGAAACAAAGTGTGGGATAAGGGGCAAGAGAGAAGGGTGTGACCAATGCTGCTGGGAAGAAGCAGGATGCAGCCAGGGAGAGCAATGGTGTAGGAGGAGACATTGGGGAGGTCACTGTCAGAGTTCCAAGGGCCGGCTGTGTTGTCCTGTCTATCCATGAGGGAGTAGCTGGCGCCAAATGAGAGGCCGGAACCCAATCTTTCCTCTATGGACATCCTAGTGGAGAAAGTTTGTAGGAAATGAAGAAGCTTCCAGGAGCCCTACAACCCTGGGTAGTCAATCACAAGTTACAGGGTGGTCTGTTCTGACAGCTAGAACTTGCCGACCAGGATCTTGATGTATCCTCAGTGGCCCACCAGCTGGATCATCTTTAAAGTAAACCTTTTATTTTGTACACACACACACCACCTCCAGTACAGGCCCGATCTCCTTTTTAAAAAAAAAATACATCTTTATTTCTTTATTGCATGTTCGTGTGTGGGAGTGGGAGCTGTGTGCCTTGGTCCTCCCGTCCTCGGAGATCTTCTTCCGTCAAGGCTCACACACAGGTCCTCAGGCTTGTTAGCAAGCACCTTTACCTGCTGAGCCAACTCACCGGCACTGGTTTCTCTTTTTTATCACTGCCCCTTATTCCTCTGGAGCCAGATGAGTTGCCTGTAAGAAATGTGTCTGTCAGGAGGCCCCTGTCAGAGCACAGAGATGGGCAAGGCTCTGACACGTGAAGCTTGAACTGAAGAAACACACAGGGCAGAAGGCTGTCCTGTCATGCAGACTCCTGTCCTGGAAACTAATATGCTGGCGGTGGCTGTGACCAAAATAAAGAGGGGTGGAGCAGAAAAAGAACTTTCGGGAATGTAACCCCCACTTCATGGAATAATTGTCAAATTGTCAAATGTGTGCGTAAACACTTCAGATAAATTTATTTTTCATTATTCATCTTTCCTTCCCTTATTTATGTTTTAAACAACAGTTACAGTAAATATAGCCATTTTTAAAGGAGGTGGGGAAACGGCTGTGGGCAGGGAGATGATCGAGATGTCCCAGTGCACCCCAAATCCTGTTTGCTCCTTACAGTTGCTAAAAAAACCTTAACTGGAGCTGTGCTCCCTTCCCACATGGGCAAAAAGTGCTGGTTCATTGTGAAATGCCACCAAATCAGAATGCCATACGGTGGGTGAGACACGGAACTGTGGGAAGTGCCCTCCTGTCTCCCTGTTCCATTTCTCAGAGTCGCAGGGGTCCCCTCACTAAGCTGAATTTAACAGCCTTCTGAGCACTCCGATGGAAATCGGCCAAGGTGACCTATCTGGCAAAGCCTGGTACTCAGGGTCCCAGAGCCCCATGAGATTGGTGCCATATCTGACCACCAAGACTGTAGCTCTGTGAGCCGCCAGCCTCTGGAAGTGGGATCCAGAGAAACTTGGTTGCCAGTACTAAGGGACACTATACTGACCAGACTCTGTCCCATCAACACTGTCTAAGGGAAACTCAGCTACAGGTCCCCTATTTTGCTGAGACCATGCCCCAAGGTTTCTCTAAGCTAACACTCCTCCCTCGGGCTTCTGGGGTCCCCTGTGCAAATCCTTCCACACCCAACTGGCCTGTCTCCTCGGGAGGCTGACAAGAGGGAGGAGTGACCTTTAGTGGCTTTGTGACCCTTCTGTCACTTTATGAAGCTCTTTGTGTATCCGACCGTTTTTTCTCCCTTTTTTTTTAAGTTAATATTTTGAAATATTTGACTTAGAAAGGGGGAAACAGACACCAGCGTGTGATGAATACGCGCACACAGTGGACAGTTCAAAAGAGAGAAAGCTGTGAAAACAGTAGAGAGGCTTTGTCTGCCCCACTCGGCCACCCCTGCAGGAGACGATGCGACCACGGTCTGACGAGCAAACCAAGAAAGCACTGCTGACAACCGTTACTCAGAAACTGCAGAGTTTCTTTGAACTTGACCACCGCTTGCTCATTCTCTTGTCTCCTCTAGGATCAAAGTTGGGGTCTCAGACTGGATCTAGCAGCCACGGCTACTCTGCCCTTGTCACCGGGCCTCCCCCTGTGCTGTGTTTTGTTTTTATTGTATTGTATTTTATGTGTGAGGATGTGTGGAGGCCAAAGAAGGAGGCTGAGTGTTCTCCGTCACCGCTTGCTTCCTTGTCCCTGAGACAGGCTCTCTCACAGAACCTTCAACTGACCGCCGGAGAGCTGACCCCTGCAATCCACCCGTCTCCACCCTCACAACCCTCAAATTTTTTGCATGGGTCCAGAAGTTCCCACCCCAGTCCTCAGGCTTCCACAGTAGACATGCTGATGCCCTGTGACATTTTGTTAGCCCTTTCTCTGTCTTTTATGACACGGAGCCTCTGACAAGTACAGGTCAGTTGTTTGGTGAGCTGTCTCCCACCTTGGCTTTGTCTAATGTCTTCTGATCGCTGGGTTGATTTAGGTGTTGTGCAAAGGAACGCCTCCTGTGTTACTATTCCTAGAGACAGGACACTGACTATGGTGGTTTGTAAGAAAATGGCCCATAGGGAGTGGCACTATTAGGAGGTGTGGCCTTGTTGGAGGAAGTGTGTCACTGTGGAGGTAGGCTTTGAGGTCACGTATATATGCTCAAGATACCTCCCATTATCTCAGAACACTTCCTGCTGCCTTCTGATCAAGATGTAACCAGCACTAAGTACGCCTGCATGACACCATACTCCCAGCCACCATGCTCCCACTGTGAGGAAAATGGACTGAACCTCTGAAACCATAAGCTATCAACTCAATTAAATGTTCTACTTTATAGGAGTTGCCTATAAACAACTCTTCACAGCAATAGAAGCCCTAACTAAGACATAGACCAAAGCAATGGTTCCACCCAGGCCTACCTTGCTGACCCAGGGAGTTGTTAGGTTATTTAAAAAGCAACTGCATGACTTGAATTCCCATTCCAGGATGGGCAGCAGCTCACAGAAGCTTCCTTCCCGGAGTCCCACCCAAAGCCAACCTGCCATGTCCTTTGACCGTGGCATGCCCCTACCCAGCTGCTGCCTGATTAGCTGAAGCCAAGGGAGGGCCAGAGAGAGTGGTGGCCGGAATCTCAGATGAAGGTCTAATGACCTTATTTCTCTGAGGGAACCTTAATGGCCTCAATCTTGTGAGGGTCTCCTGTGAGTCATCCGATTCGAGGTGGCAACAGCCTTGTCGTGACCAGAGGACAGAGTTCCCACTACAACACCATAGCAACGTGTGCCCTTCTCAGGAGTTTCACGACATTGACATGTCTTATTGCTGGTGAAGTTTGCTTTGACCACACAGTTTAAGTGGTGTCTGGTGACGTGTGTTAAAATGCGAGGCACACAGCTCCTGCAGCCCATGACTCTAGTGCTGGCCACAATACCACGGAACAGGAGGAAGCCATTCGGCATCCATCCAGCTGGGTGATTTTGTACACATGACTTTTATCTGGACAACGTTTTCCTCACTTGGTGAAGGAGATTAATAACAGCTACCTTTCCAGGTGGCTATGCAGGTTGGTGACAGCTAGGCAAGCCACCAGGTAGAATCAGAATTGGAGGCGTCTGTTCAGGTGGCTCAGTGGCAAACCACCTGCCTAAGGATCTGAGTGCAGATCCCCAGACCCATGCCACGTCAGCAGTACACATCTGTAACCACACATCTGGGATCCCAATGCTTCTGCGGCAAGATAGGAGAATCCCTGGATGCTTAGGGACAGGCTCACCTGATATGGGAAACAATGAAGAAACTCTGCCTCAAACAAGGTTATCCTCTGACTTCCACACCCTAGCATGTGCCCACTCACATGCACGCACCATGCATGCATGCACACACACACACCATGTACACATGCACACATACCATACACCCATGTACACACAAAGATTTTTAAGTGACTAACTATAAGAATATCATCAGCAATTTACATACACAATGCACACATGCACCATGCACACATGCACACATTCCCTACACACATGCACACTGATCAGCTGCTTATGGAGATGAAGCCTGGGGATTTAGAGATGTAAGTAACTGCCCTGGTCAGGTAACTCTGCAGACAGGATCATTGATGACTCAGCAATGTCAGCATGCCACTGTGTTCCCCAAGGAAACCCTAGACTGTCATTTTGCTATCAGTCCTCTTTCTTAGCACTAGCAGGGTAGGATCACAGGACAGCTAAGCATGCATTCCCTGAAGCTGAGAAGGACCACCATTCCCACTACACACACACACACACACACACACACACACACACACACACACAAATGCATATGTACCCAGATCTTAGCTGAATCCCTCAGGCAAGTGGCTGAGAAGATCTCCTCCTTTCTTTCCCAAGGACCATAATCATTAAATTGATGCGAGGATTATAAATAAATAAATAAATAAATAAATAAATAAATAAATAAATAGGGGGTGGCAATAATTCAGCAGTTAAAGCACTTGCTGCTTTTGTTAAGGACCCAGGTTCAGCCTCAAGCCCCCACATGGTTGTAGCTAAAACTCTAGTTCCAGGGGACCCAAAGTCCTTTTCTGGCCTCCATGGGTACTACAAGTGGGGCATGTAGCATGCAGGCCAAGTACCCGTATGCATAAAATAAACTAAATAAAAGCTCTTGGCACAGTGAGGAGCATGAAGTGAACAAATCGTCATATTTATGACTAGCAGCCATCACCACCCGCTCACCCAACGAGTGTTTACGAGACACTCCCTGCACATCGTGCACACCGGCACGACTGCAGACTCCCAGTTGTCACTGAATGGGGAACGGAATTCTGCTCTCCTTGCTAAGGTTATGTCACAGTTGGGAAAACCCACAGTAGACAAGCGAAGACAGGAACTGCCACGCAGTCTGTTTTAGTCAGGGCTACTATTGCTGCCATGAAAAAGCATGACCAGAAGCAACTTGGGAGGAAAGGGTTTTCCTTATCACAGCCCATCACTGAAGGAAGTCAGGACAGGAACTCAAACTGGGGAAGAAACCTGGAGGTAGAAGCTGGTGCAGAGGCCATGGAGGGGGCTGCTTACCGGCTTGCTTCCCATGACCTGCTCCACCTGTTTTCTTATAGAACCCAGGATCACCACAGTGGGCTGGGATGCCCCCTTCAGTACCTAATTAAGAAATGCCTTACTTACTCGCCTCCAGCCAGACCTTATAGAGGAATTTTCTTAATTGGGGTTCCCCTCTCTCAGATAACTCTAGCCTGGGCCAAACTGACCTAAAACTAGCCAGCACACACCCTAAGTAATTATTCCCTAAACAAGTCTGTGTGTTGTTTTGTTTGTTTTGCTTTGTGTTGAAACAGGATTTCACAGTGTAGCCCAGGCTGGCCTCAGAACTGCAAAGCCCCCTGTTTCCAGGTGCTGGGTACCAGATCGCAAGCATACACCACCACCCCAGATGAAGCCTTGGTGGCTTTCCTGATTCTTCCTTCCACGTGACTGGAGCCCTGCCTGCTCCAGCTTTCTGAGTTAGAATGCTCTAACTGATCCTCCATCCATTTAATGATTTGCTTCCTAATCCCTCGATTAGACAGACTACTTGCTTGTGGAATCTGTTTCCCAGCTCCCTGTGCTGAGTGTCTAAATGCTGTCATTTGTGCGCCCACAAACCAAATCTTAGAACAGTGATTCTGAACCTTCCTAAAGCTGTGACCCTCGTGTTGTGGTGACCCCAACCACAAGATTATCTTGCTGCTACTTTATAACTGTAAATTTTTCCTGTTATGAGTCATAATGCAAATCTCTAAGAGGCAGAATATCTGATAGGTGCCCCCCCCAAGGGGTCATGACCCACAGGTTGAGAAATGCTGCCTTAGAGGCTTCCAGAACAACTTTTGCCTTCCTCCAGCAACACCGGTCTACTTTCTATTATGTGGCCTGTGCTTTCTTTGTCAGTGGACAAGGACAGAGTCACATTTGGAAAGTAGTTGCTGAGATCTTCTGGTCGTACTCAGGATGTCCTAGGAGGAATGATGGTTAGTCCTCAGTGTCAACACGCCACAGTCTAGTCACCTGGGAAGAGCCTACACGGAGAGTGTCTAGATCACGCTAGCCTACAGGCATGTCTGTGTGGTGACTGTCTTGATTGTTAAATGATATCAAAAACTCCAGCCCATTGTGGGCGGCACCATTCCCTACACAGGGAGCATTGAGCTATACAAGACAAGAGCTAAACGGCAGGAAGCGTACGACGCCCGTGCACTCATTTCTCTGTGCTCTTCACTGCAAGGCTGGGTCTGATGTGACTAACTGATTGAGTGGCTGCCTTGGCTTCCCCTCAATGATGGACTGTGCCCTGGAACTGTAAGTTAAATAGACACACACACACACACACACACACACGCACACGCACGCACGCACATGCACACACACACAAGCTGCTTTTGGTCAGGGTCTTTTATCACAGCAACAGAAATGAAACTGTCACAGAGGTTCTCAAATGTGCATTGAAATGTCACATCAATGGATGAACATGTCCTAATGCAACAGTGTCCTAATGTAGCTGTGTCGTAATGCAGCTGTGTCCTAATGCAGCTGTGTCCTAATGCAGCAGTGTCCTAATGCAGCT
>NC_022033.1:8530026-8535442 GCF_000317375.1 Microtus ochrogaster | reverse complement strand
GAGGTTGAAAATACAGTCCTCCATCCTTGGAAAGGTCTTTTTCAGCTTTCTTTTTCCTGCTACATTGCAAAGGTGATGTATAGGTAAGGCATGAGTTGTTGCCTTGGTGACAGAGAGCTCCAAATATCACAGGGGTTGCTTTTTCTTGCCAGTATATAGTTTCTGACTTTTCATGAACTTAGACAAAGCCCATGGTGCTAAGTATAAATATTTTTATCTCACTATTCTTGGTTTGTGGGAATTTTTCACTAATTTTACTGTTTTAAAAAGCCTATGAAAGCCACATTTTTTTGTGTATGTATTCATGCCAGCTGCCAGCAAAAGGAAAAGAAAAAGGTGTAAGGCTGTGACTCTAGGAATTTGTCCCCTCCCATCAATGTCTTTTCTCCTCGCATGCCTCGCTATGAGCCTTACACTTCCAGCCAGAAGTACACATACTCTGGATGACAGATTGGAAAATCTTTCTGAAAAAAAACAGAGTCAGACAAAACTCCAAAGCCATCCTGTGTTGTTGAGGTAATTGATAAAGAATAGGCTAGAAGCTGGGCAGCCATGTGCTTTGACACGGTGCACGTCTCTACGACGGGGCTCTTCTTTAGGGTGGAATGTGATTTTTCTCATTCTCTATTCATAATTGTCTAGATCTAAAATCTGACCAGTTAAAATTCTTAGTTAAGGGCTGGTGAGAGGACTCAGTGAGTATGGGAGTTGCTGCCGAGGCTGACAGACTAAGTTCCATCCTTGGAATCCACATAGTGGAAGAAGAGAACTTGTAACATTAGGGCCTTGCTTGTTGAGGTTTCTGTCCTGCCCAGCTCCCACAGCCAGCAAGTCCCAAAGAAAATCACACAGAGGTCTCCATAAGATTATAAACTGATTGGCCCATTAGCTCAGGCTTCTTATTAGCTCTTGTAACTTACATTAACCCATTATTCTTATCTATGTTAGCCACATGGCTCAGTACCTTTTTCAGCAAGGCAGGTCTGGGCAAGACTGCGGGAAGAGCTTCCTTCTTCCCAGAATATTCCTGTCCTCTACTTCCTGTCTGGTTTTCCCATCTATACTTCCTGCCTGGCTATCAGCCAATCAGCATTTATTTAAAATATAATTGACAGAATATAGATGATTGTCCCACACCACTTCCCCCTCCACCGCCAAGTTGTCCTCCAATCCTGTTTGCTTTTCTGTTGCTGTAACCAAACACCATAGCCAAAGACAACTTGGGGAGGAAAGGGTTAATCTGGCTTCTGCTCCCAGGTCCTAATCCATTACTGTGGGAAGACAAGGCGGGAACTCAAGCAGGACCAGAGACAGGAAGCACAGACAAGTGAGGTTTACAAGTTTGATTCCATATCCGACCCAGGACCACCTGCCCAGGGTGGCACCACATACAGTGGGCTGAGCCCTCCTGTATCAGCTGGCAACTGACAAGATGCCCATGACATGCCCACAATGCAATCTACAGAGCTGACAAGACAGGAGCGTTCTCATCCAGGTGAAGAAACAACGGGTGAGAAACGAAAGATTCAAGAGCAGCGTCAGGGGCAGTTTGCACAGTGGGACCAGGCAAGTGACCCGGGGCTGGAGCTGTGCTGAGGGTGCAGAGGGCATGCTTTCTGTGACCCGGGGATCAAACTTAGAGATGAAAGGGGGACCTGTGTCATGCCACCATCCTGTATAAATTACAAGGACTAGCGTGAACTCAGTGTCCCTGAACCTCACCGATTCACCCACAGAACACAGAGACTAACACCCATGTCTACAGCCAGCGACTGCAGCAGGCCCCAGCCCCTGTGCGTATGAATTACCTGTCTTCCTTCCTCCATATTCTTTACGTAAGTCTTCCTGGTTTCCTCAAGGCACATTTTATGTTTTCTTTCTTTGTTTGTTTGCTTTGTTGTTTTATTTTTGCAGGACGGGGCTCTCTATGCAGCCCTGACTGTTGTGTAACTCACGATGTACATCAGGCTGGTCTCGAACTCACAGAGATCCTGAGGGCGGGGACAAAAGGCATGTGCCACCACGTGGCTATTGTTTTGTCTTTTGGTGTGTCTGGTTTAACAACCCTGTAGACTCTGAACATCTTGAAGGGAGACTTGTATCTTACACTAAGCCAAACTATCACATAGGTTGAGCATGGGGGTAGAAATGTCAGCCCTTCAAGGATCTAGTGCACGAATTGAGGCCTTGGGATCAACCATCAGCCACAAGACACATGCTAGCCTCCACAGGAGCCCTTCTTTGGACTTTGCACGGCTTTATTCATAAGCACGGCACGGGGCAATTCTTGGCGCGTGGGCCATGAATGAGCGATGCATTCGATGAATGGGCGAATGAATGAATGAACGGAGGGATGGATGAATTTGCCTTTGGTTAAGTGCAGCAGTAACGAGAAAGAGATTTTAGTTTGTCGTCTGGATTTCAAATGCCTCTGCCAAGAACGAAAACTCCCTTCCAGGGAGGGCAGATGGCGGCCTGTACAATGAACAATTTAATCTTTAGAAAATGGAGCAGCTTTGCCAGCAAACTCCATTCTTCTCCGCGAACACATTGTCAATAACATGTGATCTCAAATACGAGGCAAAATTGATGGCTGCGCCCTGATTTATGGAAACAACAAGAAATTAAATGACTACCTTTCTCTTGACTCCCTTGGGTCCTTCCGACTCGCCCTGTGGGCAATAATAACCGAAGATATCTAGCTGAAACACCGGGGTGGGTGGAGGGAGGAGATGTCCAGAGCCTCCTAACTTAGAACCGGGTGGGGCAAGCACTCGTGGAACAATGACTAACTTCGGAAGCCGCTCGCTCTCCAGCCTCACACGGGAGCAGGGACTGAGGACTGGAGAGATGGCTCAGTGGTTACAGGCACTTGCTGCTCTTTCGGAGGACCGGAATTCAGTTCCTAGCAATCACATGGAGCAGATCATGACTGTCACTCCAGCTCCAGGGGATCTGCCTCGCTCTCCTGGCCTCCACAGACACGTGGACTTGTGCACACACACACAGAGAGAGAGAGAGAGAGACAGATACACAGATACTCGTAATTAAAAAGAAAATACATCTGTTTTAAGTGCTTGGCTTAAAGCTGCCCAGACCTCCACAGTTCTTTACTGTTTTAGGCTTTGGACATCTTTGCTATCCGATGACTCCCCTGAGACCTTTCTCAAAACTAATGTTTTGAAAGACAGGAAATAAAATACTTATTTTTTTTAATCATTGCAGCACAGTTATCAAATATTTAAGAGTGCAATTTGCCAGTGTCATGCCATATGAAGCCATTCTATGCTGTAAGTGGCATGACCATCCCCAGCGCTAATCACAGTTACAACATAATGAGCCTAGCTAATACAGCGCGTCTGCGCATCAGCTAGAACGGGACATGAGGTGTCTGGGACGTTTTGGTTAAAAACATTGTTGATAAAAATGACAATGTGTGACCATGATGGTGGGGTGCCATTGAAGGAAGGGGTGACTTTTTCGGTTCTCAGCCTCTGGGCTGTGACCAAGTGAGGCGAATACGGTTCTTCTGAATTCTGTGCACGTATTCTAGGTCAAGACTCCCTCATAGGGTTTCCTCATGGTGTGAGCGCGACAGGATGCAAACTGAAGTGGGGTGATGCCCACCTGCATCCCTGACCAGGCCTCAGATTTCTTGCTGTTTAGTGTGTGTGTGTGTGTGTGTGTGTGTGTGTGTGTGTGTGTTAGCATGTGTATGTCACAGCTTGCATGCAGAGGTCAGAGGACGGCTTGCTGCTATCCATGTAGGTCCACCATGTGAGTTCATCATGTGGGTCATGGGGATCGAACCCAAGCCATGAGGCTGGACGGCAAAGCCCTCCACCCACTGAGCCATATTGCTGGCCCTTCTGCATCTTCTTTTCTCATTATTATTTATGGAAACAATTCCTGAGCATAAGGCATTGATGCATAGATGTATACTCCATACCCTTCACTCAGAACATGTCAGTGAAGCACCTGCCATGCCCACAGTACAGGCAGTTAAGCACAGAGGGAGAACGACCTGTTGGAAATATGTTTAACTAGAGGATACAGAAGGACCAAAACCATTTTGCTTCTAACTGAAAGTTTGACACATAGCACAGTGCTGGAACGGGGTGAGGATATCTCAACTCATAGGTATTCAATTTTTTTAAGAGTCTCTCTCTCTCTGTCTCTGCATGTGTGTGTATGTCTATGTGTGTGTGTGTGTGTGTGTGTGTGTGTGTGTGTGTGTGTGTGTGTGTGTTGAGGAATACGAGAGCAGATGCCCACAGAGTTCAGAGGCATCGGATTGTGAGCAGCCTATTGTGAATCCCAGGAAGAGAGCTTGGGTTCCCTGCAAGAGCAGAACTCTTGACCACTGAGCCATCTCTCCAGCCTCTCCCACAAGCCCCACCTGTAAGTACTCACGGAAGGAAAAGATATCCACAGTCAGTTCTTTCTGGAGCATTTGTCTGCAGGTCCAGGATTGAGGGCTCTCTCTGTGAAGAGAGCAAACACCTCAAGCAAAGGAACCCACTATCAACGAGAGAGCAGCCACTCTCGTGGGCGTTCCAGGGTGATCAAGGAGCTGCGTTAATGAGCAGGGGATGAGAAACTCCCTCTGCAGAAAGCCAGAGAGCAAAGCTTGGACTCTGCAGGCCTCGAAGCCTTGACCACAGCTACACAACTCGACTACAAGAGCACGCAAGGAACCCCAGACAGCAGGCAAACCAATACACCTGGTCCTGTGCCTGCCAGGCGCTACCGATAGATGCTGAACCTGGAACCATGTGTCACCTTCATGTGTCATGAATTAGTGTATTTTTATTTCTCAGCCTTTTTCCAAATGCAGAAAGCACTCTCAGCTCGTAGATCATATAAAAACAGGCAGCCGGTAGACTGTGATGCAGGGCTGGAGCTTGTCACTACTGGGCAGAAACAGTGAGTGTGCCCTGGCTCTCCTAGGGCTGAGATTCGCAGAAGCTGTCCAGGCTCCGCCCATGTTGGTTTGAATCTGTTTCCTTCTTGCTCAAGTGCTTTCTCACCTTTGTGGTCCAGCACCTGCAGATGCTCTGCCAAACCCAAAGATCTCCAGTTTCCCCACCCACACAGGACTGGCACTTCCTTGCTGTTCAGGTCTCCATCCAAATGTCAAGGAGCCCTTCCTG
The DNA here is from genome assembly GCF_000317375.1 of Microtus ochrogaster. NCBI lineage: Eukaryota > Metazoa > Chordata > Mammalia > Rodentia > Cricetidae > Microtus > Microtus ochrogaster. The sequence goes on along the minus strand of NC_022033.1, from coordinate 8,530,289 downwards.
GTCCCCTGCTCGCTGCTTCTCATACCTGCAGCCCCTGCCTCGTTCCCCTACCCCCACCTCAGTACTCTCCTTCCAAGGCATGGCCATGATGGCTTGATGCCACATTGACCTAGAACTCAAGAGAGAACCATCTAACTTCTTATCCGCTATGTCATATGTCAAAGCAGATGCGGTCATGAAGAGAATGCTTCCCGGTACTTGTTTAATGTTCAATGGTAAAAGAAGAGACAAAACATGTACAACTGGAGAGATGGCTCAGAGAG
>NC_022033.1:8529612-8529881 GCF_000317375.1 Microtus ochrogaster | reverse complement strand
GAGAGTCCACAGGGCCATCCCCATGTGTGCACACACTCAGAGAGTCCACAGGGCCATCCCCATGTGTGCACACACTCAGAGAGTCCACAGGGTCATCCCCATGTGTGCACACACTCGGAGAGTCCACGAGGTTATTCACTAGTGTGCACATACTTGAAGAGTCCACAGAGTTATCCATGTGTGCACACACTCGGAGAATCCACAAGGTCATCCCCGTGTGTTCACACACTCAGAGAGTTCACAGGGTCATCTCTGTGTGTGCACACACT
>NC_022033.1:8502892-8529220 GCF_000317375.1 Microtus ochrogaster | reverse complement strand
AGAGAGTTCACAGGGTCATCTCTGTGTGTGCACACACTTGATGAATTCACATTTGCTCTAGAGAGTTCACAGGGTCATCTCTGTGTGTGCACACACTTGATGAATTCACATTTGCTCTTCTCTTTAACTATTCCTTTAGAGGCTGCCTCCAAATAGACCCACGCTGGGGTCCTGGGGGTGCATGGGTACACAGTTCAGCTGTTGGCATTGCTTTGTCAATAAACCCTTGTCATTTCTTTCCAGTCCCTGGCTGCTTCCTAGGACCGCTGCCCAGCTACTGTTCCCACCTCAGGAGGGGCAGCTTGAGGCTGTGCGTCCCCATGCCAGCCTTCCTTTATTTTCTTTCCTGTTGTGTCACACACGGCTCTGCTTGGAAGTGCTGAAAAGGTTTCTAGTAAGTTCTGTGTGATGCTTAGAATAAGTATCACAGCTGTTCCAGAGATGATGGGGCGGGGGGGCAGAAGAGCCTATATCGGGAAAACAAGCTGTGAGCCTGAAGCGCCCTCTAGGGGGCAGTGTAGGCCTGCGGTCCTGGTGGGCGGGCCGGGTGGTCGCACACTGGGATCTAGACTCCACCTCTGAGAGCCATGGTGACACCAGTCACTTAGCGCTCCCAGGAGCCAGTGGAAATTTCTGGAAAATGGCACCATTGACCATTCTCAATCAGCCCTGCTATGGGAAGCTCTGTATGCTTCCCACAGTGCCTGGCATGGGGTCATTTCTGGGCAACCTTGGTAACACTTGATCAACAAAAGTCAGGATTTGAAGACCCTGTGGTCTGGGGCTTATATGTGAGGTTGGCTGTCTTTGTAAACAATGGTGTGTGCTTTCCATTTTGCTTGGGTGTGTTTGTTTGTGTATGTGTGCTATAAACGAATTTAGTTTATATAGAAACGCAGACTTAGGAATGGGCAGAGAAGGAAAGAAATCAAGGAAATATGTCATATAATTTTACAAGTTGTCTTGTGTCTCTATAAAATAAAATAAATAAGAGTAGCCAGACTCAGCACTGGAACGGCTACGGCATGGTTGTGATGAGTCTGAGCCTGGCCGGCTGTGTGGGGCTGCATAGCAAGGTCCTGGCCATCCCGAGCTACACAGTGACAGTGTGTCAAGGAGACGGGGATGAAGAGGAAGGGGAGGACAGGAAGGAGGGGATGCTGAGGATCAACTGATTAAATGAAAGAGATTACCCCGTTAAGCTCTCAAACACTACAGCAATGTTAGTCTCCCATGGAACAAAAAATCCCAGCGCGTCAGTCCTGCGTGAGGCCACCAAAACCTCCTGGAGTGGGCTTCAGGGTGGTGACTCTGTGGAGTGGGACCAGGATGGAAATGGAAGCCCGTGAAAGCCACAGTCCGATCACCTGTCGCCTGTGAGCTTTTGGCCTCGTTGCTATTGCACCATCTCTGAGTCTGGCTTTTCTTGTCTATATTGTCAAAATTAACCACAACCTCTGTAGCTCTAGTTTCAGGAGATCTGACGCCATCTTCTGGCCTCCAAGGGCATCACCCACACAATGGTGCACACATTTACATGCAGACAAAACACCCATTTAAAAACAGATACACATTTAAAAACAAAACAAAACTTCTTGACTGGTTAAACATGTAGAGTCCCAGCAATCGAGAATTGAGACGATAACTAACAGGTGTGTCCAATTACAATTATGAATGCCATCCAATGCCCAAGATGTCTGTGCCTCTGTTTCAGCATCTATGTAATGGCGGGAAGGGCAGGGTGAGGGTGGCCGAGACCATTCACTTTGGTTTCTGTAATTCTATACAGGCAGAGGAATGGGCCATGTTTGAAGACGGCAATCTACTGTTTACAAGATATATTATTAACAAGTGAGGGCTGAGAGAGGAATTCAGGGGAGTCGGTCTGAAATCTGAAATAAGGAAAGATGCTCTGAGGGTGGATATGGGTTGTTACGCTTCAAACACAAATAGGCGAATTTGTGTCATTTATTTATTTGGGGGAGCGCGGTTCTTGTGAGCCGTGGTGCATGTGCATGGGGTCAAAGGACAACTTTGCAGGGATTGTTTCTCTCCTGCTACCCTGTGAGTCCAGGGCATTGAGCTCAGGTCGGCAGACTTGTTGTCAGGAGCCTTTACTCTCTGAGCCACCTCCTGGGCTCAGAAATAACTGCGCTTTTTTTTTAAAGACAGGATTTCACCATGTATTCTTGGTTGGCCTGGACCTCATTGTATAGACCAGACCTGCCTGGGACTCAGAGATCCATCTGCCTCTGCCTCTGTCTCCTGAATGCTGGTATTGAAGTCATGCCACCATGCCCAGCCTTGTTTTTGTTTCGTTGGTTTGGTTTGGTTTGGTTATCATCTTAAGGGACCTGGCTCCTGGGAGCAATCTTCAGGAACTGCTACCAACTGATCTAAGACTCAGGACAAGTCTTGATTTCATCTCAGGGTCACCGGGAAAGTACACCGATAGCCTCTGGGTCCTCCCATGTAAAAAGGAAACAGTAACTCATGTGGCTCTTTTGTAACATCTGGCTGTCACTGAGAGCCATCCAGCTTGGAACTGTGGCTGTTACCACGGTGACAGAGATGTGCATCAAGGACAGGGCAGCACAACATCGTGCATGCCCTAGCTTCGCCGCCACCTGGCACATGTCGTCATCCTGCCCCCTAAATCTCTATTTCTCAGTCTCAAACTCTCTAAACACAGGTCAGGAGAGCTTCCTTCAGGGATCAGTATAAGAATTAAATAAAAATCTCACAGTGTGGAACAGCTTGCCACTTTTCCAGGTCTCCAGGACCCACACCAGGTAACTCACAGAACCAGTGTGAGCTCTGGAGACTCCCGCTGTCCAGGACCCACACAAGGTAACTCACAGCACCAGTGTGAGCTCTGGGGACTCCCGCTGTCCAGGACCCACACAAGGTAACTCACAGCACCAGTGTGAGCTCTGGGGACTCCCGCTGTCCAGGACCCACACAAGGTAACTCACAGCACCAGTGTGAGCTCTGGGGACTCCCGCTGTCCAGGACCCACACCAGGTAACTCACAGCACCAGTGTGAGCTCTGGGGACTCCCGCTGTCCTCTTCTGCCAGCCTCAGACCCCTGAACACACATGGCATATACACACACGTACATAAATTTTAAAAATAAGTTGGGTTTTTTTTTTGATGGCATATACCTGAAACCCCAATCCAGAGCATTAGATCTACCTTGGCTACCAAGCAAGAACGAGACTAGACTCAAGGAAGGAAGGAAGGAAGGAATGAAGGAAGGAAGGAGGAAGGAAGGAAGGAGGGAAAGGGAAAGGAAAAAAGAATAAAACAGAAGGAATGAATGGCGTGAGCACCCAAACATGGGGTCATCCTGAAAGACAAGCTTCACCTGAACTGCCTACTTCTGTGGCCCACCACGCCAGCCTTTTTTGCCAGCATAGACAACTACCACAGAGGCTTTAGAGCCACAATCCCAGTGGTAAAGAAAAAAATCTCCCCATGACTATTTTCCATGCTCCGAAGGCAGACAGCGTTTCCTAAGAGCCAACAGCTCCCAGTTCCAGCTCCGATGAAGTCCCCCGGCGGTGTCTCCACTGTGAACCTCATTTGGCCAGAAGTCACTTGAAATAAATAACATTTGGCTCCATGCCCCACGTAGAGAAGATGGGCGCCACAGTGAATCATGTCGTTGGCGGCCGACTTGAAGCTGTCTGGGTTGTTTATGGTGATGTTTGCCAGCGTGTAGACCTCTTTCAAACAGTGTAAGGGCTGTTTGGGAGCCTAGGCCTGTGGTTCTCTAAGAACGGGTACAGGCAAATCACTCGCTTTCCCTCGTCCATGGCCAAGCACCAAGAGCAACCATCTAGCAGCAATGTCCACATGAGATCTGCAGACACAGGACACGAAATTATAATTAACATCGAAGCCGCCAGGGACACCGTACTTCCCGCTCTCAGGATGACGCCCTGGTAACTGTTTCCTTTTAATTTAGCTTCTGAAAAGATGACAGTTGCTGGACGGTCCTTCAATCCTTATCATTCTTCATTATACAGTCTCACTCCAAAGCATTTCCAAAGCACTTTATTATATGCTACATAATGCAACTACAAAAAAAGTGAAATCATTAAGGGAATCTGAATTTTTTTCATTCTAATATTTATGTGTATGGATGGGTGTTTTGCCTGCATGTAAGCCTATATGCAATGTGCATGCAGTGCCCACAGAGGCCAGCAGAGGGCATCAGAACCACCGGAACTGGAGTTACAGATGTCTGTTAGCCACCAGGTACGAGCTGGAAACTGAACTCAGGTCCTCTGGAAAAGCAGCCAGAGTTCTTATCCACTAAGCCATCTCTCCAGATCCAGGAACCACATTCTAGGGGATACTTATGGCACCCGCCGGGTGATGTGTGTGGAAGGTGATGTAATGTCCCTGATCTGGTGAGAGTAGAAGCCATCAGAAGAGAGAAACATCTTTTCCCAGAGTGTGGAAGTTAGCAAAGGGCACAGTCGCCCCATTAACAAGCGGACTGAGCCGGCAAGAGTGGGGGTGCTCAGGGCGCTTGCCTCACATGCACAGAGTCTTGAGTTTGATCCCCACCTCTGCAGAAAATACAGGAAAAACAGTTCATGCAAGTTTCCTGTGGGGGTTATAAACACTAAAGAGGAGGCAGTGAGGTGGCTCAGAGCTCGCTGTCAACCTGAACGCTTAGGGTGGAAGACAACAGACTCTGAAAACTGCCCTGGGACCTTCACACATGCTGTGGTTCATGTGGGCACACACACACACACACACACACATACGCATACACACACACATACGCATACACACACACACACATACGCATACACACACATACACACACACATACGCATACACACACACATACGCATACACACACATACACACACACATACGCATACACACACACATACGCATACACACACACATACACACACATACGCAAACACACATACGCATACACACACACATACACACACACACACTCATGCACTCACTCATAAAAACTAAAACAACAGTAGTCATACCTCAGGCCAAAGATGGGCACCCAATAAAGAGTAGAACCAAATATTTAAAGCAAAAAAGAAACTATTTCTTTGCATCTTTAATAATAATAATAGCTTTAACCATTCTTTTCTGCAAAAAAAAAAAAGTGTTACTTCTCACTGAGCTCCATTTCTTTTGTATAATTATTCAACCCAAGCTTTGTCAAAGCATCCTACTGAGAACAGATTCATGTTAAAAAGCTCTTGGGAGACTGGAAGGGAGTGGATAGCAGGGGCTGGCTCCACCTTATCATTCTTATTTAGATTGACGTACCTTTGATTATAATTAGGGATAAGCATTCAGCAGTTAAGACTCCGTAATCCCATCATCCGCTGTCAGGAAGATGGCGCTGGGCAAGGCTTCACGGCAGCCCTTTCATTCTGGCCTGGGCAGCCCCAGGATAAGGGCTGAGTGCAAAGGAAGAGATCTGCAGCTGCCACTGAGATCTTCCAAACTGACCCAGAGAAAGGACACCGATGGCATTTGGTGACAGTGTTGTCCCCACTCTCACAAGGCCCTGTGTCGTGTCTCCTGCCGTTTCTCCTGCTGTCCCAGGAGTGTTACCCTGTCCCGGATGGTCTCAGCCGCCATCCCGCACATGGAGAGGCAGAGGGTTGTAACCCATTTGGCGTAGCTCAGAGAGACCCTAATCCTCAGTGGTCTGGAGTAGGAAGCGCCCAGGGAGTAATTAGGCCCACCTCTGGGTGTGTCCGTGATGCTGAGACTCTGAAGCCTAATCAAAGAATGCGCCCCTAAATGGGTTCAGAACGGGCACGTTATTTCGGGTGGGGAAGTGGTGGGAGATCATCGGAGGGAGAAAGTCTCCAGAGCTTCCTGCTCCGGGGACTAGACTTCTTCCTGATTGCGCAGAGGGCTGTTGTCTGGGACGGTTATCTGTAAGATTTTTTCCCCTTTAAATAAATACCACCCTATTAATCATAATTCCAAACTGGTGTGGCATTGTGACTTACACCTTCAGAGGACCACATCTGGTGCCCTTCCTGTATCCCCCTTTCTCTTGACGTCTTCTCTGCCACGGGGATTGAAACCTTTGGGACAATGAGCAGAAGAAACCCTTCTTCTGTTAAGCTCTTTGGTCAGGAGTTTGGTGAGAGCTACAGAAAGCTACCAAGGGCCGCAAGCAGCAGGCCATCCGGGAGCATGTTCTAAGCAGTACTTCCTAGGTGCCCACTGTGCAGTCAGCTGGGGCCAGTGATAGGAGACAGAGGGCCTGTGGAAGATGTTTGCTCCGGTGCTGAGCAGAAAATCTCCAATGGTGGGCAGTTGTTCTGGGTCGGGTCTTGATGAGTCAACATGCTTTTTTTATTATTATTTTTTGAGACAGGGTTTCTCTGTAGTTTTGGTGCCTGTCCTGGAACTGGCTCTTGTAGACCAGGCTGGCCTCGAACTCACAGAGATCCGCCTGCCTCTGCCTCCCGAGTGCTGGGATTACAGGCGTGCGCCATGACCGCCTGACTCTATCATGCATTTGACACACCTGTGAGATTTACAAACCAAGCTTTAGAAGAAGGTCAAATGTGGAGTTCTTCCAGTGTGGTTATTGACAGCTAGCATTTCATTTATAGTTCCACATTCCAAGGAGAAAATTATCCAGATAAATAACAGTACTTTGTGACCCTCCTCAAGGGTGGGATGAGACCACCCTTGATGAAGCAGCTCTGGTCTCCGGATGCAGATCCCACTGAAGTCAGGGACAGCTGGGCCTGGGCCTGAGAGCAACGGCTTTGAAATCAAGAAAACATATATTTATGTTGAATTTATTTTATAAAGAGTTTTTTATCGTGTTTTTTCTTGGGGAGAATGGCTCAAGACAGGGTTTCTCTGTGTAGCTTTAGAACCTGTCCTGGAACTCACTCTGTAGACCAGGCTGGCCTCGAACTCACAGAGATTTGCCTGCCTCTGCCTCCCGAGTGCTCGGATTAAAGGTGTGCACCACCACTGCTCAGACTTGAATATTGAATATTAGAATAATCCATTTTACTTATGGTCATGTCACCTTGGTTTAGTCACTTCAGAGACCTCTGGAAGGGAAGGCTGGGTTGACATCCGATCTTGTCACAATCAGTAAAATCACACAAATCACACCACGCTGATGGGTCTGGATGGCCAACATAACCCACTGTTGATAAGCTAAGTGGTTTTAACTGGCTCTGTTTGAGGAAAGAAAACATCACAGTTCCTCCAAACACGACAAAGAAACTCAGCCTGTGTTGTGTTTGTGTGTGTGTGTGTGTGTGAGAGAGAGAGAGAGACAGAGACAGAGAGAGAGACAGAGACAGCGAGAGATAGAGAGACAGAGAGGAATAAAGAGATTTCCCTTTCCAGAAGCAGTTCATCTCAGTCTCTACTTTCAATGATAGAGAAAAAAAAAACTAAGTGGAAGAAAAGAATTAGCAAAAAGACATGGCAGGTGTGTGTGTGTGTGTGTGTGTGTGTGTGTGTGTGTGTGTGTGTGTATAACTCAGAGTGCTAGTCTAAGACACATGAAGACCTGGGTTCCATCCCCAGCGCTGCATCGAGTGGCATGCTACCGCTGGCCTGTAATCCTAGAACTCAGGAGTTAGAAGCAAGAGACTTACATTTCAAGGTCATCCATGGCTACTCCAGGTACCAAGTTTGAGGCCAAGTCTCTCAGGAGGCAGGGCATTCAGTAGGGTATGGATGTGGGGACACACCCCTGTGGAGGAGTTCAAGTTCAAGGCCAGCCTTCAGCACAATAAAATAAGAGAGGTTTTGAAGTGTGATCTGCCACATGAATCTGTGTCTGCACATCAGAGTGTTCCATGCACTTAAGCAATTATTTTATTCTCCGTAAGAAGTGAAATTCGTCCACCAAAGTTTAAGGGTTTCTTCGCGGCGAGATTCCTCTTAGGAGAAATTAAACAAGGCACTGGTGCTGAGACCGAGCAATGAGAAGGAGCCAATTTGGATTTTCAAATTGTAAATCAATTTGAAAAATATTAACTGTGGGTTTCTCCAAGGATGGCATCATTAAAAGTCCCCGTCTCCGTTTTCACTTCATCTCTTTGTCATAGTTTCTTTTTTTTAATGATTTTTTTTATTTTCAACATTACTATTTCACTTGTGTTTTCTACTGTCAACCAAATACCTTCGAGGAGCCCTACAAGAGGAGTGCATTGTCACGTGTTCCTTATCCCTGCTCACCACAGGGGCAAACCACCCAGACCCCTCAGCTTTGGTTTGTTCCAGAAGAAAATGTGTGTATGTACATGAACATGCTTTGAAAGCAGGTGTCATGGGAACCTGTGTGGAGTGGCCACGGGTGTTGCTCAACAGCCTGTCAATCTCAGGTAGAATATACAGTCTTCAGATTTGCGCAGTGTTGAGGGTAGGCAACCAGACCTGCATGGAGCTCCCCAAAATATGTGTGCTGTGAAGAGCATACCACCCAGTGGGGCACTCTCTTCAGTACCAGGGGGACTCTCCACAGCACCAGGGACCTAACACTCCAGCCTCCGGCTATCCCCTTCCTGTCATCATAATGTGCTTCTTGATGCAGTGTGACAGGAGCATTCCAACAAGACCAGAAGATACAGGAAGGGTGGAGCAAGAGCTGGGGAAAGGAGCCACTGACCCAAATAATTCAGCAGAGGGCTAAAAAAAAAAAAGGCAATATGACTATCCTAATGAGAGTCACTATTGCTGAGATGAAACACCACGGCCAAAGCAACTTGGGCAGGAAAGGTTTATTTGCCTTACACTTCCACTTTTGAAGGAAGTCAGAACAGGAACTTAAGCCTGGCAGGAACCTGGAGGCAGGATACAGAGGCCTGGATGGGTACTGCTTACTGGCTTGCTCCTCATGGCTTGCTCAGCCTGCTTTCTTATAGAACCTAGGACCACCAGCCCAGAGATGGCACCACTTGGGATGGCACCACCTACAGTGGGCGGGGGGCGGGGGGGGGGGCGGGGCCCCACCCACATCAATCACTAATTAAGAAAACGCCCTACAGCTGGATCTTATGGAGGCATCTTCTCAATTGAAGCTCCCTCCTTTCAGATGACTCTAGCTTCTGCCAAGGTGACATAAAACTAGCCAGCACAATGACCAAATTAAAGTATAGAGAATTCTAAACATCTGTTGGTGGCTTCTTAATGAATATGAAAATAATGCTATCTATCTTTTTTGCCTGGCTCTCCCTCCCAAACTCTACTTAATGAACATAGCCTGTGACTTTTTCGATATGTAATTAAATTTTTTATTTGTTTCCTTTTTTCTCTCACAGTAGCACAACATATTAGGGGGTAGAAAAAGGCTTTTGAAGCAACAAAGTTAGGGCTTCAACAAGAGGCTGAGAGTCCGCAATGTCACTTTCTCTGGTTTCTTTCTTCCTTAACCCAGTTTATGTAATCCACGGCAGGCTTTATGGCCTTCCTTAATTTTCTACTTTTAATTTTCTTCCCGGATCTTATTTTAAAGCCTCCCCTCCCCCCACAAGGGGAGACACTAGAGAAAAATGCAAAGTGGTACCTCCCTCCTCTTTTTCCTTTTCCTCCTTCTAAGTTTCTAAGTTAACGGGGCAAGGGGAACACAACCTATTGGCCCAAAATGACTTAAGATCGAGTTTCTGCCCACTGACCCTCAGTACACTGACCTTCCATAGACACCATGCCTTCCAACTCTCCGTGCTGGGATATGAAGAACTTCATCTCTGTTTGTTTGGTTTTGAGGCAGGGTCTCAAGTCGTTCCAACTGGCCTGGAACTCCTGACCCTCTCACCTCCGTCTCTCAGATCCTTGGATCACAATCACACAGCACCACCAGGTTCAGCTACTCCCAGGGACTTTGCCCGTGGGGTCAGCTTCATATCTAGACTGTAATACAAGGCCCTCATATCTGGAATTTGAAAGCAGTTGCACTCGGATGTCCTGTGGATCTGCCTCTAAATTGCCAAGGTGTTTAGCACTTTGCATCATTCCTTGACAGTAGCAACAGCATCCACTACTTTCCTGTCACCTGGGACCCACCTGGGAGAAACAGCTACGGCAGTCAAGTTATTCTGCTTGCAGGGGGCTTCAGTCTCCACATGCACATCACATGTACACACACAGTACATACATACATGCATGCATGCATTCATACATACATACCCAACTTTTAAAAATAAATGATTTGTGGCGGTTAAGAACTTTTGCTGCAAGCCAGGGTTAGTGGCACATGTCTTTAATCCCAGCACTCGGGAGGCAGAAGCAGACCGATCTCTGTGAGTTCAGGCCCAGCCTGGTCTACAGATCGAGTTCCAGGATAAGAGTAAGGAATAAAACCCCTGACTCAAAACATAAAAAATAAGTAAGAAATCCAACAAGTACCACCACGCTTATCATGAGGTAACTGATAGATTATTCACAGGAAATGTAACAGCAAAAGGGAAAAAAAAGATTGTTCCTTAGTTTTCCTCTTTTTCTCCCCTTCTGGCTTTAGAATTTTCTACATTGATTTGTGTTGGGGGGAGGACTGCACACGTAACAGCACGAACATGGAAGTCAGAGGACACTTTAGAAGAATTAGCTCCCCCTCCCTTTGTATAAGCCCCAGCTGGTCAGGCTCAGAAGCAAGCACCTTTTCTTGCTGAGCCGCTTACTCGGGGGTTAGGTTTTTTAGAGTCTCAGTGTATAGCCCAGGCAAGCTTCAAACTCAAAACTCAGTCACTCCCAGCGCCGATCTATCCTGCCAGTCCAGCTATCCTGCCTGGCCTTCCGGTTCGTTTTTACCATTTTCTCACTATGAAAACATTCACTTCTTTCGACTCAAACACTAGACGTGGGAGGTGAAGCTGATGAAAACACCCCAACATACTAAAAAGCTCTAGATATTCAATGGTTATTCGGGTGTTTTGTGCCACTGAATAAAACTGGAAACTAAGTCCATGTTCAAGACGATAAGAGCGGGTTAGCAAACTGCAGCCATGCTGTACATCATCAGACACAAATCCAACAATGTTTTCCACTGAGAAATTCAACAAGAGGCACTAGGCAAATCCAGTGGCCATGTGGACCTCAGCAAACAGATGAAAAAAGATGAACGTGGGCAGAGATAGAGCCAGCTATGCATGAGTGCTCTCTCTCTGGGTGAGAGAACAGAAGTTAAATTTTTCTAGAATGAAAAATTTTCATTGGTGAAAAATAGATTGTGTGCTTGTTTTTCTTTTTTAAGATTTATTTATTTCTTATGTACATAGTGTTTTGCCTGCATGCATGCCTGCCAGAAGAGGGCACCAGATCTCATTACAGATGGGTGTGAGCCATCTGTGGTTTCTGGGAACTGAACTCAGAACCTCCTGAAAAGCAGTCAGTGAGTGCTCTTAACCTCTGCGCCATTTCTGATGTGGGATTCCCCTCTGTATGCAATGAATATGTCTTATTACCATTGGTTAATAAAGAAGTTGCTTTGGCCTACGGCAGGGCAGAGTAAAGCCAGGCAGGAAATCAGAACAGAGATACAGAGAGAGAGTAGGTGGAGTCAGGGAGACGCCACGTAGCTGCCAAAGGAAAAGGACACCAGAACCTTACTGGTAGGCCACAGACTCGTGGTGATACACAGATTAATAAAAATGGGTTAATTTAAGATGTAAAAGTTTCACAATTCCAGAGAACCTAGACAACAATGAGGACCCTAAGAGAGACGTACATGGATCTAATCTACATGGGAAATAGAAAAAGACAAAATCTCTTGAGTAAATTGGGAGCATGGTGACCATGGAAGAGGGTTGGCATGGAGGGGAAGGGTAGGGAGGAGAGCAGAGAAAAAGTATAGCTCAATAAAATCAATAAAAAAAATTAAAAAGATGTAAAAGTTAGCTAGGAATACACCTAAGCTATTGGCCAAACAGTCCTGTAATTAGTATAATTTGTGTGTGATTATTTGGGTCTAGGCTGCCGGGAAAGGAACTCACAGTCTCCACTTACATTCGCCCAACGTGGGGCCCAACACAGTCTCCAATTACACGTCTCTCCGTTTACACGTCTCTCCATTTACACGTCTCTCCGTTTACACGTCTCTCCGTTTACACGTCTCTCCATTTACACATCTCTCCATTTACACGTCTCTCCATTTACACATCTCTCCAGGCCCCTATGTTTTTAAGTACAGTAAAATAAATATAAATTTTACTATTATGACCATTTTCAGGCATATACTCTGGCGCGGTTGCATCTACTCACATTATTGTACCACCAAAACTATCCTCTCCAGAATTTGTCATCTTGGAAAACTGAAATTTCGTGGCCATTAAATGTATCAGGCCCAATGTCTGCCTTTTTATGACTGTCTCCTTTCACCTAGCATAATTTGTCATTGTTCATTGTTCACTTAGGTTGTAGAATGATCAAATTGCCCTTCCTTTTAAAGGCTGAATAGTATTCCACTGCGTTAATTACAGTATTCTATTTATCCATTCGTCCGATGATGAGTATTAATATTATTACTTTCTGTGAGCCTGGGTATGTCTCTCTCCCATATATAAATATCTTTTGATGAAGGCTAGTAAAAGAGTTAAGTAGGTACCAAGCCTGGTGACCTAAGTTCGAACCCTGGAACTTACATGGTCAAAAAAAAGAACTAATTGCAAGTTGTCCTCTGACGCCCACATGTGTGCCATGACACCTATGTGTTCATAGACACACACATGCATGCAGCACGCCGCTCCTGCCAGCAGAAGAGACGGCTGCAACAGGATTCTTCTCAGCACACTCTTTATTGGAGCACTTACACTTGAGGTTTGAATGAGGCAAGAAGACCCCGTCCCCGTGGGAGCAGAAGAATATATACGGTGCCAGACAAAGCCCTGACATGTCATCAACCCAATGGCTCAGGCCAGAATGGAACCATCGTGCTAAAACATGATTGGCCAGATCAGATGGCCTGGTCGAAAGACTCCCCGCGCTGGGGGGGGAGGGGGGCTCGCGCGCATGCGCACAAGTTCTGTCAAGTTTGACGTGAAACAGCAAACGGCACCCAGGCTCCGTGCCCACGACATGACAGCGCCATGGTGCGCGCTACACATGCGCTACACACACACACACTCACATACGTGTGTATGCACCATGAATAAACAAGTAAATGTTTAAAAACAATTCAGTATAATATTGGAAATATAAATATGTTTTGATTGGTTCTAGATTTTCATAGACAAATTCCTAATTTGGGCCCTGTTTTTTCTGTCCCATCATTTGCCTTGGACTCTGACCCTGACTAACTATGACTCTACTCAGAACATTCGTAGAAACGAGGATGCTGTGCTCTTTGGGTTTTGACACAAGCCAGGGTCATCTGCGAAGAAGGAACATGAATTGAGAGAATGATCCCATCAGATTGGCCCTCACGCAAATCTGTGGGACATGTTCTTGATTAATGATTGATGTGGGAGAGTTTAGTTCACTGTAGGTGGTTACATGAAAGATGGCGCTGAGCTTCATAAAAAAAAAAAAAAAAAAAAAGCAAACTGGGCCTAGAGGGATGGCTCAAAGATTAAGAGCACTGCCTGCCCTTCCAAAGGTCCTGGGTTCAATTCCCAGCAACCACATGGTGGCTCACAACCATCTATAATGAGATCCGGTGCCCTCTTCTGGTGTGCAGAACATTGTATAAATAAGTCTTTAAAAAAAAGAAAATAAAGCAAGCTGAAAAAGCCATGAGGAGCAAGCCAGTAAGCATCCACAGCCTCTGCTTTAGCTCCTGCCTCCAGGTTACCTGCCTTGAGTTCCTGTCCTGACTTCCCTCAGGAATGGACTGTGATGTGGAAGTGGAAGCCAGGTAAACCCTCTCCTCCCCAAGTTGCTTTTGGCCCGTGGTCTTCATCACAGCAATAGAAAGCAAACGAGGGCAGACAGCCAGCTGGGAATGATAGCTGCCCATAGTGGCCACTGCTCTAGGAATAACACTGTTTTCTCTGTTCTGATCATCTCTGCAGGACAAATGCCTTAGCCTGGATCTTCCTGCCTGGATCTCCCTCACCAGCCCTTCTCCGTTCGTTGCACCCTTGCTTCTGACATTGTACCACTGACCTCCTCCTGACACCCGGCTCCAAGAAGACTGCAGAAAAAGAAAAAAAAAAAAATCCCACCAACCATCTCTCTTCATCCTCACTAACAATTTGGTAATGAAGTATTGATTTCCACTTCTCTCCTTATGGACGATATTAGATTTTCATTGATAAACTGCAACGGGACTGTCGCATCTCTGAGGCCCTCTTCACCGTCAGGAAGAAACAAAGTGCCACCGAGGAAAAATAATGACTGGGAGCATTGACGCACTTACTTTGTCAGTTTGTAACAGGAAAGGGAGGGGGCACATCACTCTTCATAGTTTAATGTCCAAGTGGGCTGCTCTTGGGAGTTTACTTTTCATGGTAACGTCCATTTCCTATTTATAACCCCCCTGGGAACGTTTGTCTAAAGGAAATGTTTCTGTTCAGTGTAACAATTAAGGTTGCACCTGGATTCCCTAGTCCTGCCCCTGCACCGGGGAGCCATTAATCACCGCAGAGTAGAAGAGTTATTAAGTTAAACCGGAGTTTGAGCCAAGAAAACCTCCCAACTATGTTCATCTTCTGTGAAAGTTGTTGGAATAGACAGGCTTAACCGTGTTGCTGCCAAAGGCTTTTTCCTGTGGAGTGCGTCCTCCACGGTTATCTTGAGTGGTTTTGTAAGCTTAGCTCCCAGCATGCACCACTGTAGGATGAGCCCTGCAAACTGGGAGGGGTGCAGACTAGAACCCCAGAGAAAGCAAGATGGCAATGCATCATCGAGAGTGCCAGGTGAAGTGGCCACCTTCACTGGCAACCCCCTCCTTGCTGGACCTGTTGCCTCTCAAATGCAGCTTCTCCTTTGAACCAGCAGAATGCATGAAAACAGGGTGTCCGTTTTAAACGTGTTCCTGCAACTTTTTTCATTAAAACTTTAAGGGCCCAATTTTAATTTGTGGAATATTCCCGTTAATAATGAGATCTAATTAAGACATCCATTAAAAGCCCGTTAAAGTTAATTTAACGTAAAAATTCCAATAGAACTGTATTAGATTTTCTCCATTAAATTAACGTTATGGATTTTTAACGGATGTCTTAATTACACGTTATTATTAACGGGAATACTGTATTACACAGATTCAAATCAGGTCCTAAGTCAACTTGGAAAAGCTAAGAGCATGTTTTAATATTAAAGTCTCACAGACCTAGTACACAGTTTGGAAGCGCAGGGGAAGATGCAGTTATTCTAGCTGAGCATTTTCTGGAGAGTAATCTATAATAGATAAATTCATCATTTCATTTAAACAATGGTCTCTTTATTCTCATAGGACAGCCAAGTCTGGATTGTATTGTAAATTGCTACTCGGCTATAGGTGAAATATTTAAACTATTCTCAGCACAATATTCTGAAACAAATGACTATTTTGTGTTCTTGTTTTAATTACCAAGGTTATCCAAAAGAAAAGGGGGGGGGAGGCTGACAAAATGAAGCCAAATACATTCTTTTCACAGTTTATTATAAAGGCTGCCTGTTGGAAATGTCTTGGAAATTTTGACATGATCCCTAAATTCGACGCTGGGATTTAAAATAAAATTTGAAGGAAAAAAAAAAGAAAAAAAACTTATTTACCTCCTAAGGAAAGTGTTGCCCTTATGCCACATATAATAGCAAATTGCTTTTTTTATGGCATGCATAACCTAGATGGGGAAAAATATGGTGCTTCAGGGAAGGAGGGGAAAAGTAAATGAAGTTCCAGGAATGTCATTCTGAAGTAATGAGGCATGGACGGAAAATATACCCCTCACATCATCGGATTGAGATGGCAGGCGAAATAGCTTCATTGAGGTGTCAGCACTCATCCATCAATCAATCACCCACAAGGAAAAATAACAACAGTACAACGGGGCGGCTTTTATGGGATTTACTCATGGGCACAGGGAACAGCGGCTCGGATGTAGTTCTGACATGAAAAGCAAGGTGCTGATATTATTTTTTATGATGGGAGGATCATAAAGTGAATTGAGAACAGAGAGAGGTCTGTCTGCTTAACCTGTTCAACCAGAAATGAACGGAACTCAGCTGGAAAGAACCGTCTTCGGATGGGTTAAGATGGAAGGGTGGACTCGGCTGAGCTCTGTCCTTCAACGGGAGATTCTCTTAAAGGGGGGGGGGGTGGGAATACATTAGCACGGGGCTCTGTGAAGCTGATAAAAATCGCCTGCTCCAACCCAGGGTTATTAGGCAAAGCTACATAATTCAGATCCTCTGGAACCAACCAAAAGCAAACACTGAGCTCGTGACCCACCTGGAAGGAACCAATATAGTTCCAAACTCCTAGTAACCGGTTCACTCCTAAGAAGAAAATAAGAATAAATCGCTGTTTCGAATATAATCTATATGGTTCTGTTAGTGCAATTTCTCTGGTGGGGTGAGGTGGGAGGCGAGAGACAAAAATATTGATAAATTTGGTTAGACTCCTGAGTTGTCACTTGGCAACTGTGAACGTCGCCGCTGAGAGACAGCTGTTAATGTTCTCTGCAGAAAACAAGGTCTGAGCCGGCACCATGCCTTGCACAGCTCGGTGTATTTCTAGACACCGGGCCTGTCTTCATTTGGCAAGCCTGGGAAGCTTCTAGAAACTTCTTCCTGGAGAGAAAAAAAAATGAAATAGCTTGAACTCCAGGAGAATGTTTTTATCTGCTTGCGTACCACTTCCTCCCTCAGATAAGCTGGAACCACAGAAGTGGAAGAGGAATGATATGCAAATATAATGCAAATTACCTTTGAGTACCTCCACTCTTCAGCCACCCTTTGGGAGCCGAGACAATGAGAGGTGCCCTTTCCTTCTCCACGCCTCCTTCCAGCTAAGGCCACCAACCGGCTGAAACAAGAAGAGCCCATTAAAAATATATATATATATATATATGCAAATATTTAAATTTTATGTATTTCAGCAAATCTGCAGATAGACATCATAAGCTCTGACAGCACAAGGCCCAACAGGAAAAGCAATTTCTTCAGCAAATTCTCTCAACCCATCTTGTTAGGCTCCTACCGTGTGTATCCCCGAAGTAGGAGCACCACCCCGAACCTTTCATCTCGGCCCTCCTGTTTCAGACAAGACTGTTTCACCAGCCACTGCTCGGACATCTGAGGACAGTGTCCACTGAGGGTCAGAATCCTAGTATTTTCACAATAAGGACTTTTTCCCTGTGAAAAACATACAGGGAAGAAAAGGAGCTTCCAAATAGGTTAAGGCCTAAAAGCCATAAAAATAAATTGGATAGCCCAGACAGCCCCCAAGGAATTTCGTTGAGAACACAAATAGATTTCCCTAAAAACTCACCACCAAAATATGCCTGCTTGGTTGCTCAGCTCTTACATAACTAATGTTCTGAGCAAAATCCCCCCAAATTCTGTTGCAACAGAAAACATGAATTATAGTGCCGTGTTGGGAAGAGGTGAGTGAGCATATATGAGTGTGTGTGTGTGTGTGTGTGTGTGTGTGTGTGTGTGTGTGTGTGTGTGCGTGTGCATGCTCATGGTGGATGTTCATACCTGCATCCATATGCTTACCGTGCTGGGAAGAGGTGAGTGAGCGTATATGAGTGTGTGTGTGTATGTATATGTGTATGAGTGTGTGTGTGTGCGTGCGTGTGTGTGCATGCTCATGGTGGATGTTCATACCTGCATCCATATGCTTACCATGTTGGAAAGAGGTGAGTGAGCGTATATGAATGTGTGTGTGTGCGTGCGTGTGTGTGTGTGCACACGCACTCGTGGTGGATGTTCATCCCTGCATCCATATGCTTGAAGCTCACTGATGTCTACCGTCTGGATAGGACAGTGATAAGAATCTTCCAAAACTTTTCGGTCAACGTGAAGACACAGATCATACAAAGTCCCCAGATTTTGTTTATCATCTGCCACTGGCCAGGTTATCTGACAAGGCTCAGGCCTTTTCTTCTTTTTTTTTTCTGGGGGGGGGAGGATCATTTTTAAATATGTTCAATGTTTTTATAAAAGGGAAGAGAAGAGGGGGAGGAAGACAGCAGCAGCTTCTATTAGGACTAAAGAGATGGCTCAGTGGTTATGAGCACTGGCTGCTCTTACAACAGACCTGGGTTCAGTTCCCAGCACCCTCGCGGCCACTCAAGTTCTGGCCTCCGAGTTCACCAGACACACACGTGATACACATACGTATACATGCAAGTCCTCGCGCACACACATTAAGTAAGAACATATAAAGTGCCGTGTTCCCAGGATCCGCTGTCCCCGAATAGAGTGCCGGTGTGGAAATGAATATAAAATAACAACAAGGGAATATGTTGAAGGCCATAAACTGCACATGCACACATAGTTCTAAAGCAAATTCAATGCTGTCTGTTTTGAAGAGGCAAAAGCAACAACAAAAAAAAAAACTTCAAAACTCAACTTTTGGTTTATTTTTGCTCCCTCTGTGAGGTACAAAAATGCTAATTTCATTTTCTCCCTTCCCTCTGGGTGGCACTTTCTCCAAATAGCCATAAAATACTTTTAGACAAAGATTGAGCTGGAGGAAGAGATGTGAATCTCCAGCCCTGTGGATGGAGAGCTGCATCTCTACGGCAGAAAAACTGCGCATCGTCTTTAGAATTTCCCGGCTAGAATTTGACCGTTCCATCCAAAGTAAACTGTCCTATGGTTTCCTGTGACAGCGTTAGAAGCCTACACAGATATATAATTCCCGGTCTCTAGTTAAAAATCTCCTTCCAATAGTTATGAACCCTTGGCTAACAGGCCTAGTAGTGCCTCCAAAAGTTATTCATGTACAAGGCGACCCAAAACTTTTTTTTGGGGGGGGGGTGCAATAGTGGAAATGTTTTATGGATTAGAAATGGCCTGTCTTAAAATGCTAGTACCAGGTGGAATGATATTTCTGCAACAAGACTTCTGTCCGTTTCCCTTGGAAAAATATATTCGGAGTAAAATAGCTCTTCCAAGAAGTGACACCCTGGCTTGACACCCTTCAGCATACAAATGACGTGACAATAGCCATACACTGCCGTGAGGGCCGTCTACAGTAACGTCTGTTTGAAGGAGACAGATCAAATACAGCCCCTTGAACTGTGTTTATTTGCTTAAAACAGCTTTTGGAAATAAAAGTAATAACTTTTGGTTGGAGCCCCCAGGAGATGTTAAAAAAAAAAAAGTTTGAAAAAAATACAGTTCTTTTAAAAAAAAAACCTAAATCTAAGTACTCCCTTGAAGCCTTTCAGGAAATATATTTCAGTATGCTCTCTGAATTATTTTGCACCTGAAACCTACATCTGACTGTCTGTCTCCAGGCAAAGGCTAATATTTATAGAACGAACAATCTCTGATTATGTCTCAACTATTGAGCTGGGTCCGGTCCTATTTTCACTTTCAAAATGACTTCTGGAACACACCGGAGTTATAAAGGTGTGTGCAGATATTGAGGGACAGAAAGTTCCACCGGTCTACGCCAAAGAAACAATTAAAACAGTGTGGGTCCGTTCCGCCTGGAGAGAAAGCCCGCAGAAGTCGGAGTCGAGACAGCAAGACTTTGCCTTCCTTCTTCACGCTGCAAACGTAACAAACGTGCTGAAACGTGACCTTTGGCTCAGGGTTCTTCCGCGTCATAAAACCCCAGTTTGCCACACACTTTTAGGTCTCATCCGCTTGGGCTTGCTTCCTAAGAGCTGGATCCCAGAAGGATGAACCGCGAACTTTCAAACCCCTTGAATATCCAAGTGGACCTGTGCCGGCCAACTGTTTCTGGTTCTGCAGGAGTCTTCTGTGACAAGCTGGGAAAGGTCTCTTGCATCCATTCCAGATTTTTGAATCTATCTTAATTTAAAAAAAAAAAAAGTAACTGGGCTCCGGGTGAGGACAGAGGGATTCAGAAGGATTTTCAGGAGCCATATTTATCCTTGCTCTGGAGGGAAGTGTTTGCTTCCGGGACAGAAACAAACATTTTTATATTCAGAAAGCAGACGAATTGTTTTCAGAGAAAATGACGGCAGCCATACCTGTAGAGTGCTCGGCCTCTACTCTCCTCCATGCCGGGTGTGCGTTGTTGGCCCACGAGAAGGAGGGGGAACAAACAGGCTGCTCTGCTGGGAGAGCGGCAGCCTGCATGGCCGGGAACGATACTGTACATATTTGTATATACTGACTAGATCGCCGCGTATGGACGCAGATTTTCTTATATTTACTTGATTCTGTTTCCTACCAGACTGGCCCACAATGCGGGATTGTCTTGCATTGGAGAAAAAAAACAAAAACAATATGCTTGTCATTTCCCCCCTGATCATTCACTTCCGATAGCTTATGGAAGAATTAGGGCCATGTTTCTTAAGAAATTCTAAGAACCACGGCCGTCCGCCTGCATGAGCCCCATCCGGTCGCTGGATCCAAGGAGGAACCGATGCCCTGATTTGACTGAGTTTTCCTCTAAAGGCATGCTTTACCCCATGGGAAAACCACAAACTCATCCATGTAGAACTAGCCTCTTTGCATTTTATCCAACAGGGCCTGGGAAACAAAACAAAAAAAAAGATTATTTTTAATGTCTTCTTTAGAGGAAGAATTCATAATTGTCAAAATTTGAAACATTAGCTTAATTTTGTTTTTATGACCCTGTGCTTCTGCTCTTTATTTATTCCGTTACTGTTGTAATGGGGCCCCAGGCCATTCCTGACATCATCGTGTTCCTCCGCGGCATTAAGGATGTTTTTAAAATTACACAGATTATTGAGCCAACAGGCTGTTTTAATCAAAACCATGTTTCACTTGTTTAGGAGGCTTATAAATTGTCCTTGCAATGAAGAAGACAGGGGAGAAAAAAAGGGGAAAAAAAGAAAAGAAAAGAAAAGAAAAAGGATGAAAATAACAAAACCAAAAGTGATCCACTGGGAAGATTATACCACCATGTGGCCAGACAGACTCATCACAGACAGGCCTCTTTGCCTGCTTCTCTAGGAATCTGGAAAATACTTCCCTTGTTTTCCCAACATCCTGAAACTCATTTTCAAGGCCAACGCTGTTTGCAAAGTTCCAAAGGTCTTTGCCACCTCATCACCACCCAAAGGCAAATGGTCCAGCTGGGAAATGATCTTCCAGGGGGAAGAGTGAGTATTTCAGAAAAGATGGGCCTCTTCCTCTGGTCCCTAGGCACACCAACCTGTCACCACCACCCTCACTGTAAACAATCAGGTGTGATATCCCTTAGGACCTAAATCAGAGCAACAGCAGCTACCCCATCAGCCCCTTGAGGGATAAAAACGAAGTAGGCGTGGACCCACTTCAAGCATGTGCCTGCCTATGCTGCCCTTGCCCGGAAGTTACCTGCAGAAAGAGACAGTTTGGATACAATTTTATCACTAGGAATAAATCCTGATGGTGGAAATGAAGAAAGCCCTTAAATTATATCACAAAAGCCATTATTTTTTACATCTAAAGAGTGGGCTATTTTTTAAGAGAACTCATTCTACTTTGAGAATGTAATTAAAAGCCCTAAATAACCGATAATACTCTCAGCTACTATGAAAACACAACAGCATACTCGCCAAGGTTGTATGGAGCCCCTCGTTCCCATCAAAAAGCTGTCTCTAGGTGAATTATTTACACTTTTAAACTTGATAATTCTTTCTGTTTGTAGCAAAAGGGAAAACAAAAAAGTCCTTTTTCCTCCTCGCTCAGCAGTTATTTTAAACAGACCATTCCTACCTGAAACCTCACGGTGATCTGCCCCGAGAGTCTTCCCTGCGGACCTAAGGACCTGGGTATGCTCTCTGAGAATTTTGCCAGAGGCTTCCTTCATTGTGACGCAACAGACCCTGAACCACAGTTCTGGAATCTACTGGTAGGGTGCTAGACAGCAGAGGCACTTCCCAACACCATTAGTTTGGCAGGTGTCCGTCATTTCAGACTTTGGCCAATTTGGGGGAGAAAAAAAATGGAAATTAAAAGAGTGAAGAGACAGGGGGGGGATAAAACCCATACACACAGATGCACTTAAAACATGAAAAGAATTATTTATATGATAAAAATATATTTAGATTTTCAAAGCACAAGACTGAATTGAAGTGCTCTTTTTACGCTTCCTGGAGATGGCACTGCTAAATGTCTTTCTACATCAGGCTTTAATAAATCTGTAATGACAGTTGATGGATTGATTTCTGCCTGCGTGTGGTTTTTAAAGATGGCAAGAGAGGAGAGAGGCGGGGAGGGGGGGTAGTAAAGCTCCCTCCCTCGAGGAAGCGGGAGGAGGCAGAGTCTTGGTAGGCCTCTCTATGCAGTCCTAATGCCCCACTTCCAGCATCTGCTCTCATTCCCACCTGCCAGCGCGGTTCCTTTTTCAGATACCTGCACCCCGATTCCTTTTTTCAGATGTCCGCACCCCTTGCTTGTCTTCTGGGCTGGCTCTGCAAGCTCTCCTATCCCACCAGCTTAACACCCCAGTAATAAATAAGGACGTTTCAACAGAGACACAGGTGGCTGTCTGCCATGCTGCGGATGGCCCAGTTTTCCCTGCCTTAGAGGGACAGCCCTGATGGACACTCAGTTTCCCTCTGTGCCCCCCTCCATTTCCTTTAATGTCCCGGGAGACTAGGACAGTGCATCCCACAAGCCGACCCAGCAGACACCAGTGCCCAGCTGAAGTGCGGTGTGATCTGCACACAGGTGGCTCACAGCTCTCAGTAGCTTGCCCGCCTTGGGCCCGAGCTTGTTAAATGATGATAGTCACAGGGCCACCTGTTAGTCTGATTGATTCCATTGCTGCGTCCATGTGTGGCTGTCACAGGACAGGACAAGCTAAATACAGCAAGGCAGGGGAGCAGCGGAGGCACAATGTTGGGGTGAGCAATCTGGCACAAGTAAAGGGGGGGTTGTTGTTTGTTTCCTTAAGGACCTACTTATGTGCTTGCTGGGTCTGAGGGTTACTTTCACAAATGAAACTGGCAGTGGACTCTGAGAAGCAATGGCTGTCCACAGGAGCTACGCTAGCATCTAGGCTCAGTCATATGCCATCTGGGATGGAAGCGAAGGTCGCAGAGGAAGGAGACACTACTTCAGGTCGTGTATGGGGATGATGGAAGCACAGAGGTGGCCCAGCCAGCCTGGAGTTGCGGGATTCCAAAAGGAAATTAAGTTGAAGGTAAAATCCTGGCCATCTCCTAGATTAATGTCTCAAAAGAGTTCTAAAGAGGGCTGGACAGATGGCTCAGCGCTCAAGAGCACTGGCTGCTCTTCCAGAGGACCCAGGTTCAATTCCCAGCACCCACACAGTGACTCACAACTGTTTGTAACATCAGTCCCAGGGGATCTGAGGGTACTACGCCAGCATGTGACACAGGCATCCGTGCAGAAAAGATACCTGCACACATAAATGTAAGCAAAGGGGCTTTAAGAACAACTGCTACCAGGTGTGTGGGGTCATGCCTGTAACCCCAGCACGCAGGAGACTAAGGCTCGCATGTTCAAGGCAAGCCTAGTCTAAATAGAGTAAGTTCCCGCTAACTTGAGCTACAGGATGAGATCCTGTCTTTATAAAATCCTGCTGAGGAGTTCTGAGAAGGAGGAGACTCAGGTGCTCACACTCCCTTCTGATCAAGAAGAGGCTGAGCCACCAGAAAATGCGAGCGGCGCATAGCAGCAGGTGTTGAAGCAGAACCGAGCGACGTGCAGGGAAGCCACCAAGGACTGTGGATCGGAAACATCCAAGAGCCCAGCTCCCTTTGACTAAAACCCCAACTCTTAGGGACTGGGAGGCGGATCAGCGGTAAAGAACTTGCCTCTTGCACACAAAACCCTGGGTTTGTACCATAAAAAAAAAATAAATAAATAAATAAATAAAAAGAAAGAGAAGGAGGAAGAGCAAGAGGATTAGGATGAGGAGGAGAATCTGGAACTCCAGAGCTGGGTCTACTGGCACAAGCCTGTGATCCCAGCTACTCAGGAGGCTGAGGTGGAGGAAGAGGGCTGGGGGATAGGAGCCAATGGTAGAACTCTCGCCCAATGTGTATGAGGCCCTGGATTCAACAGTAGGTGCTGAAGGAAGCACTCTACGGCAATGCTCCATGCGCTGTTATGTGCATGTATTCACCTCTCAAAACGTTTAGTTGCAGATAAAACAGAAAAAAATTAGAATGAGGGGATGGAACTACCGGTATGGAAATAGACCACGAAGCCACTGTGATTTTTAAGATGCAGGAGCTGAGGGCTAGAGCGATTTCTCAGCGGCTAAGAGCACGGGCTGCTAGTTGAAGAGGTCCCTGGCTTGGTTTCCAAAACCCACATAGCATCTCACAAATGCCTATCACTCCAGTCCCAGAGGATCCAACACCCTCTTCTGATTTCCAAAGACCCTGGACCCTCACACACGGGGCATACACATAAACAAAAATAAAATTAATATTAAAATTCAGGAACCGGCGTAGAAGCAACCAGACAACTCCATGAAAAATTAGATATCTCACTTGTTGAAAATAGTTAAATAAGAATTTAGTATATTATAGAAGTAGAATTTTAAATGTATGGAGAAAAGATGCAGTAATAGCCATTAAACACCACATGCACCCAGCTGGTAAACTTACCGGGGTCTAAATTCCAGTATCTATGTCTTCCTAGATACACACTGCAAGATCCATTAATTTAATCTGAAAACAGAATCATAAAAACAGCTAGAGAGTAATGTAAGCAGGAAACAGATACAGGTTGGGAAGTTACTGCCAGCCTTAAAAGCTTCGGTTCGTGGCCTTTAACTCTTTCTCTTTTACGTGCAAAAGAAATAATAAAGACAAACGGAAAATTACACAAAAATATCATCAAAAACATTGTCAGTACAATGAAAAAGCAGAAATGGCGCAAAGCCGTACCAGCATAGGATTTACTGGTATAACTAATGCTGAGGTGTTGCATGTTCCGAAGGACTATAAACACATACACACCCTGCTTGTTTTGAGGCAGAGTCTCCTGTGGTCCAGGCTGGTCAGGAAATAACTGAGGCTGACCTTGAACTCCTGACCCTCTTGCTCCCTAACCCAGAGTCCTGCAACTACACACCTGTGTGCCACCCCTTCAAATTATGAGGTGCTGGGAATGGGATCCAGGGACTCCTCAAGCAGCTGACCCACTGAGTCATATTCCCAGCACACAAACTCCAACCAAACAGACTGTGTGGGGTGAGATCTCATGAGCCGAGAGTATGCAAATAAACTTGAATGGTCAATCAACACAAAACATCAAGGGACAGTAGTGAGCAGACACTGAATAAAATGGGAAGAAATCTATTTTACCTTTCAAACAGACAAAAATAAAATCAATTGTTGCCTTTATTAGAGAAGGCTTTCAGGAGATTGCCAGGTTCCAGACACATCGCTGCCGGCACCAGAATTGGACAGGAACCTTCCAGAAACTTATGAAATACCATGTTATCAGCTTCCCTAAAATGTGTGTGCACTTTGGGGAATTAACCTTTCAGAGTTTTCCTTAGAAAACAGTGGCATGCTGGGGACTCACACAGTAAGAAGGTTTGATCACAACATCGGGTAAGGACGGTGAACTAGCAACACACTGGCAGTCCAAAGAAAGCGAGCATGGCTTTTACCCTAAAGAAGACAGCCACGGATCCATGGGATACCAACACACACAGGGTCTGTGGAGATGGCTCCATCAGTCAGGTGTTTGCTCTGCAAGCATGAGGACACAAACCCATGCCCATGTACCATGTCCATGTGCCAGACATGGTGTTGCCTGCTTGTAATCCTAGCTTCATAGAGGTAGAAGCAGGTGAGTCCCTGGGCTCAGTGGCCAGCCAGCCTCGCATGACCAGCAAGCTGCAGGCTTCATGTAAGACTCTCTCAAAAAATAAAATAAAATAAACAAAAACAAAACTGAGATGCAGAGTTGGGGATTTAGCTCAGTGGTAGAGGGCTTGTCTAGCAAGCCCAAGACCCTCCCTGGGTTTCGTCCTCAGCTCTGGGGGAGGGGGTGGCAGGATAATGACATGAGACTTAACCTGGAACTAAAGAGATAGCCCAATGGTTGAGAGCGCTGACTACTCTTCCAGAGGACCCAGGTTCGATTCCCAGCACACACATGGCAGCTCACAACTGTCTGTGACTCACACATATGAGGCATAGACATATGCAGGCAAAACATCAATGCACATAAAATAAAGTTTACAAAAACAGACCTCAAAGGCAAGACTGACCTCTAACTGCACATGCACCCTGACCTCTAACTGCACATGCACCCTGACCTCTAAC
>NC_022033.1:8499412-8501733 GCF_000317375.1 Microtus ochrogaster | reverse complement strand
CTCTCACACCTACTCACCCACAAATTACTTAAATTAACTTTAAAAATTTTTTTTAGTTGGTCATGGTAGATCAACCTTTAATCCTAGTACTCAGGAGGTAGAGGCAGGGGGATCTCTGTGAATCTGAGGCCAGCCTGAGGTGATGATAACAATGATGACAAAGAAGAAGAGGGGGAGGAAGAGGGGGAGGAGGAAGAGAAGAACAAAATAGTTATGAAAAGAAGCACCAAGCTTATGGAGGAATCATTCACTTGGCAGTCCCGCTGACTGTGGAGTGGGGCTTACCTGGTAAGACATGATACTGAGAAACGGCCACGTCCTACCAGAGCCTATGAGGTCTTCAGCTCACCCCATCCTCCACTTTATAGCCGAGAAGCCTCCCACTGACCAGTTTGTGGCGTGGGAAAACCCACGCTCACATAAGCTCGGGGCAGAAGGTTTGCCGAATGGCCTTTAAAAGCAAAGGTTTCTGAGCCCTACACAGAAAACAAGGGTGGAACATCTGTTATCAGCTGGTGTCCCAGGACTTCCACAGATCACATCAAGGCCTGCAGGCTGGTGAGTGACGGAGGACATGCAGTTCTCCGGGGCAGGCCAATGGGACAAGGGTGGATCTCTGCAGTGTGAGCTGGCATCTCAACTCCCTCCCCACCCAGTCACTCAGGTCCTCTCTTGGGCTAGTTCCCGCATTCTACAACAAAGCTTCTCCCACAAGGGAGGTGGGGGAATGTGGAGAAACACCTGGTGTTGTGAGAGGGAAGAATGTTTCCTACAGTCTTGTCAGCCACGTCTGCCTGCACCAACTTAATGGCTTTCTGGAGCCTTGGGGTAGGATCACAAAGGCCTCGGCAGGCCTGCAAGCATGTGTCTCAATGTGGTTGTTGCCATTCTGGCACATTCTGCTTCAGCCAACCTGAAACCCTTTAGTTCCAGCCCCCCTCCAGGCATTCTGCCTCAGGACCTTTGCAAAAGGTGGGACCTTGCATCTTCTGCTGTCATTCACCACTCCGGGACAACTCCCATCTCCCACGAACAGGACTTCTCTTCGGCAAAGGCCATTTCGCTTGAGGCCACCTATGCTGCCAGCTTCTGACTGGCAGTCCCAGAAGGCAGGGCACCGTGGTGCTCACGCCTGCCCCTCCATCCCTCAGCACTGTAGTCCTTATGTCCGCCCTCCTCGACAACATCCTAGCCACAACACTACCACCCCAGGATGGTAGAAGCTTGTGGTTCATGTGTTTGAGCCTCACCGATGAGAAAGAACTTTGCCAGGCATGGTGGTAAACACCTTCCAGCCCAGCACTTGGGAGGAAGAGGCAAGAGGAGAAGGAGCCAACTGCAAAGGGGGGGGAGGCCTGAGCAACCTCCCTCTGTATGTCCTTGAGTGCATTCCTTATTGAGTCACTGAGAAAATGTGTCCACAACAGAGGTGACACCAAGCACGACTGAAGGTCACATACCGTGTGAAGGGATGATCAAGTCAGTCCCAAGCCTGCCTTCCAGCCCTAAGCTATGGCAGAAAACAGATGGCTAGCTTAGTCCTGTTCCATCCTAGACACCATCCCTGCCTCGTGCCCCATCATCGCCTACATGCCCACAGCAGCCTGAGAGCCAGGAGACTGGGCCTCCTCTGCCTGCTCTCTTATAGAACTCAGGACCACTAGCCCAGAAATGGAACCACCCACCATGGGCTGGGCCCTCCTCCATTGATCTCTAATTGAGAAAATGCCTTACAACTGGATCCCAGCTGAGCCTCCTTCCTATTTGATGACTCTAGCTTGTGTCGAGTTGACATACAAAACCAGCCAGTACAGAAGCCAACCTCATGAAAAGAGTATCCTGTATACTGGTATTATTAAAATATCAGAGGAGACACTCGGGAGGCAGAGGCAAGCAGATGTCTGCGGGTTTGGGACCAGCCTGGTTGGCATAGAGAATCAGAACAAAACAAAACCAAATAAATAATAAATAAAATCAAAGGAGATGGGGTGGGAGTGGGGGTTGCTACAGATAGCTCAGCAGTTAAGAGCACTGGCCACTCTTCCAGAGGGCCCAGTTTCCATTCTTATCACCCTTATAGCAGCTCACAGCCATTGCTAACTCCAATTCCAGAGGATCCAATTGCCCTCTTTTGACTTCCCAGGCTACCATGGCCATGTGGTACACAGACATACATGCTGGCAAAATGTGTGTGTGTGTGTGTGTGTTTAAAAAATATATAGGATTAAAAAATAAAAAATTTAAATCATATACATGTTTAGATATATATGGAGAGAGAGAGAGAGAGTTTCTCTGTGCAGCCCTGACTATCCTGAAACTCA
>NC_022033.1:8492613-8499262 GCF_000317375.1 Microtus ochrogaster | reverse complement strand
CTGCCTCTGTCTCCCGAGTGCTGGGATTAAAGATGGGTGCCACCACTGCCCAACAAAGAAAAAATATTTTTCCAAATTAAAAAATATATATCATGGAGAAACTGAGTTTGGTGACTTAGACCTGCAATCACAGCTAAGGCAGGAAGTTTCTAAGTCCTAGGTCGATGTAGGCTGCAGTGAGTTCCAAGCTAGTCTGAGCAGCTGAGTAAGACCGTGTCTCAAAATTAAAGGCACAGCTGAGAGTCTAGCTCAGTGGCCCGGCCCAGGACTTCCTTAGCATGTTTGAAATCCTGGGTTGAATCCTCAATATTACAAAAAAGCAAAAAAAAAATGAACAAAATCATATGAAGAGAGAGAACTGGAAGGAAAAACCCCTCGAGTTAAAAATAAGAATCAACGAGACAGCTCAGCAGCAAAACGTGCTTGCTGCCAAGCTTCCTGACCAGAGTTCGATCCCTCGGACTCGTGATGGAGAGACCAGCTCTCGAAGCTGTCCTCTGACCGTCAGTGTGCCGCATGCCCTTCACACATTTACAACATAAAATAAATAAAAATATTTTTATAGCCGGGCATGGTGTAACACACCTTTAATCTCAACACTCAGGAGGCAGAGGCCTGCAGAGCTCAGTGAGTTCAAGGCCATCCTGGTCTACAGACTGAGTTTCAGGATAGCCAGGGCTACACAGGGAAACCCTGCCTCAAAAAACCAGTACATACACACACATACATACATGCATAGATACATATATATATATATAATACATAGATACATACATATACATACATATATATATATAATATTAGTGCTATCCATAAATAGAGAGTCCAGGCACCCTGGCGTGCCTCTGGCAATCTGTAGAACAAGACTTGAAACCCAAACCCATCAAATGACCCTCAGTGACCTCTGAACCATCCCTGGACACAAGGCTGGCATCAGCAGCAAGAAAGCCATGCAGCTCCTGCCCCTCATGTTGGTCCTTCCCCTCAGCAGCAGTGGCCCCCAGGAGCTAGTTCAAAATGCAGACTCACAGGCCCAAACCCTGCCCAAGCATCTGCAACATGTCCAGAGGTCACGGGGAGTCCTGCGGCCACAGATGAGCCACCCTTGTGTGCCACAAAGAGCCAACACAGCAACACAGATGCCGCGATTGTTCGTACGTGTTAAGTCCCCAGCCCCAATCAGAAACTCCCTTGTCAGACTAATTATACTTATGGGTGTTCTGTGACTTGCTGTATTCTCAGAAAAAGAAAGAAAAATGAAGTTCTCTTTCAGGTTTTCAGGGTAGATAATGTCAAATATTTACAGAGCAAACATCATTCTAGTGGTACACCATTCTCTTCCTGCAGATTAGGGGGCTGTCAATCAAGCTGTGACGGGAGGCCTGTCAACCCTCTCAACAGAGAGAAACCTCCTGCCATCCTGGCTAAACCATGTGTGCTACCATGCTAGGGACGCAAGGAGCAGGCTGCCAAGGCAGGCCACCCAGAGTGGGGCTCCAGCAAACAGCAGACCTGCCTCTGTTCAAGGGGATAGCTTGGGGCCTCCTGCCCAGTGAAGATCCTGGAGGAGGGGCAGGGCCTTTGTGTTAGGATAAGATGTTCCAACATGAGCTAAAGGTTCCAGGGGCCAGCAGCATCTTCATCGGGGCTGACTCAACATACATGACTGCCCTGATCCAGGATAGAAGAGGTTGGGAATGAAGCCTGAGGAGTCCACAGGCCTAAGGCTTCCAGTTGCTGCCCCTCCCTGCTGCTGCTCCTCTTCCTCCTCTTCTTCCTCCTTTTTCTCTTCCTCTTCTGAGATATAACACAACATATTGACTCAACATTAAATCATTTTTAAAAAATTTAATGAGGCCTAGCATTCAGGAGGACCTGGATTCCACCCTCAGTACAACATACACCCAGTTTAGTGGAACACGCTGTTGTGTCCAACACCTGGAGGGTAGACACAGGTGGGAGGGTTGGGAGTTCAAGGGTCATCCTCAGCCACGTGGCAAGTTGGAGATCAATCTGGGATATGTAAAACCCTGTTTTACTATTGTTTGTTGATTTGTTTCCTGTTCTAAGTCTCCAAATTCCTAGGCACATCTACATGAACATTTACATTGAGGCCGAACACATTTCCTGGACACATTTACCTTGAGTCTGAACAAGCCGTGTTTCAGGCTCTTGGCAACCTCCCGCCCTTTCAAAATCTTGAGGAAAGCTAGGAATTGTTGTACACACCTTTAATCCCAGCACTTTGGGAAGCAGAGGCAGGAGGATCAGGAATTCAAAGTCACCCTAAACTAACTGCACAGCTAAAACCCTGTCTCAAAAACTAAAATCAAGCCAGGTGGTGGTAACGCACACCTTTAATACCAGCACTCAAAAGGCAGACACAAGCAGATCACTGCGAGTTTGAGGTTAGCCTGGTCTACAGAGTAAGTTCCAGGACAGGCTCCAAAGCTACACAGAGAAACCCTGTCTCAAAAAAAAAAAAAAAAAAAAAATCCAAAGCTGGTGACATTTGTCATGAAAACCCCATTGATGGATGATACCTTTGAGAGGCCATGGGGGGAAGGGGTTGCTGGAGTGGCGATGGCTCAATGGTTAGAAACATTGACTGCCGGAGGACCTGGGTCTGATTCCCAATACCTACAAGGTGGCTCAGAACAATAGGCCCCAGGCACACACAAACGCATGAGTGTTTTGTCCCTGTGTATGTATGCGTACCTTCGTGTGTATACACGGCTTCCAAAAAGACCAGAGACAGGGTTAGATCACTGAGCACAGGAGCCGTAGATGGTTGTAAACCACCATGTACGTGCAGAGAATTAAACCCCAGTTCTCTGCAATAGCCACAAATACTCCAAACTGGATCCATCTCTCCAGCTCCAATAAAAGCAATATTTTTAAAAAGGTCGATTTTGCCAGTGAATGAACACTGTTCTCTCCAGGGTAGGTTCATCACCCAAGGAGGGGGTTCACCTAGACCTTCAGGCTTTCTCTCTGGGGCAGTGGTTCTCAGCCTTCCTCATGCTGTGACCCATTAGGACAGTTCCTCCTGTTGCGGTGACCCCCACCAAAGTTATTTCATTGCTACTTTATAACTGTAAGCTTGCTACTGTTATGGATCACAATGTAAATATTTGATATGTAGGATATCTGGTATGTGACCCCCCAAAGGGGTCATGACCCCCAGCTTGTAAACCAAGGAGTGATCTAGGGACTCTGAGTTCAGCCAGGCCTGTTTGGAACCTTAGTAAATATTTGGCCAGGAAGCACCTTCCCAGAGCGGCTTTCAGGTTCACCACACCCCACAACCCCCCTTTCTTCGCTGCAGGGTTCATCTAGCCATCAGTCAGTCAGAGAGATCATCTTATTGAAAAGACTCATGACGTAGTGAACAAAAGCTTAGGAAATAAACTCTAACCCCCAAGGGAACACTCCACTGCAGCTCTTCACACACTAAAATATTCAATTTATAGCCTATATTGAATCCTGTCTGTAATTTATTACCCTATGTATGGAGGAGGTTTTTTAATACAAACCAATTTCGATGTACTTTACTGTTTTCCTTGCCTCTGTTAAAGCAGAAATAATATATTTTGCAGAGAGATTAGGAGGCAAATGCAATGGAGTCTCACAGGGGTGCCTCCTCCCACCTCCTGGGTTCCGTCAGCCATCAGCTGAGGACCCATGATTGTGTTGGGTGTCCCGGGCATGTAGATTGCTCACTGTTCCCAGGTGGCTCTGATATAAGCTGAGCACCACAGTTCTTAAAACAAAAATGGGGCCAGTGAGATGGCTCAGCAGATTTTAAAAAAAAAAGAATGCTTGATCTGCAAGTCTTAACGACCTGAGTTCCATCCCCAGAAGCCGTAGTGGAAGGGAGAGCCAGCTCCCAGAAGCTGTCCTTTGACACCCCTACACGCGTGTGCTATGGCGTGTGCATGAACACACACACACAATAATAATAAATAAAACAAAATAACTTCATGGACTCATAGCCAGCAAGGGAAGAAGGTGCTGGGGATCCAACAGAATACAAACTAGACAACAACCTTGCCGTGCTAAGAAAGTTTGTAGCTGGCAGTGGTGACTCATGCCTTTAAGGCCAGCATTCCAGGGGCCGAGGAAAGAAGAAGATCTCTGTGAGCTGAGGCCAGCCTGGTCTACAAAGTGAGTTCTAGGACAGCCAGGACTACACAGAGAGACCCTGCCTTGAGAAGAAAAAGGAGTGTTTG
Organism: Microtus ochrogaster; assembly: GCF_000317375.1. Lineage (NCBI taxonomy): Eukaryota > Metazoa > Chordata > Mammalia > Rodentia > Cricetidae > Microtus > Microtus ochrogaster. The sequence goes on along the minus strand of NC_022033.1, from coordinate 8,495,030 downwards.
TATGAGCTGGGTTTTATATAAACTTGACACAAGTTATAGTCATCTAAGAGAAGGAACCCCGAGAAAATAGCTCTGTACAATCAAGCTGCAGGCAATCCTATGGGGCATTTTCTTAATGGGTGATTGATGTGGGAGGGCCCAGCGCATTGTGGGTGTTGCCATGCCTGGGTTGGTGGTCTGGGTTCTATAAGAAAGCAGGCCGAGCAAGCCATGGAAAGCAAACCAGTAAGCAACCCCCTCCATGGCCTCTGCATCAGCCCCTGCCTCCAGGTTCCTGCCCTGTTTGAGTCCTGTCCTGGCTTTTTCGATGCTGAACTGTGTGTGGAAGTGTGAGCCAAATAAAGCCTTTCCTGCCCCTGCATGAGGTCAGGGTGTTTCACGGCGGCAATAGTAACCCTGACTATGATACTGCTGTTTCGAAAAAATCAGAAAGAACACAAATAAATGAATGAAATATAAACTGGGAGACTGCCCCGGGGGAGGGAGTCACACAATGCTTCACCAAGAAGTGGCATCTGAACAAAGGTCTAAGAAGCAGAGGGAGGGGACAGTTCACAGATCTGACGGAAGAGTAGGCAGAGTCTGATAGCGTGTTTCGTGTGTGTGTGTGTGTGTGTGTGTGTGTGTGTGTGTGTTAGTGGATGAAGGTACATGTCTGTGCAGGTACATACACGTGTACATGTATGTAGGTGTGCACACACATGTGCATGCTTTCGTGTGGAGGCCAGAGATGTATGTGTTTTTCTTCAGTCACTCGATGCCACTTACTCTTTGAGGCATGGTCTTCTACCGAACCCGGAACTTATCCATTCAGCTAGCTGAACTACCTAGGGAGCCCCTGGGATTTTCTGTCCCTGCGTCCCCAAGCAGACGTGGGTGCGGGGGATCCAAACTCAGGTCTTCAGGCTTGCCCAGCAAACACTTTACCAATGGAGACATCTCCCAGCCCTGCTCCGTGGTTTTAAAGGAGCCCTCTGGATGTTGTTCTTGGAATTGGCTCTCAGAACCACGGATGAAGGAACGCTGGGTAGAGGCCATCGTTCTGCACTGCCTATTCTTGAAACTTACTTTAGGGGGTGGGTGGCAGGAAGCATTTGTCCGTCTGTCTCTGGGACAGCAGAAAAGCTTGCCAAAGCCCTGATCCAGAGCCAGGCATGGTGGCAGCCACCTGTAAGCCCAGCACTGAGAAGCTAAGAGATGAGAAGTGAGACCGAGGCCAGCTGGGCAACACGGAGCATGCCAGGCCAGTGTGGACTACACTGATTCCAAAATAGCCCGGTGTGGTAGCTCACACCTTTAATCCCAGCACTCAGGAGGCAGAGGCAGGCAGATCTCTGTGAGTTCAAAGCCAGCCTGGTCTACATAGCAAATTCAAGGTCAGCCAGAGCCATATAGTGAGATACTGTTTCAAAATGTATAAAGTACATTCTGATCCACAAAATTAGGAGATCAGACACTCTGTAACAGATTCATATTATGAATAATATAGTAGTTTGTGATCATTAATAACAGGTTGGGATTTGAAGTCATTAAACTTCAAGGCGGATAAGTGGAAGAGGCTTGAATCCCAGTTACTTGGGCAACTGAGAGAGCAGGTATTGCTAATTCAAGGCCAGCCTTGGCAACTTGGTGAGACCCTGTCTCGAAATTAAAAGCAAAAGCAGGGCTGGGGATGCATCTCGGTGGTGGAGCAAGGAGAAGCCTGGGTTCAAATCCCAACCTCACAGAAGGAAAAACAAGTAGACTCTAAAATCTGAGTAACACCATTTACAAACCATTTTATTCTGAAATGGCTGAGATGGTAAATGTTATGTCCTTTGCATAGTTCAACACACACACAAATCAGAAGATTCCGTGGGATTGTGGGGCTACCGTTGTGCAATAACTGCACTTTTACAAGCCTGAGGCCTGGGCACCTGGGTCATACAATTAATAGAGCTCGTCAGCCAGTCACCTTCCTCTCTCCACCTTGCATACAACTGCATCCACATGCCAGTCTGGCTGCAGCTCCCCACAAGGCCCAAGTACCCCAAGGTCCCTCCTTTGCAGGGTGCCCCCTTGCTTCCTCCAGGATTATAGCCCAGGAAGGGTTAGCAGGGCAGAATCAGGCTGGAGCCAGGGAGGAGCGCAGGGCCTCTGCCCCCAACCCCTCTCTAATTACGATGGCTGATGCACTGGTGATTACCCAGGGCTGCCACCAGCAATAAACAGTCATTTATCAAACCCTGAATGAAACTCTTTCTTCAGCAGAAGCCCATGACCCTGGTCCTGTGCCACAGCAAGCAGGAGTCACTCAAGTCACCTCTGTCAGCAGGGAGACTAGGGTTCCTGGTCTGCTGAGACTCGCTGACAGCAGAAAGCAAGACCTGCAGCACCATGCAGACAGGCCTGTCACTGGCATGCGTGTGTGTGTGTGT
>NC_022033.1:8486431-8492263 GCF_000317375.1 Microtus ochrogaster | reverse complement strand
GGAATTAAGACCTGTGCTACCATGCCTGGCCTCTGTGTTTTTCTATGGCTGTGGATAAAAGGCTACCGTAGTGGTATTCTCTTGGGGAAAGAAGGATGGCTGAAATTAAATGAACCCATTGTTCTTCCAGAGGACCTAGTTGGTTGCCAACATACACTGGGTGGCTTACAACTCTCCAAACCCCAGTTCCAGGGGACCCAGCATCCTCTCCTGACTTCCATGGGTACTGCATACATGTGGTATGCATGCATACATTTAGGCAAAATATTTATACATATAAAATTAAAACAAATCTTTTTGAAAATAATTTATTCTCTTATAGTTTTTAGAAGTTTGCAGTCCCAAGGCAAGGGATGGGCAGGGCTGCATCCTTCTGGCTTTTGACTCTTCCCAGTGTTCCTCGGTTTGTAGCTACATCATTCCATCTCTGCCTAACTTCCTGTGATGTCTCTCTCTTCTCCATCTCTTAGGGCCTATACTAACTCAGATAACTTCCTGTCAGAAGCAATATATATGAATCTGTGTGACACCTACAGGCTTGCTTTCCAGGTTGACTCACATTTGGGGTTCTGATAGGCATATCTAGTCAAGAGGACGTAAGTCAGTCCACCATGTGCTATAACCAGGTGTTGGGGGATATTGGATCACACTGTGAACCCTGAATTAGCATTTGCATTAGTTAAGTAAGCTTTGCGTCAGGAGGCTGAGCTAGCTACCAGCTGACAGAAAGTAATCATAGAGCATCAGAGGGCATCTGGAAAAGATAAAGGAAGTAGAAAGGGAGGGATTTGGAGTGGTACAGCTTTTTTGCTTTAGTGGCGCAGGAGGCCATGCTGTTTGGGAGCCGCCAGCAAGGAGAGAAGGTTAATTGCTACTCAACCTCTCTGAGCTCGCAGGTTTTCACCCCAGCCTTGAATCTACAGTTTTATTTATAAATAGAATGATAGAGAGTTAGCTAAAGCTACCTTTAGTGGCAGCAGCAGAGCCAGTGCCTACGGGAACAAAATTCCTGTAAGGCTGTGACCTGAATGGCTGGGCTTCTGCCAGAGAAGCAGGTCCATAAGTGCAGAGTCTCAATTGTTGCCTGAAATAGCAGCAGATTAAGGAACAGCCACTGTGCCCAAAGATAAAACACTTGGTTCTCCAACACATGGCACCAATACATAGAACCAACACATGGACAGAGAAGTCATGCCAGCTGGCTCTGCAGCAGTTGCTGGGTCTCTGGAAAGCAGGTTCTTGTTTGGAAATTGTGAGTGGGGCTTGGATTCACAAACAACACCACAGACAAACTGAGAAGTCTGCAGATTTGGTGAGACACCTAAGAAGATCTTTAGGAGAGTGTTAAATAATACTAAAAAGAAAAAATCCCAAGTTAAGAATGGGGAGCATCGCCAGGTGGTGGTAGCACATGCCTTTAGCCTCAGCACTCGGGAGCCAGAGGCAGGCAGAGCTCTGTGAGTTCAAGGCCAGCATGGTCTACAAGAGCTAGTTCACAGAGAAACCTGACCTCGAAACACAAAAACAAAACAAAACAAACAAAAAAAAAAAAAGAATGGGGAACATCATGATACAGGGTGCTAGGAGTCTCTATAGTGCTACTATGAATGGTTTGAAAATGAAAAATTTAAATGAAGCGATAAATGTCTTAGTTGAAATTGACATAGTATCAAACTTTGATATTTTGATAGTTAATATTTCATTCTTAAAAAGTAGTTTGATAACTGTGCCAAATATGATAATTTAACTGGTAAGGTGCAAGCCTTAGAAAGACTCCCTGCTGATAAGATACAGCTTTAGAAAGACTCATTACTGATAAGATGCAAAAGTTAGAAAGACTCACCAATGAAAATAAGAAAAATTTGATTGATAATTATAAAAGCCTTAGAAAGCGTACTAGTAAAAATAAAAAATCTGACGAATAAGATGCAAGTCTTAGACAGACTTACTATTGAAAGGATACAAGCATTAGAAAGACCTAGGAATGAAAATAAGAAAAATACTCAGAGACAGACAGAGGGATTTAGAGCAGAACTTACCATACCATTGAAACTGACAAGAAGCCATCTAAAGTTATTAGAACATTGACCTTAATTTATTCAGTTACCATTTAAGAATGGCCACCAGATGACAGGCACCCCCAAGGCTATACAGAGTTAATTGGAATCCTTTAGATGTGTTAGATTTGGAGAGATTTAAGGAAATGTTCATTTCATAGATATGCATTCACCCTTTGTGAAGCAGATGTAAAATTCATGGGAAACTAGGAACAGAATTATTTCACAAGACTGGAGAGATTTAGCTACAATAATATTGGAATCTGGTCCTCAGTTGCAATGGAAAAGAGGCAGGAGAGAGGACGCTAGGGTCACAGAGCAAACAAAGTAGGTGAGAGGTATGGAAATTTCCCCAAATCAGCTTTTCAATGAGGCCCAGTCAGCTGATCCATAAAGACAGTCTATATTTGATGATCACACCTTGGTTCTATACCATACAGCAGCTTTGAGTGCTTGAGACAGGCTTGAAAAATCAGAAAAGATGACTGGAGACCAAAGAATGCTTTCATTGATTTTTTTAAAAAAAATAATTTATTTCACTTTATTTTATATGCATTGGTGTGAAGGTATCAGAACCCCTGGAACTGGAGTTACAGACTGTTGTGAGCTGCCATGTGGGTGCATTTGCTTCAGATTTGGTTCAATCATTCCCTATCAGCATTGGGGAAACTGCTCCACAGATCAATCAAAAGCCTGTTGTTAAAAAAGATACTGGTCTGGGTGACAGAGCAGCTTCAGTAGAGAAAACAAAATTCTCAGGGGAGACCATAAAAACAAGAATTTTGACAAACTTCTATAAATGATCAAAGACCAAAGCTAAAAATAAATAAATGACATTGAAATTGAGGGTTTGGTAGATACAGGTACAGATGTAACAATAATTTCACCAAAATCTTCGGCATCCAGATTGGCCTCTTCAGGAGGTAAATGCTCAGCTCCTAGGGACTGGAATTTTATCTCGGGTAGAATAAAGTACAAGATGGGATGAGAACATAGGGCCAGAAGGACAGATAGAAAAATTAAAACCATGTGTGGCTAATATAGCAATGAATTTATGGGGACATGATTTGTTGCAATAATGGAAAACACAGATTAACATCCCTCCAATCTCAGAAACAAATGATAAATTAACGTATGCCTCTGAGAAAAATATTCAAAGGTGTTATCAAGACAAGTCTTAGACTGTTCAAGGGGTATATAAGCAGGGCATAGCAGTGCCTGATTTTTCAAAGGTACCAACAGTCCTACCTTTAAAATGGTTAACTACAAAAGTTGTGTGGGTGGAACAATGACCTTTGACATTAGAAAAATTACAAGCATTAGAACAACCGGTACAGGAGCAGTTAAATGCTCAACATATTGATGAATCATCCAGTCCTTGGAATTCTCCTATATTTTTTATTTTAAAAATATATGGAAAATGTAAAATAGTAACAGCTTTAAGAGCCATAAATAAGGTGATTCAGTCAATGGGTTCTTTACAGCCTGGAATTTCCTTGCCTTCTCTATTACCTAATAGATGGTCTATTTTAATGATTTATTTAAAAGACTGCTTTTTTACTATACCATCACAAGAAAAGGATAAAGAAAATTTTTCCTTCACAGTGCCTACTTATAATAATTCCCAGCCTGTTAAAAGGTTCCACTGGAAAATTGTTCCAGAAGGAATATTAAACAGCCCTATCTTATGTTGGTATTTTATACAACAGCCATAAGAACTAATCAGTAAATGGTTTCCTCAATCTATAATTTATTTTTTATTTTTTTTGGTTTTTCGAGACAGGGTTTCTCTGTGGTTTTGGAGCCTGTCCTGGAACTAGCTCTTGTAGACCAGGCTGGCCTCGAACTCACAGAGATCCGCCTGCCTCTGCCTCCCGAGTGCTGGGATTAAAGGCGTGCGCCACAACCGCCCGGCCTCAATCTATAATTTACCATTATATGGATGATATCTTATTGGCTGATTTAGACACAGATATTTAAGGAAAAAAATGTTTGAGGAAGTAAAGAGAAACTTGCCTTATGGGGAATTGCAATTTGCTCCCAAAAAAAAAAAACACACAAAGAGGAGATTCTATTAATTATTTAGGATATAATATAGGCTTACAGAAAACACAAATAAGTAGACATCAATTATGAACTCTTAATGATTTTAAAAAATTGCTGGGAGATATTAACTGGCTATGGCCCTCAAATGGATTAACAACTTAAGAACTAGGTAATTCATTTCAAACCCGATGAGGTAATAAGGAATTAATAAACCAAGAAAACTATCAACTGAGGCTGAGAGAGAATTGACTCTGGAAGAAAAGAAATTAGAGGATGCACATGTAGATCGCTCAGATCCAGAGCTTGATGGCATTCTGTTTTTTTTTTTTTTTCCCATCTGCACGTTGTCCCTCAGGGATTCGTATGCAGGGAAAAGATAACATCTTAGAATGCATATTTTTGCCACACAAACAGAGTGAAAAAATTAAAGACCTATATAGAAAAGCTTTCTGAATTGATTCTGAAAGGAAAATCGGGACTTCATCACAGAAATTGTGGTACCTTTTACTAATGCTGAAATTGCCTCATTATGGGCAGAAAATGAATGTAGGCAAAGAGCTTGCAGTCATTTTTTTTTTTTTGGAAAGATTACAAACAAATATCTCAAAACCAAGAGACTCCAGTTTATTAAAATAATTAATTGGCTTCTCCTTCATATAATAAAGGGAACTCCAATTTCTGAAGCACCTACTCATTTCGGTACTGATGCAAATAAATCAGTAAATGTAGGTTATAAGTCAGGAAAAATAAGTAAAGTGACTCAAAGCCCTTATGGTCACTTCAGAAATCAGAATCATATACTATTCTCATGGTATTGTTAAATTTTCCGGAACTTCTTAATGTAATTACTGACCCTCAATATGCAGAAAGAGTTGTTTTGCATATTGAAACTACTGAACTTATTCCAGGTGATTCAGAATTGAATGAGTTATTTATTCAACTACAGCAAGTAATCAAGACTAGAAATCATTCTTTGTATATACACTTATCAGATCCCATCAAGTCTACCAGGCCCTATAGCACAATGTAATGATCAAATTGATCAGCTATTGGTAGGAAATGTATTAGAAACCTCAGAATTTCATAAGGAACAAGATGTTAACAGGCAAAGGTTTGAAGAAAGATTTTTTTTTTCCAATCACTTGGCAGCAATTATAAGGAAATGTCCTACTTATTCTTGTATAATCAAACTCCATTACCTGCAGAAAGTAACCCAAAAGGTACCCAAAGAAATGAAATTTGGCAAATGCATGTATTTCATTTTGCAGAGTTTGGAAAACTAAAGTATGTGCATCACACCATAGATACATAGTCAGGATTTCAATGGACAACTGCTTTAAGTTCTGAAAAGGCTGATTCTCTAATTGCACATTTATTAGAAGCCATGGCCATTATGTCCATACCTGCACAAATTAGGACTGACAATGCTTCAGCATGTGTCTCTCATAAAATGAAACCCTTTTTTACATATTACAACATAAAGCACATTACAGGTATACCACTCAATCCTACAGGACAAGCAGTTATAGAAAGATCTAATCACACTTTAAAAGATACGCTTAGGGGCTGGAGAGATGGCTCAGTGGTTAAGAGCATTGCCTGTTCTTCCAAAGGTCCTGAGTTCAATTCCCGGCAACCACATGGTGGCTCATAACCATCTATCTGTAATGAGGTCTGGTGCCCTCTTCTGGCCTGCAGACATACACACAGACAAAATATTGTATACATT
>NC_022033.1:8480223-8485216 GCF_000317375.1 Microtus ochrogaster | reverse complement strand
TAAAAGACAAATGTTGTGGAATAATCATTTTGTACACTGTGAAGATGTGTCACTCAGACTGGCTTAATAAAAAGCTGAATGATGAATAGCTAGACAGGATTCTCAGGGCAGAGAAGGTGCTGGGAAGAAGGTGGAGATGCGAAGAGATGGAAAACAAGCAAGACATGCAGGAGGAGAAGTAACAGCCATGAGCCACGTGGGTTAATTTAAATTATAAGAGCTAATTGGAAATAAGCCTAAGCTATAGGCTGAGCTTTCATAGTTAATAAGAAGTGTCTGTGTCATTATTTGGGAACTGGCTGGGAGGACAGAGAAAGACTTGCAACAGGCAAATGAGTTCTTATGGTCCCAATTCAATTAAAAATCAAAGCTGGCTTTGGAGTTGGAGTATGACTCTCACTCTCCTTCTCTAAACCCAAGCACACTTATTAAAGGAAAATCCAAAGTCTCTGTCTCATGTCAGAAGAGCCATTTGATATGGGATAAAAAAAAAAATCAAAATCAAAGAACTATTCTATTGCCACTAATCTCATAATTCTTGGGTTTTGACTCTTTAAATTTTTTCTTATGGTATAAATATTCTCTCTAAATTTATAAGATTACTATATATATATGTAGGTATATATGCTATATATAAACATATATTTAATCTTTCTATTATAATATTAATCATTATAAAGGGTACTAACTAATTTTAGAAATAGGCTTCATCTAGCTCCCTGTATGTTATTTCAGGCTTCAGTCTGAAGCAGGTAACTAGGAACTAAGTTTCTGTACCCCAGATGTACTAAGTAGATTATGATCCTATAACCTCTCCGAGATCTGCTGCATATGACGTTCAAAATGTTGAAGTTTTCTGCAGTAAAATGTGACCATTCCCAACAGACTTCTTTGAAGTCTACAAAAAGATATGGGGGCCCACAATAATGATGATTCTACCTAGATTGTGGAAATACCATTAAACTGACGAACAGTGTGCAAAGATCATATTTGAACTACAAACTTCTCAGGACAATTTCAAGGTGGTTAGCTGAGATGATCCAACCTCACAGACAGTGTTGACTGCGGTTTCTGTCCCGCCCGGTCCCCCAGTCATTTAGTCCCAAGAAAATCACACAGAGGTCTACATTAGTTATAAACTGATTGGCCCCGTTAGCTCAGGCTTCTTATTAACTCTTATAACTTATATTAGCCCATTATTCTTACCTGTGTTAGCCACGTGGCTTGGTACCTTATTTGGCAAGGCAGTCACATCTTGCTTCTTCTGTGGCTGGGCCAGGACTGTGAACCAAGCTTTCCTCTTCCCAGAATTCTCCTGTTCTCATTGACTTACCTCTACTTCCTGTCTGGTTGTCCCGCCTATACTTCCTGCCTGGCTACTGACCAATCAGCATTTATTTAAAATCCAATTGACAGAATACAGACGATTGTCCCACACCAAGCCAACTCCATCCAGGACTTCAGAAAGTCCTGCACTTTCCCATTACACACAGACTGGACAACCAATGTTATAGCTAGTTTTCCCAGGACTTAACCATTTAAGATAATTGAGATAATTTCTCAAGATTTCCTAAATATGCTATTGTCCCCAGACAACAGTAATTAATTTGGGTTTTTTTTTTTCTTGACTTGGTTTGGTTTGATTTTTAGTTTTTTGACACAGGGCTTCTCTGTGTAGCTTTGGAACCTGTCTTAGAACTCGCTCTATAGACCAGGCTGGCCTCTAACTCAGAGAGATCTGCCTGTCTTTGCCTCTCAAGTGCTGGGATTAAAGGCATGTGCCACTACCATCCAGCCTAATTTTAAGAATATGATGCCCACATTCCCAAGAGGTAAAGTGGGTGGCTTTTGATCATTTGGTGGATTAGAGGGTTTGTCATCATTTAGGGGTTTGGTTCAAATTGTTACTGGTCATGGAAAAGGAAGAAACTAAGCAAGGGGGGTTGGATTCAAGGATCTCCTTCAAGTGCTAGGATTACAGGCTAGCATGGGCTATACAGTGGGAATCTCTCTCCAAAAAATGAACAGAAGACACAGCAGATTTCCTGTCCGTGTTTCTGTCTGTTCTTCCTCTCATTTTCAGCCTGGAGGACATCCAGGAGACACAGGAGCCCATGGGGCTCCTGTAGACACCTCCACTGTGTGACAGGCAGATCAACCATCGGAAACACAAACAAAAAAGTCTCCTTAACGTCTCCCTCTGAGGCCCAGTCTAAGCGCAGCTGCCAAGGAGTTCTGAGCAAATCCCCAGCTTAGCCCTGCCAAACCCGAGCCTCACAGTGGAGTGCTAGCTAGCTCCTTCCTGTAGGTTCCACCAGACTACATCACAGAGGACATTCTCCGGGACATACAGTGAAGGATTGTGATGTGGCCTCACTAAAGCAGGAGGAAAAGGCTGACACAAGCTGGGACAGAGCACACATAAACGTGTGCGCAGTTAACACGAGTCAGCTCTCCCCTCCCACCATGTGGCGTCAGGGACCCAACTTAGTTAGTCAGACTTGGCAGCGAGCGCCTCTACTCAGTGAGCCACCTCATCAGGCCAGTGTAGCTGTCTTTGTCTCGACTTGAGTCCTAGGTTTCGGTGGTGGTGGCAGCGGTGGCGGCCAAGCACTGGTGGTGGTGGTTGGAAATTTTGGCAAACTACCAGCAATGGAAAGAATCTTCTCTGTGACATTAAAGAACCGTGAACAGGCTGTAGTGATAAACAAAGCCCTTAGTCCCAGCAGCCAGGAGGCAGAGACTCCAGGGCAGCCTGTTGGACAACAGTGAATTGAGGGTCACAGAGAATTACAGATCTTTAAAAAATAAAAATAAAAAGAGCCAGGGGGTGGTGACACACGCCTTTAATTCCAGCACTCAGGAGGCAGAAGCAGGTAGATCTCTATGAGTTCAAGGCCAGCCTGGTCTACAGAGTGAGTTCCAGAACAGACTCCAAAGCTACAGAGAAAACCTGTCTCAAACTAAAAGAAAGGAAGGAAGGAAGGAAGGGAGGGAGGGAGGGAGGGAGGGAGGAAGGATGGAAGGAAGGAAGGAAGGAAAAAAGAATAATAAATGATAAGTAAATAAATAAAAAGAAATCTTGAATTTTAGTGGTTGTGAAAGACAATCATTGCAGTTCCTAGCCTTGTAACCAAGCAGGAACTTAATGGCCCACTAAAGGTGGCTACAGATCGCTGTGTATTTGCTGTGTGATTTGGGGGAACCGCAGGGTACTAGCTTCCACCCGCCACATTCCCCACCTCCTTTGATGAGACGTGGTCTTCGTGGTCTTCGGTAGACCAGGCTATGCAGCCAAGGATGACCTTGAAATTCTCATCTCCCAGTGCTGGGTGTGCCGCCATGGCTTGTGCAGTACTGGGGTTGAACTCGGGACCTCCTGCATGCTAGGCAAGCACTCTACCATTGAGCTACACCCCTCTACGCACTTTTAAGACAGCATTTTGAAGAATAGCCCTGGCTGGACTGGCACCAGCCACCACACCCAGCTTCGATGTCCCCAACCTTCTTTCCGTGTGCTGTCCCACTGTTAACAATGTTTCTCTTTGAAAAGCTGAAGTCCCCTTTCGAGCCCCATTCTCTGTCTTTTTTCACTGAGAATATCATACATGTCCACAATATGTTTTGATCAAAACTGCCTCCTACTCCTTCCAGCTCCTCCCATACTCCCCGTGCCTCCCTCCCAACTTCCTGTCCGCTTCTCCTTAGCCCGCGGAGTCCAGGATCGCCCGCCGCCATAGTCTCTTTTAAGTTGAGGGCCCTCTGTGAAGAAAACTGAGGACGTGGCCGGACTCTGGCAGTATCCGTGAATGAGAGTGTCTGGTTTCTTGTCCTCTGCAGAGAAGCAACTAGAGGCTCGGGAGGTGGCTGGATCCTTTGTAAGAAAGAGAACTGCAGAGGAGAGCTGCTCTCCAGTGGCCCCTCATTTACTCACTTCCTTTGTATGCTTAGCGTGGAGGAGGGGCTCCACGCATGTGCAGAAGAGCAGAGGGCAGTCGTAGGAGTGCGAGTCCTTTCTCTCTTTCCTTCATCCGGGGCCTATGGACCAAACTCATGTTCCCAGGCTTTGAGACAAGAATCTTTCCCTGCTGGACCATCTAGCCAGCCCTTTCTCCGCTTTCTTTAAATTTCTCCGCTTTCTTTAAATTGTCTCTTTCACTATTTATGTATGTCTATGTGTGGATCTGTCGGTGTGTGCACGGGAGCAGGCAGGAGCATGCAGATGTCTGCAGAGGCCAGGAAAAAGCATGGGTGTGCTGCAGATGGAGCTGCAGGCAAGTGGTGATGAGCTGCCAGACCCCGGAGCTGGGCACTTGGTCTTCTGCAGAAGCAGGAAGTGCTCCTAATCTAATCAGGGAGCCATTTTCCCAGCTTCCTCTAAGCTTTTAATAACAGCACTCTGGGATTTCCTTTGGGACCCACTCCTCCTAGTACTGAGATACAGTTTGAGTGTTCCTTCACCCAAGAATGGGCAAAGATGAGCAGTCTGACCCAGGAAATCAGGGCCCACCATCTCCCTGGATACCAACCAGTCAGTGAGCATCTTCTCTGGGACATAATACCAGAGAGAAGGAAGTTAGGCATTCTCTTGCCTTCAGTCTAATCTTCTAAGTCAGCGTTTCCCAACCTGTGGGTCCTGACCCCTTGGCGGGTCGAATGACCTTTTCGCAGAGGTCACCTAAGACTATTGCAAAACACGGGTATTTATTTACATTACGATTCATAGCAATGGCAAAATTACAGTTATGAAGTCGCAAGGAAAATAATTTTATGGTTGGGGGTCGCCACAGCATGAGGAACGTTATGGGCGGAAGCACTAGGAGGTTTAAGAACCACCACTGCTGGGGCTGGAGAGATGGCTCAGTGGTTAAGAGCATTGCCTGCTCTTCCAAAGGACCCGAGTTTGATTCCCAGCAACCACATGGTGGCTCACAAACATCTGTAATGAGGTCTGGCGCCCTCTTCTGGCCTTCAGGCATACACACAGACAGAA
>NC_022033.1:8477284-8478868 GCF_000317375.1 Microtus ochrogaster | reverse complement strand
TGTTATCCTGAGACTTGAGTGAAAGTCTCCCCACAGTGGGGGTCTTTCACCATTTCTCGCTGGCTTTGCTTTTTTATCTTTCGCTGTTCAATGACGTTTCCCAGGATGCCTTGTTCCTTTCATGAATGGTTAATACTTACAAGCTGATTTAATTTTGATACTATATTTAATAACCTTCCTCATCTGGCAACATCAAAACATGGTTCCTGTGACGGCACAAATGTCAATATTATTGGTCAATGAATTATGGAAATCTGTAAATCACTACCCCACACAAAATTAAGTCTTTCTTTGATTCTTTTTGAAATCAGCAATCACATCAGAGAAGCAGAGTCCTCTGCCTGTGACCAAGTTTCCAGGCATCCCAGGGCCGGGACTCTTCAGCTTCACAGATCGGAACCTTGACTTTGACGGTCTCGGCCCATGCCTGGTCTGTATCCTTTTACCTACAGCTCAGGAGTGCTGATTAATTTCCTGAACCTGATAAAAATAATAGGACCAGCTCATCTTGGCTGCTCTTCCGGCCTTTGTCTCCAACGTGCAACCGGTTCGCTCTCCTTAGCGAATGCTGCCCCCGTGTGGCCAAAAGCTGCATTACTCGCACCAGGAATAGAAGGCGGAGCTTCTCTGCTACACCAAGTCAGGAAGTTGCCCTAACCTGCTTTAATAATACCAAAACCTACGTCTACCTGACCTTCCAGAATTCTCCAGAGAGAGAAGCGAGCAACCTAATTGAATGCAGCCTTCCCTTTGGTGTATCTTAACTTCATTGCTGAAATCATATTTTGACCCAAGGTGTCAGTTTACTAATGCATACCACGTAACAACGGGCCCATACGCTCTCTAGCGATGAAATTGACATATGAAAATTAAAAGCCAGCGGGATGGCTCAGTAAAAAGCTTGCCTCACACGCCTGACAACCTGAATTGGACCCCCAGAGCACACATAAAAATCGAAGGAGAAAACCGGCTCTACAAAGTTGCCCTCTGACCTCCAGTGTGCGATGCCACATGCACCCACACACCACATGGTATTCCCATTTACAACAGTAAACAAAGAAACACATGTTAAACACACAAGAGCCTCCGAGGTTGCTGAGTACACACACGGGTTCAGGAAACACTTGCTATAATTCGGTTTTTATTTTGCTTTTTAAGTTTGTTTTTACTGTTTTTAATAATATATAGGTGTGTGTGTCTGCATGCGCCCAAGTACTAACAGGAGCCAGAGGCATCAGATTCCCTGGAGCTGGACCCAAACTCTGGTCAAATTCAGTTTTTGTAAATGGCTTAAGAACCCCCTGGAGCTGAGCCACTGGTGGTGGCGCACGCCTTTAATCCAAGCATTTGGGAGGCAGAGTCAGCGGATCTCTGTGAGTTCAAGGCCAGAATGGTCTACAGAGTAAGTTCCTGGACAGCCAGGGCTACACAGAGAAACACTGTCTCAAAAACCTACCAAAAAAAAAAAAGCCCATCTTGACGGGCTGACAGACTGATAGCTCGGTGTCTGAGAGCATTGGTGCGCTTATGGGAGAGAACCGCCTCCCCCGGGGCTCTCCTCTGGCTTCTTACACACCCTGACAA
>NC_022033.1:8473014-8476900 GCF_000317375.1 Microtus ochrogaster | reverse complement strand
AAAAAAAAAACTGCCCTTAACAGAAAATAATTTACGTTTTTCTAGCTCATACATGTATGTGTGTTTTGTCCGTGTATTTGTCTGTGCACCACTGCCTGCCTAGTATCTCCAAAGGCCAGACGAGGCCATTGGAGCCCCCGGGATTGAAGCCACAGGTGGTTGTGAGCTGCCCTGTGGGTGCTGGGAATCGAACCCAAGTAAGTCCTCTCTCTGCAAGGACTCTCAACAAGGACTCTTAAGCGCTGGGCCATCCAGCTCACTCTTGTGTCTGAGACAAAGCCTCAGCTCTGTAGCCCAGACGGACCTTGAATTCAGGTCTTGGCTTCTAGACCGTCAGACCTGGGTGTGTTGGCTGTAGACATCCTCCTCCTGGAAGGATGGAGCAGGGAGGACCATGACACCCTTAGCTGTGTGTCTAAGCCACCCTGCCCAACCAGGTGAATGCAATTAATTCATTTCTAATGGTATGGGAAGGGGGAGACGGGGGCTGGGAAAGGTTGGAGTATAGACGTGCAGAAGCATTGAGCATGAGACTCCTCGGGAGCATAACCCCATACCACACACTTCCATGCCCAGTGTGCATGGTTCTGAGAATGAAACCAGGGCTTGCCCGCCAGCCAAGAACTCTACCAATGAAGCTACAGCTTTGCATTGTGGTTTGGTTTGTTTTTGTTTTTTGTAAGAATGGGGATTGGTTTTATGAAACTGCGGTGGGGGGGGGGGTCATGTAGCTCAGGCTGGCTTCAAAGATGCTCTTGTAGTCAACTCTGACCTTGAACTCCTGGTCCTCCTGTCTCCTTCTACCACAACCCCAAGTGCTGGGGCTACAGGGATGGAGAGAATTTGAAAAGCAAGAGCTAGCCACCATCACAATCAAACGCAGGGACGCACCCAGTCATTCCATCAGGAGGAAGGGCTGCGAAGGTGAGCCCAGACCCTTGTTTTCCATTATAGATGCTGTTGGTGATTTAACCATTTGCATATCTGACTTGGTCTTTTTATTGAGAGTGATTTTCGTCAGGATGGCAGGGGCTGTGAAAAACACTCGCTACTCAAGGGCAGGATCAGCTGCCAGAGCAACTGTGTATCTTCAAGAAAACCCAAAGCTCCAGCAGAACTTGGGCCACCTTGAGGTCTGAGCTCCTCCACCAAGGGCACCCATACTGCCATGTACCTGCTGCCAGCGCCACCATGTGGCAAAGACGTAAAGCTTCCGTCCACTTGGGCTGAAAGATTTTTTTTACCAGTTCCTAAGGTTATGAGATTCATATTACCAAGAATTTCAGACATATAAGAAAATTAACGCATCCCTACATCATAATTGTAAGACTCACGCGTTTCAAATTCGAACAGAATAAGATCTCAACTGATGCCACGTGGTGGTGGCACATGCCTTTGATCCTAGGTGAAGCTCCGAGTTCAAGGCCAGCCTGGTAAACAAGAGCGAGATCCTGGACAACCAGGGCACTTGCTCTTCCAGCCTCTTCCAGGACCGGGCACACGGGTGCAGTTATACATATGAACAAAACACACATGCACATACATCTTTTTTCTTAGATTTATTCTTTATGTGCTCGGGCGTTTTGCCTGCACATACATGCATACCCAGTGCCCTCAGAAGTCAGAAAGGAGTTGGATCCCCTGGAACCAGAGTTACAGATGATTATGAGCCACCATGTGGGTGCTGGAACTGACCCTCAGGAAAAGCAACAAAGTGCTCTTAACCACTGAGCCATTTCTGTGATTCCAGAATAAATAAATCTTTTAAAAAGAAATGAAAAGGTTTAGTGCATGAAAGCTTGTTAATTCCAGATGTGACTGTGTGGTCAGTGATGGTGCCATGAGGCCAGGGGTAATGGAAGGTCATGTCTTAAGATTAATTGCTTACACACGTGTGTGTGAGCCTGCTGAAGCTTATGTGACCCACTCGAGTTCAGGGGCCCTCGGAGGTGAAAGGGCATCAGTTGTGAGCGGCTGTGAGCTACTGGGAACGAAACCCTGGAATCATCTTTTAAAGATGGTGACAGGTACAAGTGAGACAGGGATCCCGAAGGCATGGTGGAAGAGAAAGAGACAGGCTCAACTTTCACTCTCTCACATCAGGACCAGTCTCATCCTGGGATGCCCTCACTTTCCTCTTCAGGGTGACATACTGGGCTTGGTGGTGATGGGCGACTGGTTTGTTTTTGAGACAAACAAACCAGGCTTAAACTTCCAATTCCCCTGCCTTCACTTCCCACATACTAGGATTACAGACCTGAGCCACCACCCCCACCCCAGAACACCTTAATCTGGAACCCACTTACCCCATATCCACTTGGCGCACCAGAAGGCAGAGACATCCCAATTCAGACCCCAAGTAGAGAAGACAGCAGTAGCAATACCATCTGCAACTTCTAATCCTCCCTGCTCTGCTTCCAACACATGTCCAAAGCAGAGAGAGCCCTGAGCTAAGTCCTGAAGAGTGTGTGCTGGTGGCACGGGCACCAGGTGTCAAGGAAACCATCAGAGGGATGGCAAAGCCTTCCTCGGGTCTGAGGGAAATGCGGACCTGTGTTGGAAATGTCCACTGTAACCCCTCCTCCTCCCAGGATGTTTATGGCCATGTGAGTTCAAGGCCAGCATGACCTATCCCTCTACAACCCTACAAAGATGAGCTACCGGCTCCTAGAAGCAGCTGCACAGCATAAGCCCCGCCTCCTCCAGCTGTGTGCACTAGCGTCCCCCTGGTGGTGGTGGTTTCTCTAGCCCAGCCCAGCCCAGCACACCCAATCGCCAACTTCTTTTCTGTGTCCATTTGGTGGCTCTCTTCTTCACTGCCTCACTGCCTGAGTTGGATCCATTGCTGGGGCCGTGATGGATGAGGCAAACACATGGAGATCTAGGCATGCACCACCATGCTAGTTTCTGCGGTGCTAGGGAGGGATACACGCGGGATCCCCCCCATACCAAATGAGCACCCTAACAATCCTCAGCATGATTCATTCTTTTTAAAGTTAAATTGGATCTCTGGTGTCCCTGAGAAAAATACCAAAAAGCACCTGCACCCTCTTACACCAATGCCGTGACCACACTGCGTTAAGGGCCCTTTTATTCCAATGCCGTGACTACATTATGTAAGGAGTGGAGAGTACCTCCCTGGATCATGAACGTTAAACTAACCCTCCCATTGGCTCAAACACGTACATCTTTGAGAACTTGCCCCAGGTAGTAAAGTTGAAGAATGAAGCTGAGAACAAGGAATGGTCTCCACTGTTTATACAGGAGCCATCTGGTGGTGACTCGACAGCTTTGAGGGAAATGATCCTGTCTCTCGGTCTCTGGATCCTAGGGGAGCCACCCAGGAGTTTAGTCCAGCATTCAATTAATATTTCAAGAAAGCACCTCTCAAAAATCACACACCGGTAATCCCAGCCCTCAGGACATGCCAGCAGGACAGTTATACCTCGTGCCCAGCTAAAAGAGCATGTCTGGAGAGGGATTCCTATCCTCCCCAGCTCCCTGTTCCACAGCTGTCCTCGTCCTCAGGAGGGTCCCACAGTCCCTTCAGGAAAGGACCTGGACGCTGCCCCACCCACCCAACAGGTCTGGTGAAACCTGACAACCTGCATTTCTAACCACTTTGCTGTTCTGGGGCTGCTTTAGATGAACAGCTTCAAAAGAAATATAAAGGGCTCCATAAGCGATCCCGTAACAGCAGCATTGATGTGTACAGTAAACTGAAGTAATAAGCCATGATGTGTCACCCAGAACCTGGGTGCTCAGATCAGTACGAAAAGTCAGATTCTAGAATATGAATGGACAAGAACAGCACAGTTCACTAAGGTATATGACCCACACCCTTACCAAAAAGAAAAGTGTACTCTCATGTTCCCCAGGAGCCCAG
>NC_022033.1:8446460-8472914 GCF_000317375.1 Microtus ochrogaster | reverse complement strand
AAAAAAAAAACTGCCCTTAACAGAAAATAATTTACGTTTTTCTAGCTCATACATGTATGTGTGTTTTGTCCGTGTATTTGTCTGTGCACCACTGCCTGCCTAGTATCTCCAAAGGCCAGACGAGGCCATTGGAGCCCCCGGGATTGAAGCCACAGGTGGTTGTGAGCTGCCCTGTGGGTGCTGGGAATCGAACCCAAGTAAGTCCTCTCTCTGCAAGGACTCTCAACAAGGACTCTTAAGCGCTGGGCCATCCAGCTCACTCTTGTGTCTGAGACAAAGCCTCAGCTCTGTAGCCCAGACGGACCTTGAATTCAGGTCTTGGCTTCTAGACCGTCAGACCTGGGTGTGTTGGCTGTAGACATCCTCCTCCTGGAAGGATGGAGCAGGGAGGACCATGACACCCTTAGCTGTGTGTCTAAGCCACCCTGCCCAACCAGGTGAATGCAATTAATTCATTTCTAATGGTATGGGAAGGGGGAGACGGGGGCTGGGAAAGGTTGGAGTATAGACGTGCAGAAGCATTGAGCATGAGACTCCTCGGGAGCATAACCCCATACCACACACTTCCATGCCCAGTGTGCATGGTTCTGAGAATGAAACCAGGGCTTGCCCGCCAGCCAAGAACTCTACCAATGAAGCTACAGCTTTGCATTGTGGTTTGGTTTGTTTTTGTTTTTTGTAAGAATGGGGATTGGTTTTATGAAACTGCGGTGGGGGGGGGGGTCATGTAGCTCAGGCTGGCTTCAAAGATGCTCTTGTAGTCAACTCTGACCTTGAACTCCTGGTCCTCCTGTCTCCTTCTACCACAACCCCAAGTGCTGGGGCTACAGGGATGGAGAGAATTTGAAAAGCAAGAGCTAGCCACCATCACAATCAAACGCAGGGACGCACCCAGTCATTCCATCAGGAGGAAGGGCTGCGAAGGTGAGCCCAGACCCTTGTTTTCCATTATAGATGCTGTTGGTGATTTAACCATTTGCATATCTGACTTGGTCTTTTTATTGAGAGTGATTTTCGTCAGGATGGCAGGGGCTGTGAAAAACACTCGCTACTCAAGGGCAGGATCAGCTGCCAGAGCAACTGTGTATCTTCAAGAAAACCCAAAGCTCCAGCAGAACTTGGGCCACCTTGAGGTCTGAGCTCCTCCACCAAGGGCACCCATACTGCCATGTACCTGCTGCCAGCGCCACCATGTGGCAAAGACGTAAAGCTTCCGTCCACTTGGGCTGAAAGATTTTTTTTACCAGTTCCTAAGGTTATGAGATTCATATTACCAAGAATTTCAGACATATAAGAAAATTAACGCATCCCTACATCATAATTGTAAGACTCACGCGTTTCAAATTCGAACAGAATAAGATCTCAACTGATGCCACGTGGTGGTGGCACATGCCTTTGATCCTAGGTGAAGCTCCGAGTTCAAGGCCAGCCTGGTAAACAAGAGCGAGATCCTGGACAACCAGGGCACTTGCTCTTCCAGCCTCTTCCAGGACCGGGCACACGGGTGCAGTTATACATATGAACAAAACACACATGCACATACATCTTTTTTCTTAGATTTATTCTTTATGTGCTCGGGCGTTTTGCCTGCACATACATGCATACCCAGTGCCCTCAGAAGTCAGAAAGGAGTTGGATCCCCTGGAACCAGAGTTACAGATGATTATGAGCCACCATGTGGGTGCTGGAACTGACCCTCAGGAAAAGCAACAAAGTGCTCTTAACCACTGAGCCATTTCTGTGATTCCAGAATAAATAAATCTTTTAAAAAGAAATGAAAAGGTTTAGTGCATGAAAGCTTGTTAATTCCAGATGTGACTGTGTGGTCAGTGATGGTGCCATGAGGCCAGGGGTAATGGAAGGTCATGTCTTAAGATTAATTGCTTACACACGTGTGTGTGAGCCTGCTGAAGCTTATGTGACCCACTCGAGTTCAGGGGCCCTCGGAGGTGAAAGGGCATCAGTTGTGAGCGGCTGTGAGCTACTGGGAACGAAACCCTGGAATCATCTTTTAAAGATGGTGACAGGTACAAGTGAGACAGGGATCCCGAAGGCATGGTGGAAGAGAAAGAGACAGGCTCAACTTTCACTCTCTCACATCAGGACCAGTCTCATCCTGGAATGCCACACACACACACACACACACACACAACCTTGTTCCTGGGTAGTAACCCAGAAGGCCAAGGGGCTGCTAGGTCTGGAGGCAGAAGCCAGGAATTTAGTCTTTGATTTAGTCTATATTTGAGTCACGAAGCAAGTTTGGGAGTCCTGCTTTTGTTACATAGGCTTTCCTTGAGTAACCCGATCCAGCTTCAGCCTCCCCGGCGCTGGGATTACAGGCCCGAGTTCCCAGACCCACTCACATGGCCCCCTTTATAGTTTCAATAGACAATCAACGATGGAATTTTTTAAATACTCCATTACATTTTTATTTATCAATTGTACTTATTTTACATGACTGTGTGAGTATACATGTGTTTCAGGGACTGAACTCGGGTAATCGTTTGGAGGGCAAATGCTTTTACCACTGAACGATCTTACTGGTCCCAAAGTATGTGTTTGTTGAAGCTAGAGACCAACTTGCAGCCCTTGGTTCTCTCCTCCCACCATATGGGGTCAAGCTTGGCAGGAAGTGCCTTTGTCCATGACCCATCTCACCAGCCCCATGCAACTATCATAAAAAGACCCTTTCCATACTCACAGCTTTGATGATGGCCACTGAGAACTTAAGCGGAAAGGTGGGGTGACTATAATGATGTCATTCTACTCGCCCTAATTCACCATTCGGCCTGGTATCCCCGCGGGCTAGAAACAGCACAAGGGATTCACCCTCACTCCAGAAAAACTAAACCTAAACTCACCTTAAGGTTTAACTGGTCAGAGACAAGAGCAATAAACCCCAAGCTGATAGAACCAAACCTCACCCTAACTGGCATCGCACCACACAGGGGAGATGCTGACTTACTAATGTAACTCCGGGCTCCTTTGGCTCAATGTCACAAGATATTTTTGAAAAGCCACAAAATTCATGGACTAGCAGAGGTTGGCAGTGAGAAACAGCTGGTATTGCAGGGGCTGGAGGGCTGGCCCAGCAGGACTCCAGTTGGACTCCTAGCACTCACACGGTAGCTCGCAACCATCCTTCACTCCGGTTCTGGGGTGTCCCATGCCCTTTTGACTGCCTTGAGTAGCACACACACACGGTACACACACACATACAGTAAACATGTAAGACTTTATCTGCTAGAGATGCACATTCACATAGTTCAGAGATTAAATTATGGCTGAGGTTTGCTTCCCAACAACCCACGCAAAGCTGGGCAGGTAATCCCAGGACGTGGGAAGCAATGGAAAGAGAGCAAGTTTAAAGCCGGACTTGGGCACACATGCTCAGTCTGATGGGCCTGGGCTATATACAGTGGACAGAGCCTGCCTCAAAATCCAAAAGGGGCTGAAAGACTAAAGGCTGCCAAACCCTCATCCCCACAGAAAATAAAAACAACAATAATACAAAGAAAGCTACAACTTGGGTGTAAAAGGCACTCAGGCAGACACTCGTCGCCCGACATAGCAGGTCCCCAGGTCCTGAAGACTGTCTTCCTTGTATAAAAGGCACCCGGGTACTCAGCACCCGACCTAGAGCTAGCAAGTTCCAGGACAGGCTCCAAAGCTACAGAGAAACCCTGTCTCTAAAAACCAAAAGAAAAAAAAAAAGTGGAGAGTTGGTCCAGGAGTTAGAGTGCGAGCTGCTCTGGCAGGACAGGGTTTAGTTCTTGGTCCAGGAGTTAAAGAGTGCGAGCTGCTCTGGCAGGACAGGGTTTAGTTCTTGGCTTCATGACCTCTCCTAACTCCAGTTCCAGGGGATGCAGCACCCTCTTCTGAGGTCCATGGGCACACACAAAAGTTTTTAAGTCAACAAAACAAGCAAAAGTTTATTTTTCAAGACAGGGTTCCCCAGTAGCTATGGAGCTTGTCCTGCAACTCACTCTGTAGACCAGGCTGGCCTCGAACTCCAGCCAAACAAGGCAAAGTTAAATTTAAAACAGGAACCAGAGCCTGAGACCAGCAAGGTGGTGAATGGGAAGGACATCTACAGCTAAGCCTAGTGATGAGTTCAGGTCAGTTTCTCCTTTCAGGGCTCACGAGGGAGAAAAAGCTAACTCTTAGAAGTTTATACACACACAGCAAGAACCAAGAACACAATAAAAACCAGAACACCAGAACTGTAAAACACCAAATCTATATTTACATCCACATATAACAACATACATAACTTTAAGCTGAAATATATCATAAATAAAGCATGTCTACGGTCTGACAACTTAAGTATCAACAATTAAATCAAACCGGAATGAAATAAATACATTAACAAAAATCCAACGAATTGTACCTCTATCACATGTACTGTTGTCTCACAGGAAAGACACAGGAAGCCAGTAGTATCAAGAGTTAATACTGATGGCAAGAACAGACTGTGAAGTACAAAGGGCTGTTCAAACAAAAACCTGCAATTTTTATGCATTCAGAAAATGTAACTAGAAAAATCTGAAAGCCCCCAGAATTTCAGCCTTAAACACAGTGACGTGCTTTCTAATAGATTTGGTGATTTTTTTTTTAATGCAGGCTTAATTTTGCCCCCCCTACCAAGATTCACATTTACCATTCTCTGCGAGCTTCTTGCACACTCGCTGGATTTAGGCAAAGATTGAGTCAATCATCTTGCAAATGTGTTCATCCTCAAAAATAGGCTATCAAAGTGCAGAACCTAAGAAAACAGTCTAGATTATGTACATATGGCTCAGCTTGTGGACGGGAACAGGGCCTAGTGTACATGTTCCTGATACAAAAAGCACTCTCTGCCAGAGCAGACACATCTCAACCAGGGTATCCCCAGCACAGGACCCCCATGTTCCACTGCCAAAGTGGGGAGACGTTGGGTTCTTGGCGCTCTTCGCCCTTCTGTCCTAACAAGAGGGGTGGGGCAAGAAAAACAAGCAGTGCAAATTTACTTTTCAAACAGTTTCTTAATAAAATATTTTGGGTTTGCTAAACCCAAGAATTGTTGACTAAACTCAAGGCATCAAAGGAACTCAAGTTTAAAATGCCGAGTGAGCCAGCTGGTGGCTGTCGCCCCTTAATCCCAAGCTGCCTGTGCACTGAGGAAATCACCCTGACTGTAAAACAAAAAAACATGGAGACAAGGGTTACTACAGCAGCTTTTCTCACCCTGCCTCCCAGGAGGCTCAGCCAGCAGCTCTCACCCAGACTCCAGGTGTTCGTTCCCACTTCACAGACACACCAAGACTCCAGACACAAACTAAAAAATTTCCCCAAACCTCTCACTCCCTTTAAAATTGCTTCCCAGCATGCAATTCACACAAGGAAATTTGGCATATTTATTTAGATTTAACTCAAGACAACTCTCTAAGAAACTGAATCTTACAGCAGAAATGAAGAACCGAGGTAGCTCCCCACGGAGCTTGGCTCGTCCACTCAACATCGGCCACTCTACAGAGCGGTAGTTTCTCTGTAGGCACATTCGCTCAGAAGCACCACAGGCCACCCCAGGCAGGATGCTGGGGTTCCAGAACCTGTACACAAAGACAACGGTATCTTCCTAGCTGAATAGCTGACAGCAGCTGACTAAAGGTGCAAGGTTCAGTCCTGCTGACCTCAGACGCACAGCGCATCTCCAGACTGTCAATACTTCCATCAGCAAGTTTGTTAAGACAAACAATAGATTGTGGAGGACTCAGCATCATACAGGGCAAGCAGATTTGCTTTAAAACACGCTTAAATGAAAAAGCAGAAAGAAGCAGAAACTGCTCAAATCACTGAGCTCCACAAGGAAGGAAACACACAGTACTTAAAGCAGGTTTACAACATAGGTATTTACAGTTACCTGAGGTGCGAGCTTTCCAACAGTTCCCACCCCACCCCACCCCACCCCCAAATGATTTCATTTCAGCAGCGCTCAAGTATGCAAAAACTTATTTGGTCAATTCTGTAAAAAAATATTTAGGGACAAAATAGATTTGCATCCCCATTTGTGTACAGCCCAACTGCTCCCACTAGTTTTTATTGCTATTTGGTACAAAAGTTGACAGAACTTTAGAGAATGTAGTGTTCCTTCTCTGCTCAAGAGTCTCTGCCCAGCACAGTCACGGCTTGTTCAGTAGCTCTCACAAGATGGATCAACTTGTGATTCCGTGGAAAGTATGTACTGCATCCAGCGAGACCTAAGGGAAAAGGATTGAAAGGGATTAAGAAAAAGCACATTGTTGAAGGATCGATCGTATGGAATGAGCTGGGAAAATGGCTCTATAATTCCAAAGGAAGACCCACGTCGGCAGCTCACAACTGTCTCTAAGTTCCAGCTCCAAAGGATCAAACATCCTCTTTTAAAAGTCAAGAGCATTTGCACTCACAGGAACACACATAAGCATCGTACTTCAGGGCTGGAGATGGTTCAGCGGCTAAGAACACACTGACTGCTCTACCAGAGAACCCGGGTTAAATTCCCAGCACCCACACCTGTCTGTAGCTCTAAGATCTGACAACCTCGCACAGACAACATTCAGGCAAAGCACCGATGCAAATAAAAATAATGAAAAAATAAGAGTAATATTTTAAAGCACACATGAATCGACTAGGGGAACCTAAAAGTGCAAAAGATTCCTCTTACACCAACTTCACAACCTACACAGCTAGAGACTAGATCATGTGTTCATGGACTGACTACTGGGAGGGATGAGATAATTACACCAAGAACCAGAACCCAGCACTCATCTGGCAACCACAACTGTCACACCACACCCTCTGAAGGGTTACCCTGGGCCCTATTCCCGACGCTGGAGCATCTTCTCATCTCTGCATCCCGGCTGGCTCCATCCACGTGCACACAGGATGGCCTTATGGAACTCACCAGAGAGACAGCTGCCTCTATCCAGAAGCCTAGCTATTTAACTGCAGTGCTCAATAAGGCTTAAGCCTAAGGAGGCATCTTGACATAGCAGCTGCCCAGGCTGTGACATCTGAACAGACAGTCATGCAGTGCTGGCTAACAAGGCCTCCCTCAGCTCAGGAAGTTGCCACTCATACAAGGCTGACTTGTTAAGCCCAAACACACCTCTGCTTGCCGGTCCCCAGTTCCTTTCCTGGAACAGATTAAGGACTCTGAGTCGGTTCTGAACCAAGAAAGCAGGTGCAGCTTCAGCTCTGTATAGACCCAAGACAATGCTAGGCAGAGGCGGGACTCCAGGAAGCCTGTCTTCTCACACTGGCTCCGAGTATGTGCCTCCCAGCCTCAGGTCCAAGACCCGTCTATTTCCAGCAGACCTATTGTAACCCTTGGTCACTGGGTAGAAGGAGGGCAGCCATGGACTGTGTGTGCAGCATCCCAATTCAGCCTCCTTTCCGAGCAGCAGGAGTTGGGGTGTGGCCCGTGGAGCCCTAACCTTACCTAACCGCCTGGCTGCAGTGAGGCTTCCAATACAATTCATCAGATACTCACTACATAAAAATATTCAACTACTTCATGGGCTATCGTGACTATTTAACTACGGCAAGACACTCTACTCTTTTTTTTTTGGTTTTTCGAGACAGGGTTTCTCTGTGGTTTTGGAGCCTGCCTTGGAACGAGCTCTGTAGACCAGGCTGGTCTCGAACTCACAGAGATCCGCCTGCCTCTGCCTCCACCGCCCGGCTAAGACACTCTACTCTTGGTCCCTGAGTATTGTAAACTTTAAATTGTTTTAAAAAACAGAACTGGGAGCCGGGCGGTGGTGGCGCACACCTTTAATCCCAGGACTCGGGAGGCAGAGGCAGGCGGATCTCTGTGAGTTCGAGACCAGCCTAGTCTACAGAGCTAGTTCCAGAACAGGCTCCAAAGCCACAGAGAAACCCTGTCTCGAAAAACAAAAAAAAAAACAAAAAAAAAAAAAACAAAAAAGACCTGGGGCCACTTAGATGGCTCATCTGGTGCAGGCACTGGGTGCTGTGCCTGCTGATCTGAGTATCTCATGTATGGGAAGAGAAAACAAAGACGCTCTACTAGCACCCCCAGCACACAATCAACATACATCATTTAAAAATAACAATCATTAATTGTTTTTAAGAACACAATAAAGATAGGTAACACTCACCTTTTTCCCAAAAAAATCAGAAATCAAGTTTTTTTGTCATTTGGTCGGTAATGTGTATTTCCAATACAGTTCTCATAGCCTCTCTTCTGAAGCATGCTATTGGACAGGTGCTGATACGACACAGGCCTCTTTCCTAATTGAAGAGAAAGGATGAGGTCACTCAGCGGCCAGGACCAGCAATACGACAGGAGGTGCAGGTCTGTCTATGAAGCAGGTGTCTGATCATGTTTCTACAATAACACTCACAAAAGAAGGGGCAAACCTTTAATCCCAGAGACTGAGGCAGAGATAGGCAGACAGCCTAGCTTACAAAATGAGTTCAAGGCCAGTCAGGGCTACAAAAGCACACCTTCTCTTAAAAAGAAATGCCAGGCCTGGTGGCATTCACCCTTAGTCCCAGCACTTAGAGGTAGAGCAGGGGGGCTGTCTAGAAGACTGAGTCTAGCCTGGTCTACACAGTGAGTTCTGGGGCAGCTAGGGCTGCATAGCGAGAGCCCTATTCTCAAAAAATAGGTAGGTAGGTAGGTAGGCAGGCAGGTAGGCAGGCAGGCAGGCAGGCAGGCAGACAGGCAGACAGGCAGGCAAGCAATCAAACACACACACTTACTTAAACTGGGCACCAACAAGTTGGTTCAGTTAAGGCACTTGCCACATAAGACTGGAGACCTGAATGTAGTGGAAGAGAACCAACTCAAGCGTCTATACACATCACACACAAGCAAGCAAAAACAAGGCACTTAGGTCTACACATCATAAATCAAAAACTCTGCAAAACAGGAAAGAGGTTAAGCACTTCTGTTTGAAAGATCATGAAATACTGGACAGCTAAATCCACATGTAGAAAAACTACTGCTTCAGGGGTAGGGATGTAGGTCAGTTGGTATGTTTGCCAAAAGCACACAAAAGGCCCTGGGTCAGACAGCCTACACCCACAAAAGCCACACATTACCACGATCCACTGCCATCCATGAAACACTCGTGTCTGCAGCAGCAAGTGCCCGGAGTGCACTGCACTGACAGCGGTTCTCAGGGCTTTACATACAAATCAAAATTAAACCGTCTCTCCTCCCAGGCCAACACTCTGCCCTAGTATCACTCCAATCCTGAAGTTTGACTGTGGCTGTCTCTTTGGAGCAGCACAAACCCACAACACCACGATTTAGACAGAGCTGCAATAGAGACAGGTGGTCTACCTTCCTCCAAGCAATGGAAAGCACCAGAAAGCTCCATAAAACACAGCAAGGAAAGCAGTTCCCCATGGGAACTCCGAGGACATACACAAGATGACCGTTACATACAAGACACCCTCAACAGACCCAACAGCAGACATAAGTGTACCAGTGTCGGTCTCTAGCACAACACCACAGAAGAACCCCAAACCCCACCACAGTGGGTGCAGTGTTGGCCATGACTTGTGGAAAGGATAAGAGGGTTGTGACAAAGGACCTAAGCAGGGTCTCTCGCAGTGGCAGTCATGTTTAGTTTTTTTCTTGGGAATGGTCTATATGGCCAGGCTTTAAATCAAATGCCTCGATCATCCAATGCTGGGATGACAGACATGCACCACCATGCCCAGCTAGCTAGTACCTGGACTTCAACAGCAAGGAAAGGAAATACTTTTAGTTTGTTTTTATTGTTTTATTCTACATTATTTCCTTAAAAGAAACTCAAGACACTCCTGCAAAGTTAAGCTCTGAAGGCCCATAATTCACTGCTGCATGCTGGGTGGGTATGGAGGAATGCTTGCTTGCACCTGAGCCCCTAAACTCAGCACCAACCCAGTGCCTGTGGTAGTACCTTCGAGGGCTGGGCTGGTGCCTGTGTGTCCCACAGGCCCACAGGTATACAGAGGTCCAGAGGCGCTATAGGGCTTCTGCATGGTCAACACACTGGGCGACTCCACCTCCCCGGGGCTCAGGAAACAGGCTTTGGGGGACAGGACAGACGATGGACACACAGGTTCTGGTAACAGCGAGGTGATGTTCCTGACCACAGGGTACTTGCGCAGCTCAAAGCCCCTTCTCCCGTTGGGCCCAGGATGTTCTGTATCCAGGGCCACCACATTTGATTTGAGCCTTTTGGGAAGTGGCTCACTGAACTCTGCTGTGGCACTTCCTGCATTCCGATGGCAGTAGTAGTCTCTCCCTTGAGGCACCCATGGGCTATCAACCTTCATGGGATACTCCATGGAACCGTTGCCATTACTACTGCTGAGTGGGGTCTGAGATGCGGCAGCTGGCAGGGCCTTGAGCTTCGGCTCGGGTCTTTTCACCTTATCCATAGCAGCAGAGATGCCACCTTTGGGAAACAGCTCTGACTGCTGCTGCCTGGTGGCCCCGAGGCCCCCAGTAGGCTGTGACCTGTGTGACTTCAGGTTACTTGGGGCTAAAGTGCTGTTGTCTGGCCCTGATGTCTGGGGAGCTTTGCTTGGTCCCGAAGTGCCCTGCCGGACCTTTTCTGGGTGCAGGGACTTGGCCTGTGATGAGAAGGCAGGCTTGACCTTAGGCTTGTGCAGGCCAGATAAGGGAGGCACATCTTTGCCCAGCAGGGCAGGAGGACAGCCTGTCCGCCGGCTCCTCAGCACTGACTTGCTACTGCAGTTCTTGTGGGTGTCAGGGTAGTACCTGTGCTCCAGTCTCTGGTGCATCAACAGAACTTCCGGATAAAAGGTCTTAAAGGTACAAAAGGGGCAGGCGGTGCTGGGAATGAGACACTTGCTCAGAGATATAGCAGGAGAGGGGTGGAGTGCCCCAAGGGACAGATTCAAAGGCCTGTCCTGGCAGTCAGCACCGGGCTTGTACCTGCCGTCGGCCTCCCACTCCGTCTTCTCCCTACGGCTAGCTTCCCAGGCCAGGGGTCCACCCGCTTCGAGTTTATAGGCAGGGCCACTGGCCTGAGGTTCGCCAGCTGCTCTCCTTTTCGGCACGTCCAGATAAGCAGGAGCAGGACTCTTTCGCACTTTCTCGCCGTCATCAACTGCATTTTTATGGAAATCCTGAGTATCCTTGTGTGCTGGTGAGAGAACACTCTGGAAGACAGAAGGTGTCTCCTTAAGCTGCTTGGCAGGCAGGCTGCCCTTAACATCTTTGGCACCATCAAGAAATCGTTTCAAATTTTTGGTGTGCGCATTGTCAGCGGTTCGTAATGCTTCCTGTGTCTCCTGGCTCCGGCCTTCACTTTTAGCCTCGGCCGCAGCATCCACCAGCTGCTTGTCCTTGTGATGTCTCTCCAGGTGGTACCTCAGAGAGGTCTTCTGGGCTGCTGCATACTCACAGAACTCACATTTGTACGGCTTCTCACCTACAACGAGATATTCCACTGTATCATGCATGACGTTTAGGAAAGGCGCCAAAAACAGCTCTACAAGCTAGACAAGCTGTCAATCTTCTTATCTAGGCCATCTCAGCACCCCAGTGCGCTGCACACTTACTTAAACCTGCCTTTCCCGGAAAAAACTTACTGCATGCTTTAAATGACCTGATCTTCGCTGCTGCCTGGTGGCAGAGTCTGTGCACTTTTCCAGCTACAGAAATGGGAGCACTAAGAATTAACCAGTGCTCCCAAGGCTCGAGGCAAGCTCATGACTTACTAACCCATGAGCAGAGAACTAACCAATACTCCCAAGCCTCAAGGCAGGCTAACTTCCTAGCCCACACTATAGCTGCACCTACATCCAAACAGCAACAAACACACCCTTGCTTCATTCCAAAAGTATAAAGCAGATTAAGAAAGAGTGTGACATTAAAATTATTGCATGTTTGCCTTAAGATGAGAGAATATGGCAGCCATAAACCATGAGAACAGGAGCCGCTGTCAAGTTTGCTGCCCTGTTAAAGGACACAGCAACAGTGGCAAACAGCACACAGTTAAACCATCTGAACCACACAACAGCACATAATCGCTTTAGCTAACACATGCTTTAAGAAACAAGTCCTTTACCTGTATGCGTTCTGAGATGAATATTGAGGTAATAGTTTGAACGGAAAAACTTGCCACAGTAACTACACTCTCTCGAGGACGGGGGGGGCTTTGCTTTTCCTCCATCATCATTTTTATCTTAAAGTAGAAACAAAAATATTTGGGTAAGTCAGACGAAGCACATAATTCAGGTGTGTGGACTTCAGTGTTCCTGACAAAGCAGTTGGGGAAACCATGAAATAATTTTTTATTTTAGTTCTGAGTAGAAGTTTCAAAGGCTAAAAATAACATACCAAAATGCCATAAGGCAATGTTTCATGTCTTATGCTATGTGCTTTTGTTTTGTGTTGGAGACAAGGTTTCACTATTCAGCCCTGACTAGGTTGCGACTCAGAAACCCACCTACCTGCCTGCCTCCCTACTGCTGGGATTAAAGGTGTGTGCCACCACGCCCAGCACCACACTTTGCTCTTTGTGTTCCAAAATGACCATTTAATAGATGAAACCCGGTTTATGCTTGAAGGTGGATGTACCCACTAGCCAGAGAAACCCCCTTACTCAGAAACAACTGTTTTATTTGGAGGCAATATAAAACTTCCCATCCACCAGAATACAGCTTGAGATTAAGAAAATTACCACCAGAGGGCGGCAGACACAAAATAACTTCAACAGCAACCCCTGGCTTGGTTTTGGGCACGGAAAGTCAAAATTTAGCCAAGTTTGGGAAGGTGGAATTTATGGTTTCCAAGCAATCTCAGGAACAGAAGAGACCTGGCTGAGTCAATTCCAAAGGCAAGGCTGAACTGCCTGTGTGAGGACTCACTGGAAATGGGCCGGCCGAAACAGGGTGAGGCTTTTTTCTCTCACCAGCCCCCTAACCTGAAGTGATTTGCAGCTGTTAAGACTCCCCTAGTGAGTTTCTGCCATTTATAGCAGGTAGGCATTAATGACCCACCATGGCCTTCTCTGCCAGTTCTAGCAGTAGGTATAAAGGACCCACCACAGCCATCTTAAGTCTAGCCATCGGGCCATGATATAGGCAGTGGTAGATCACAGGTGCAGCAGTTCAAAAAGGCATAATAAACTAGTCATTCTGCCTTAGAACTGATTTCCAATTACAGGCCTCTTCCCTGCTCTGCCACATGCTGCCTTCTTACTAATTTGCAAAGGCAGCTGATCCATACACCTGGGCAAGAGCAGGTGTAATGAATGGGCCTATGCCATCTCCATTATACCGGATCCCTACTAGGGAAGGGGACCCATAAAACACAACCCCTGGCCCAACATGGTACCAGAGGCTTTGAAAATTCATCAGCTTCTTTTAGAGCCTTTGAAAATACCCTAAAGCAGACTGTACAACAGCACCGTGACTGATGGACGCCCTTACAGTCCCACTGCACTAACAGCTAGGCTCGCAGCTGTCAGCCTACATGTAGGCTTTGTTACAGCACACGCAAAAGGCTAAATAGGAAACACCTCTAACACACAGGCATCGGGCCTGCTTTCTAGCCCGGAGCTTGACTGGGACGCTGCTGTTCTGGAAAGGGTTGCAAGCATTTACAATTAATGTTGGACTCATCCTAGGAAGGAAGGAGTGCCAGAGGTGGATAAGCCGATTTTGCAAACACGGAAATCATAAGGAAAGGTTGGGCAATGAATGTGTAATGAATGGGTCACAGGAACCACAGCCAGACCCTGGCACTCCCACTTGTGGCAGTCAGGCCAGGGAGTCACCCTTAGGAACCCCATGGAGTTTCCCACCAACTCTAATGGCTGGTAGACTTCTTTCTCTGGAAACATGAGGGCAGGCATCTCCAGTACTGCAGCTATAGCAACTATCTATGAGGTCATTCTTATGATGTCACGGACACCATCACGGACACCATGTGTACTGCAGGTTTCTAAGGACTGAGGAATGGAACCATGCTCACTAGGTTTCCACTGACTCTGGAAACTCAGTTGACTAAACATCTGTCATCTGTCAAGCCTATCAGTAGCCAGAAAAGGAATGGGGTATTGGTTCAAAGGCACAGGTCTAGCCTTAGTCTGACTCACCTGGTCTCATATAGACTGCCAACACACCACACAGTGCCACAAACACATCTCAAGTGTTGTCATTAACCTGTGGACCATGCTCCCCCACACAATCAGGGGTATGAACTACTTTAAGCAGCAGAGCCCCATTCAGTGACAATGATTCAAGTGTGGGTGGGCAGCAGGATGAGACACAGGTGGACGGACTCCTTGGCTCTAGGCTCACACACAATTATGAGAACCTGGACAATGCTTGTTTCTATAAACAACATTAAAACACACTAAATTCATGCAGCAGGCCTGAAGTGGGCCGACATGCATGGATTTCACCTAGAGGCCATTTTGGAAGCTCACTCATGAACACTGGCCTCATCAACACCAAGGTGACCAGAATGCAGCAGCTGAGTCCACAGCAGGACTAGCTGACTGGTTGGAAGTCTCCCTCTCCCCCACCATCCCCCACCCCCACTCCTTCTAGGACCACTAGAAAAACCCATCTGAACCCACATGAACATGGGCCTTGACAGACAGCCCCAGTCTTTCAAGTTAAGAACAGGAATGCCGGGAACTGGGACAAAGTGCTGGGTCTCAGTCCCAGAACGCCTATGTTCTGCACCAGGTCACTGTTAGACGCATTCATTCCAGTGCACGAGAAGGCAAGCAGCATTCCCAGTTTCTACTCGCTGGTGCACTAACTACAAAACCATTTGGACAGCCTTTACTTCCACCCAGTAAACAGTGACAGGAAAGAAGGGCCGAGATGCTAACGACTAGAAGAAAGGATGATTCCAGTCTGGCTCCCACAGTCCCTGGCAGCACTGCCTGCAAGGCAGCAGAGTACTCACCCAAATGGAGCCCTTCAGGGAGCCCATCCTCAGACCCATCTTCAGAGCCCCCTTCTCGGTCCACGGCCCCACTGTCTTCCAGCGTGCTAGCGAGGTCTGGGGAGCAAGTCCCAGGCTGTCTTCCATCCACAGACATGG
This sequence comes from Microtus ochrogaster, assembly GCF_000317375.1. Classification (NCBI taxonomy): domain Eukaryota; kingdom Metazoa; phylum Chordata; class Mammalia; order Rodentia; family Cricetidae; genus Microtus; species Microtus ochrogaster. Next base: position 8,457,835 of record NC_022033.1, on the reverse strand, counting down.
TGGGCGATGGGGCATCAGCCCTCCTGTCCTTCTTGTGCACTCTGGAGTGCAAGACAAGCTGGTGGTAGGTCCTGAAGGCTTTACTGCACTCGGAGCAGTGTGTGGGCTTCTCCTTGCTGCTGGGCAACTTGGGGTCACCATCCCCAGAAGGCACTTCACTGTTGGCATGTCTAGGTTTCTCTCTGTCTTGTGAGAGACCTGGACAACTGCTTCTATTTGTTTTGGACTTTGCAGAACCTTCCGACTTACCCCCAATCCAAATTTCTCCAAGTTCCTCTTTCTCTGAACATGAATCGTCATTGTCCGTGCTTCCTTCTTGGCCTGACTCTTTCACCTCTTCCTGGGCAATGGCCACTTTTCCTTTGGTGGCCAGTTGCCATGCCTGGTAGGTGGTGAACGGGTCAAGCTGAGGTATACAGGTGATGGGCTTCACTGTAGTCTCTGGGTGGGATCTGGGTCTCAAGTTCAAAAACTGCAGCAGCTCTTCTCTGGGGGATGTGGGTCCCTCTTGTTGGGCATCAGGGGCTGTGCTACTGGCACTGGAGGTGGTCTCTTTGGCATGAACCTTACTGTGCTCAATGAGGCTCTGCTTATTCGGGAAGAGGAAGCCACAAACCATGCAGATCTTGTAGGGAGTGGAGATGTTCCCAGCTACATGTGCCTGAACCACTTCATTGATGGTGACAGGACTTTCCAGGCCCTGCTGCAACTTGCTCCTGGTGCCAGATTTGCCATTGTGTGTCCGCATGTGGTTCTTCAGAAACCACGGCTCCTTAAACCGTCTCCCGCACATGCTGCACCCGTATGTGAAGGAGTCTTTATGTTTCTTCATATGGCTCTCAACATCGAAGGCCCCTGGGAATGTCTGCCCACACACGTCACAGCTCAGTTCTTCATTGTCTTTGCAGTTCTTCTCCTTCGGGGGTTCTGTCGGTACCTGACCCTTATCAAGAGGACTTAGATACTCGGCCTCCACACGCAGGACGGCTGGCTCACAGAGGGTGGGCCGGTGCTGCAGGAGCACGTGTTGATTGAGGTCTTCTGCGTGGGAAAAGGCCTGGCTACAGAACATGCAGTCCAGGGGCATGTGCCCTTCAGCTGGGGTCATGCTCCTCTCCTGTGCGGCTCGGAAGGGGACTACAGCTGGCCCTTTGATGGACACAGCGTCATCCACCTCCATCTGGGTGCCGAGAGAGCTGCCAATGACTTCCGGCCCGTCCATGTACACGAGGAGCGATTGAGTAGGCATGCTGCCTGCCACTTCGGGGTCAGCCGAATGCTGGGGATCTCTGAGTTAGAATAAGGCCACTTGTGAGAAGTCACGCAAACCTCCAGGAGCCCTGGGCTTGTAACTACAGTTCAGAGGGGAGTGTGTATTCCGGAGTTTGGGAAAAGCACAGTGATGGAAATGGGTCTTTCACAAACAAAGTCTCCTGGCTGCCTTGTGACTCAGACGTTAGTCAGCACAAGGGCCCTAGTTCTGTTTGTCTCCATTGGGTGAGCGGCTCAGGTGAGCAAGACGTTGATTCCAGCAATGTGAAGGCAAGGAACTTCCAAACTCTGGAAGGAAAAAACAAGACAAGGTGAGGAAAGCTCAGAAAGAGGGCTTGGCCCATGAGTCACATGGTCTTTTCCACAAAAAGGGACTAGACTCAACTGCATCACCTTTAACTAATCCATAATGCATTATGCTGAACATGCTTGTTAATTAAATAATTAGCATATTTCCCAGGCGATACACTTACTGAGTAGAATTTCAACAGTGAGAAGAGTTTAAGCCAAAGATCTGCTCACTGAAATACAAAAACCAAGCTTAAACAGGGAATGGTTACAACAGGCCAGCCAGACTGAACTACAGAGTGAGTTCAAAGTAAGCCTTGTCAACACAAGTCTCAAAAATAAATATAATACATATAATAAATAAGAGGTCAAGTTTTAGGATAGAATTGCTTCAATCCTGCTGTCTCAGACACCACCAAATACACATGTGCCTCGTATACACAGACCACAGAAGTTACAAAAGTCAAGCATGGCGGCACAAGCCTTTAATCCCAGTGCTCAGGAAGAGGAAGGTGGGTCTCAGAGTTTGAGGCCAGACCAGTCTATATATAGCAAGTTCAAGAACAGCCAGAGCCACATAAGGAGACCCTGTCTCTAAGGAAAAACGTTATGAAAACGAGCTGACAAAATGAGACTGCTTTAGGTAATACCCTAAAACACCAGTACTCAAAATGGTTACCTGCACATAGGACACAAGGTCTCAGTATCTCAGACACATAGAGATCCAAACCCTCAGCACACAACACAGGAGGTCCCCATTCAGAAAAACCTCAGAATGGGCATTCGCCTCGGCCCAGAGCTTTGGACGAGTTTGGGCACTGGATGTGGCCAGACAGGGTAATGACCTCAGATGCAGAGGCCACTTACTTTGCAATGTTCACATCTCTAACAGGCTTCCACAGACCCGGCTCCGCGTGGCCCATTCCTCCAGCAGAAAACACCTCCCTCTTTGTACTCCATCTTCCGCTTGGGCACTGGCCAGGTGGCAGGGAGGAGTCACTTAGCACTAAGGGGTCTGCTTCAGAGGCTGGTTTTTCACCTTTCAAGAACTAACCCCTAAGAAAGTCAGGGTCCTTCAAGGGTTTGTTACTACGTAGTCCTTCCTCCTCTCCTCCTAGGGTGGTTAATTCCACCTAAAGAAACCAAAGGGCACAAAGCCACCTGCCACAGCACCATTCTCCCCCTTCTACCCCCCACCCCACTGGTGGGGTGAAGGCGGCTCTTTCCCACTTCACGTTACACAGCTGTGAGATCTGGAGCAGAGTGCGGAAGGGCAAGCCTTTGATGGTGCTGTAACTTCTTTGTCTCTGCCTTTATTACAATCACAATGGAGGCTAAGTACCCGAAGTAGTTACCACCCTGTGATGTAACAGAGACCAGAGTTCTAGCCCAAGGTGTCCTGGCAAAGCTAACTCAACCTGGACACTTCCTGAGGTTAAAACTACAGCAAGGTTGACAAGCACTAAACCCTGTCTATGGCTGAGGACAGATCCACACAACCGAAGCACTGGCAGCAATCTAAGCTTGGGACCGATTTTAGATTTATACACGTTTACTAACCTGACACCTATAACCCGGGCACAATGTTCACTGGAAAATTAGGTACGTACTCTAGAAATGCAGGATTTCAGCCTGCTGACCCACTTCTGTTCAGAGCCACAGGGTTAACTGCAGTTTGAGTAGTCACTAAGCTACTAAACATTCTTTCCTCTTTATTTTAAAAATGGTAGAGAAGCAATTACATCGAATAACAGTGAGTTCCAGGCCAACCTAGATTAAAAGTATGAAACCCTATCTCAAAAAAGCTAAAAGCAAACCCGCTTGAGCTGGGGGCACAATATGGGAGGGCTCATCTATGAAGTCTAAGCTTTTGGAAGAACCCCACTTCTCTAAAAGCTCCCTTTCCAAAAGGTTACCATCCTGGTTCAAATGATGACCACTCAGCTGGGGGGTAAGGGTAACTACAGTCCTAGGAAGTATCTGAGCACCTTCACTCATACAGCCTGCTTCCTGGACAGTGTATTCTGTTCAAATCTGCACTGTCATTGTGTTTGACACTAGGTTTGGAATAAAGTATTCTTGCTATTTCAGGGGGGAAAATAGCTACAATTTTCACATGTGAACTCCTCGGCTCCCTGAGAGGCAATGACTACAGCTCAAGGCAAAGATGCTCGAGACGGCCCCGAGACATGCCCAATAAAGGACAAGAGGCACAGAGTGGTGGCCAGAGACAGAAATGGGGCCATATATCTGGCTCAGAGGTAGAGAGGCAAGGGAAGAGTAAAGCTGGAAGTGCTTCCTTCTCCTGAGAAGTTTCCAGAGCAGATTCTGATAGTTACAACTATGCCAACTGACGCAGTTTCGGACAGCCTGAGTTATAGCCTCTGAAGACTCAGGAGCAAGCCTGCCCCACAACTCCTGCACACCACCATCCCCATGGCTCAGCAGTGACATCCTCTCAGGACTTTAGTTCAATCCAAAACTATCCAAGGAGGAAATACAAATTTAAAAATTAAGATTTAAAAAAGGTAAAACAAAGTATTTTTCTCTACCATAATTTTAAAGATTATTTTTAAAACTTTACCAAATATAAAAATCCTAGAGACAGAGTTTGCTGGCTGGTTCACTGCTGTCTCTCTGAAACCTGGCACTGGGCCAAGTGACACTTATGTCTTCAGGAAGCAAGGGCCAAAGCAGCAGCCACTTCTTGGGCTATGGCCCCTGCCCACCAGATCTGATGCTAACTAAAATGAACCCAAATGTTCACAAGGTTTCCTCATGAGAGTCAAAAGGCCACCACCCCATGACCATGACTGCAATCAAGACTATAAGAGAACTTAAGAACTGATCCCTTGGAGCTGGAGGTGGTAGAAAGCCATCTGGGATGGGTACTGGGAATTGAACAAGAGTCCCTGGAAGAGCAACAAATGCTGTCAACAAATCAATCATCTTTCCATCCCATCAAGATTTTGTTTTTGGGTGTTTTTGTCTGAAACAGGGTCTCTCTACATAGCCCCTGCTAGCATGGAATTTGCTGTGTAGACTAGACTTAGCCTCAAACTCAAACTGCCTCTGCCTCCCAAACACTGAGATTAAAGGTGTGCGCCAGACTTTCCCCCCCATACACACACCTTATAAAACTGACCAGCACAAACAGCTGTGCCGAGTTGGGACCAGAGTGTGCCAAGCTGCAGAGCACTGGCCTGCTGCACCATATGCAGGTCTGGGGTTCCATCCCCAGTCCTGGAAAACAAGAGTGCACCACGTGAGCTTGTCCCCCTTCAGTGGCAGCGGGTGCTCACTCTTCTCCACTGACAAGCCACAAATTTCTTGCTGAACTAAAAGGACAGAATACTTAAAGTGTTAAGATCAATTTGCTGAACTATAATCATTAAAGACTGCAATAGACTTAAGTGTCTGAGTCTATCAAAACAACTGTTCTACTGTAATTGCTAGCTAACAAATGGTCATCCCTCTACCTGAAGAGGGCAAGCAAACTCAACTTTCCCAGAAGACTCCAGCCTTCCTCCTGAAGTGCAGAAGGCAACACAAATCCTAGTACTTTAAGGACCGTTTCTTGACAGAAGGGACATATCTGCAATGTTAGGTTTGTTTGGTTGTCAGGAAAGCAAGGATTCTAACCATACCAAGCTTGTTTTAAAAAAAAAAAAGTACATAGCCAAAAAAGAAAAAAAAAAAAGGAGCTGGGCAATGGTGGCACACGCCTTTAATCCCAGCACTCGGGAGTCAGAGGCAGGCAGATCTCTGTGAGTTCGAGACCAGCCTGGTCTACAGAGCTAGTTCCAGGACAGGCTCCAAAGCCACAGAGAAACCCTGTCTCGAAAAACCAAAAAAAAAAAAAAAAAAAAAAAAAAAAAAAAAAAAAGGAAAAAAATAAATCTTCACCCCATAAAGGAGGCACTGACCTTTCAGTCCCACCCCCAGGCACCTCACTAACATGCCCTCCAACTGAGAGCATCCTGGTCTCAGTTTTCAGTAAGAACCATATGGCTTTAACTGCTCAAGTGTGTCTGCTATTCTGTGAGTCACTAGGCACTGATGTGACTAAACCAACCAAGAACCCCCGCAGTACCTGACTGTAATTACCAACTACACAAGATAGTGAAAAGACAAACTGCTCAAACAGCAAATCAGGGCAGCTGCCACTCCTGACAACCCCTATACTTGGACGTGGAACACCACTGCACACAGACGTGCTCACGGTCACCCAGAGCCTCAGGTAACACATCTCTGTGCTTCCCAAGAGCACGCTATCCCCCATTCTTGGTGAGGGCCATCCCACTGAGGATCAGGAAGGCATTTGCTCCTCTCCCAGGCAGCAATCCGCCACATCCTCCGACGTGTCATGCAGGCTAGGTGTCCTAACAGACACTCTAAAACACTCAACACACAGCACTACCCTCTGGCCAATTTATTTCTATCTTTAAAACTATAAAATTCAGGCTGGAAATATGGCTCAGTAGTTAAAGAACTGGTTACTCTTCCAGAGAACATAGGTTCAATTCCCAGCTCCCACATGGCAGCTTACAGCTCTAACTCCAGTTCTAGGGGTACAACAGCCTCTTCTGGCCTCCAAAGGCACACATAGTACTCAGAAGTACAGGCAGGCCAAACATCCATTAATATAAAGTTTGTGGGGAGAGAGATTTGCTAAGATTTACTTATCGAGCCAGGTGGTGGTGGCGCACGCCTTTAATCCCAGTACTAGTGAGTTCAAGGCCAGCCTGGTCTACAAAGTTAGTTCCAGGATCTAGGGCTTAAATAAATAGAGATTTATTGTGTGTTCTGCCAAATGTATGTGTGTGAAACATCTACATGCAGGACCTGAAGTTTAGAAAAGGCATCAGATCCCTGAAACTCAAGTTATGGATGGCTGTGAGCCACCATGTGAATGCTAGGAACCGAATCTTAGTCCTCTACAAGAGCAACAAGGGCTCTAACCAGTCACTGAGCCATCTCCAGTCTACCACATTGTTTTCTTAAAAGGACTAACTTCTACATCAGTCTACAGTATCAAACAAAACCCATCACTTTCTAAAACGATTATTTGTATATGGGGGTGTGTGCGTGCCTTACACCATATATGTGGGGAGCAAAGAGCAGACAATATTTGGAAGCCAGTTCTCTCTTTCCAACATGTATGTCTCAAGAATCAAAATGCAGGGTATTAGACTTGGTGGCAAGGGACCTTACCACCTAAAAAAAGTAAGCCTAAGCCTGTTTACTTTTGATCTTTCAGTGGTCAGGCCAATTTACCTAGCAGGTGAGGGAAAAAACACTTAAAAGTTAAAAGAGAAACAGAAAGATTTAAATGTAAATGCTCAGTTTAAATTCAGCATCAGCATCATAATATAATCCATCACAGGCAAAACACTGCTGCAAGGCAAGGTGATAAGTCCTGGACAAAATCCCATTTCCTGAAAGTCCCTGAGAACACTCCACTCCCAGCAGCAGGAGGCCCAAGGACTGGTAGCAGGAGTAAGATGGAAGCCCTTTAAAGAGATACAGCCTGATTCGCCCCCAAAACAGTTCAGGTGTGCTGAGGAAGCCAGTTTTACTTTCAATATTATCAGTACTGAGATCTGTAAACTGTTTTTCAAACACTCCGTATCAATGTGCAAAGCAGCTTATGGGAGAAGTAACTTTTTTGCTAATTGTCAATTAGGCAGGAAGAGACAGTGGTGTCCTCGGTTTCTCTCAGTAACCTTGCCTATCAGGGCAACCTTCCATCTGCTTTTAGATCTGACTGGGCCAACCCAACAGAGAGAAGGGTTTCAGCAAACAGCAGCAAACTCTCGTAAGCTGTGCACTGACTCATGTCTGCACAGCGCATCGCATCCTTGGACACACAACAACTAGTGTAACCATTATGTAGCACCAGGAATTAAACACTCACTATGCCATTTTTTTCAGAAGGTTAAACGGGCAAGGTCTAAATTAGATCCAATTTAACTAACCAGGTAAAAATAAAACAGAAGCTTAGGCAATGCCCTTAAAATCCAGCTTTCCTCGACCTCACAGAACGACCACTTCCTACATAAAGTTGAATAAACACTAAAGCTGTGTCCAGCGCTTTCATAGATAACTGTTTGCATCTCAAATCAAAAAAAAAAAAAAAAACTCCTTTCAATGCGTAAGACCAATCACTGTTGGATAGTTTTACACAGCAGCTACTAGGAAATAAAAACTGCCACCAAACTAAATTAGGTCCTTTTAAATATTCACTTATGCAGAGTGTCAAACAAACATCAAGTTACTAAACATTTAAATTATCCTCCTCTAAGAGACAATACAAAGTGAAGTAAAAGGCCACCGGGCCATTCAGCATTATCTTAAACTTGAAAGACAATCATCAACCATTAAAAAGCCAGCTTAATTTGGGAATAGTGTAGGAAAAAAAAAATGTAAAAGCCAAGGGTCAACTCTTCCCCTTGCTCACCTCCACTGAGCTGTCTTTTCAGGTTTAGTAATTGTATTTCTCAATTTTATCATAAAATTACCAAACTGGCCCCAAATTTCCAGTAACTCAATAATACTGCTAGTCTGGGCAGGAAGCAATGGCTCTTCAGAATGCTGCAGTCAACACAGGCTCACATGTCAAGTTTTCTAGGAAGTGCGACATAAAGGGTGATCTATGGTGGCTCTGGCTAACAGGGGCTTGCCCCCCCCACACCACCGTTTATCTGGAAGGTAGATAGGTCCAACAACTGAATTCACTCATGGGAAGATGAAGATTTTTTAAGGAGAACGAGAGATCGGCAGGCGATGTGTGTCCCCACTCCCTCCCCTCCCGCCCCCACACACACTTCCTTAAAGGCAAGATTTCTATCTGCCCTCGTGGTCTGAATTTAAAACCCTTTGGCCCACATACCCTTGTAAATTTGTCTGGCTATATTACTGGCTAGCCAAGAGCCTTAATCCAGATCACCTAACCGAAAGACCACTTCTTAGCACTTTCTACAGTGCCCCCACAACGAGGCTGCAAGTGATATTCCACCAGACTCCCCCACAGCAGAGGGAGGACATTTCCAAGTCTTTGTGCAATAACACACTTTCTTTCACATGCATTTAAACTATTAACACCGCTCCCCAGAAAAACCTGGAGCTGAGGTGTGTGAGCTGAGCGCCTCCATTGTCACAGCTTTTATTTACATGCCTGTAACTAAGCCCTTCCTGGTTCAGAATATTTAATAGGACTGAAATCCTTTAATTCAATTTTGGTAGCTGTTGTATACACGTCTTCCAAATTTTTATTTTTTAATCACCCTAGTGAATGAAAACTATTCCGTACTCTAGGTTGTGACTTAAAATGGCACATTTTGATGCTAGAGGAGCAGACAGTTTACCTAAACTGCTTCATGTGTTTTCTTCTAATTCAATAGCTGGAAAACCCACTTCTTGATAACTCAGCTTCAACTTCCCAAATTATTAATTACACATACTGCCACGGGATTAAACTGAAATGGGAAATCAGGAACCAGTCATTTAAAAGAAATCATAGCCAGTGACCTCAAAAGTCCACAATGGAGGCCACACGGCATGAGATAGGACAGTTTCAAATTGTTTTCTGATTGGAAACACAGCTTCCTATACAGTATTTTTAAGTCATTTGTTTCCACAGCAGTCAGAATAGATCTTTTATGAAGTACTGTTTTTAAGGCAGTCAAGGGTCATTAAAACTACTTCAAAGTTCTCATCAACAATATCATGTTTAGAACAACTGGGGAAAAAAAGAATGTCATTTAATAAAGTGGGCAAAGAGCTCATCTTCTGGAACCCCCGAGGCTCTAATCAGGCAGCTCAGAATTAAGAAGGCTCCTAGACTGAGGGTGGCAGCCCTGCTGTGGCAAACACCGGTTCAGACCGAAGTGATGGTAAGGGAGAAAAGGTCATTAGCACTTATCTGCCAGGAGAACATAGACTAAGCAGTCCTATGCCTTTGGATTCCTTAATTATTTCATCAGTTTAAGAGACTTGATTAAGTTTTATTTTCGGATTTCCCCTCTTAAAAAAAGGCCCACTAGAAAAGGTTTAGGGACTCCTAGACACCCAAGTTTCTCTGCCAAAAATGGAGGATTCCAAAAACGAGTGCAAACATACCCCCCTCAAAAAAAGCCAGAGTCTGAACTTTCTCTGCCCCTGGTCCTCCCCACCACCTGGAGGAAAAGAGAGCTATTATTAAAATAGCATAAAGGGGGAAATTTTCTAAGTGCATCTTAGTTCCTTTTTTTAAGTAAGAAGTGAAAGGGAATAATGCGGAGAGACAATTATTAAACTTCAATCTCACCAAATATTACAGTGAAAAAGACGAGCTCAGACTGCAAAATGGGAGCCGGTGGTGAGAGGGTAAAGGATCAAAAGGAGCTGGAACTAAAGACCTAGGCCCTTTCCCCAGAAGCCTTCCCTCTATTTCCTCCTTCTGTATGCATGAGGGTAGGATCTTTAGAGGTCACTGCCTCTTGGATTTTTATACTTACATAACTGGGAAAGTGGCAGGATGGGCAGGGGAGCCTTGGGGGAAACCCCAAAAAAAAAAAAAGATCAGGATTCAAAATGAAAATCAAAATAACCAAAAAGGAAAAAATGTGTCACTGGACTCCAAAAGTTTGAAAAACAGTATCTAAAATAAACAGGATTTCTCGGGAAGAAAAAAGGCATCTACCATTAAGGACACACCTTAAAAGTTCTCGGTACTTTAAGCACAAACTAGTGGTGTGGCGATTACATTTTTCAGACGGCAATTAGGCTACTTCTCTGCACTTGTCACTACAGAAAATAGCTTGGGGGGAGGGGGGCTAGACCTGTTACTCATCCTCGAAGTAAAAATTGGGCATCTGAAATCTGATTTGATACCAATCAGGGCAGTGGATCCACTAGGGGGAAAGTAGTCAAGAAGAACGCTCTGCACGTCCTTCACTTACAAAGGGAGGTGAAAGGCCCCCTGAGGCCCCTACCTAGCCTCCAGGCCTGGCCGGCAGCTGTGGCTACCCGGCCTCTTCTTTTGTTGGCCTTAATCTCATGTCAAGTTATTCAACCAACTCAAAAGCGATGAAGACATAATTGAATCAACCTGAACTAAATCAGACCTAGGCCTCTTAAAACATACAGCTTAATGGCTCCAACCCATCCCCAAACCAGGAAACCAACCGGCCACGGGAACCTGTGGTACACATGGTGCCCCACAACCAGGGACCCCAGGCTGGTTACCCTTAATCAACGCGTGCTCAAGAATTCCTGTTTCTCAGAAAGAAACTAAGGCTCAAGGACAGAAACCTTCGGTCTGGGAACGACCACCCTATTCCCCCCCACCCCCATCCCGGACTCAAACAATAAAAAGTTAAAAAGTTTCTATAGCCCGAAAGCTGACCGGCCCCCACCGGGGGTCCCAAATGGGGGCCCCCAGGGCTTCGGCTCACTTCAGGAAGCAAACCTTTTGGGAAAAACCCCTTCCTGGTGTCCCCACCCCCACTCTCCGCGCCCAAGAATGCTCTTCCCGAGCTCCGAGGGTCCGCGGCGGGGGCGCCCATCACAGTGCGCCCGCCCGCTCGCGTTGGGGCTAAACTGAGGCTCTCGGAGCCGCGCCCTCCAGTGTGCGGTTCCGCCTCCCGACGCCCCGCACCAACTTCCCACGGGAGTTTGCGGGGCGTTTTAAGTTTGGGCGTGAAACCGAACACCTTCTTCCCTCACTTGCGGGACGCAGGTCGGACAGGGGCGCGGACCCCCGACGGCCACGCCGCGGCGGGCGGGCCATTGTCTCGGCCGTCCCTCCCAGCCCCACGCGCGGTCCCGGCCGT